>NC_048599.1:146189070-146523045 GCF_003668045.3 Cricetulus griseus | reverse complement strand
CTGCAGGGATACAGACAGAACACTATATACATAATAAATAAATCTTAAATAAATAAATAAATAAATAAATAAGAAAAAGAATTAACCAGTCAGCCACGGATAGTGGAGCACACATTTGACCCCAGCCCTGGAGAGGCAAATGGATAACTGTGAGCTCTAGGATAGCTCGGTCTAAGTTAGCAAGTTGCCAACCAGGAGACCCTGTTCAAAACAAAACAAAACAAAACAAAACAAAAAACCCCCACAAAACCCACCAAGGTGGAAGTTTCCGGAAGATCGCTGATGAAGCAATCATAAGCATATCACGAGCCTTTGGGGAGAGACCCTACCATGTGGAGATCAGAGGAAAAAAGAAAACATCCATTTATTTTTCATTTGATGCAATGGGCAACTATTGTAGGATTTTAAGTAGAGATGCAAAATGGTCACACTTACTTGGATTTTCTTTTGTTTTGGTTGGTTGGTTTTGTTTGAGCCATTTCTTTAGCCCCTTGACTCCCATTTTAAAAACAGAACTCAAACATTTCCTAGGAGAATTCAGGAATGTGATTTCTATTCTAAAGGATTAGTTCCTACAGTGTAAACTATCTGATATTCCAGTTTTTCTTGTTAATATACCCCTCTAGCATGGCATCTTGAGGTAATCCTAGTCAAAAGACACAAGCCCCATCAAAGCATTCTGGACCTCTGACAGTATTTCTGTCTAAATACATGTTGGGCAAATGGCCAGAGCCAACCTGGCCTTGGTCCTCTTGCCAGAAGGAAAGCAAAGTGAATGTATACCTCTAAACTCTTCTTCGGCAGTCTCTGGGAAACTTTCTACTAACTATAGGAAGTTATGAAGAGCCCAGGTGTTAGAAACACATGGCAAGGTAGTGAAGAGAGCTGCAGCCCCCAAATTCTATTTTGTCCATTAATTTTGGTTAGCTCTCAAGTAGCTAAATGAGTTATTAAGTTGGATCTCTGGCATTGTGGCCCTTATCTGTAAATTCTAGCACTTGTGAGGTGAAGGCAGGAGCATCAGGAATTTAAGGTCATCCTTAGCTACATAGTGAGTTGGAGACCAGCCTGGGCTACATGAGGCCTTGTCTCAAAATTAAAGCCCTTTCACTAGCATTAGTAGATTCTCTCAACAGCTGTCTGCTGTTGGTGCTATCCTCATTCTGCCTATGAGTAAACTGGGTTCAGAGAGGATAATGGACTTGGCAAATGTCAGAGTTCCCTGGTAGGTGCTTGAGCTTTCGTCTGAAGCCAAGTTTGCCTGCACTCTCCCAGTAAGTACAGTCGTGATGGCGGACGTCCTTCTGAATGCTGTGAATATATAGTTCTCTTATTGGTTGGTGAATAAATGCTGATTGTCCATTAGCCAGGCAGGAAGTATAGGTGGGGCTACCAGACTAGAAGGCTGGAAAGAGGAACGCAGTAAGAGACTGGTCTCTCTACAGGCAATGTAGCTACTGAAGGAATAACATGCCGGAGCATTAGGGGTAAGCCACAGCCTCATGGCAATACATAGTTTAATAGAAATGGGTTAACAGTTTCAAGAGAGCTAGCAAATAGAAGCCCAAGCCATTGGCCAAACAGTTTATAATTAATATAATCCTCTGTGTGTTTATTTAGGACTAAATGGCTGAAGGATCAAGCTGGGACAGAAACTCTGCATCACAGTAGCTTTGCTGTTTCTAGTCTGTTTTGAGCATAAGAGTGTGGTACTCACACATAGGCACAGGTGAATCACCTTTGTTTTAGGAACAACATGTAACAATTATAGCTAGGACATACATCAGAGATTATGCAGATGAAGATGCTGACGGAGGGTAGTTCATTTATAGATAGAAATAATCATTGCCTTTACAGAGGACCAGCTCTGGGCCTCCATAGATACCTGAACACAAACTCTATAAAAATCTTAGGACTAATCGGTTGCAGAGGGAAGACACCCAAAATATTAACAACTTTCCTCAAGATCGTAACTTTTTGATGTTATTGTTGCTGTTGTTTTTTCGAGACAGGGTTTCTCTGTAGCTTTGGAGCCTGTCCTGAAACTCACTTTGTAGACCAGGCTGGCCTCAAACTCACAGAGATCCACCTGTCTCTGCCTCCAGAGTGCTGGGATTAAAAGGCGGGCACCACCACTGCCCGGCCTCGGTGAACTTTTTATCCCTCACCCATTCCAATAGGACTAGTTGTCCTTTGTGTTTAATCTCTTGGTTCAGCCTGAGAGCTCCAGATGGTCAAAGGCCGGTGGTCTGGAACATGCTGCAGCCACACACGGCAATTAAGGAAATGAACCACTTTAAGCGCCACAGCTTGAAGCAGCCTCAAGTCTGCACAGGCAAAGCCAGCATAGTGGAGCATGCACATAACCTCAGTCAGGAAGCAGCAGCAGAATTCAAGGTGGGCCTGGCTTATTATCATGAGTTCCAGGCCATACCTCCCCTTCTGCAGTCACTACTGCTGTAACAAACTCCGTTAGTCCTTTAAAAGCTCAACAAGGAATTGGAGCCATCGAACGGTATGCCAACCAGTTCGCAGGATTCCAGGGCGCCCTGACTAGTTTGGAGTGGCCGCCGCCAGCGTGAGACCGGGAAGGCACGGAGCGGTTGGCCTGGACACGCTTCCGGGGCCTGGGGAAGGGGGCGAGCTCATAAGCCCCGCCCTGTGGGTGGGGCTACGTCCAGGACAAGCCAAGGCTGCGGCAGGTAATTGGTGCTGGGCTGGAGGTCTCTGGGCGGGTCACCTGGAGGAGAGTGGATCCCTTCCCTTCCCGATGTGTGCCTTAGCTGGGTGGAAGGGACAGTGTCCCTGGTCTCCGGCCGGCCACATTTGCGGAAAGCAGGCAGCCATTTCTCCCTGACCCTGACTTCTTTCACGAAAGAGGGGGGTGGCTAGGAGAGTCCCCGCTCATGCGAAGCCGGTCCCTCTGAGCTCTGACCTTGTGGTCAGCAGCCCAGGCCGCAAGTGAACCTCACCGGTGCATCTCTTCTTTAATTCCTTTTCTTCGTTCATTTGTCCCTCCTTCTACTCTCTGCGGGCCCATTGGTAAGTTATCAGAATGAATCTGAAGGCCAGACATGCTAAGATTTTAGAATCTAGTCTAGATGCTTTTACTATTTTGTGACAAGAGTCTCGCAGTGTAGCCCAGGCTGTCCTATCTTCCTGTTGCATCCAGCCTCTGAAGGGCCAGGTAGGACACTACCGTGCCTGGCTGACTACAGACCTACAGACTTTTTTTTTTTTTTTTTTTTTTTTTTTTTTTGAGCCTATCACCAGGCTGGCCTCGAACTCACAGAGATCCCCCTGCCTCTACCTCCCGAGTCTGGGATTAAAGGCGTGCGCCACCAACGCCCGGCTGGACTACAGACTTTTAAATAGATAATTACTTTCAAGTTCAAGGGGCAGAGTTCCCGCCTATCGAGAACACAGCCCTGGGTCCCATCCCCAGTATAGCATAAAACCAGGCATAGTGGTAACTGCTTGTAATCACAGCATTTGGGAGGTGGAGGCAAGAGGATCTGAAGTTCAAGGTCATTTTTGGCTACATAATGAGACGAGGCTAACGTAGGCTGCATAAGACTTTGTGTCTAAATAAGTAAGTAAATAAGTTTGAAAAAAAAGATAATTACATTTAGAATGATTCCTGTAATGATATGTCTAAATAGACACTGTCATATAAGGAATTCAAGTCAAAGTGTGTATGTGTGTGTGTGTGTGTGTAAGAGAGTGTGAGTGAGCGAGCGCCCCCACTCGCTAATCCCTGAGATAGGAGCAGTAACTTGAGAGACTGGAAAGGGAAAGTTTCTCTAAGGAACCACTGAAATGGGCTTTATTTTATTTTTTTTTCTTTCTTTCTCTTTTTTTGGTTTGGTTTGGTTTGGTTTTATATGTTTGTTTTTCAAGACAGGGTTTCTCTGTAGCTTTGCAGGCTGTTCTGGAACTTGATCAGTAGACCAGGCTAACCTGGAACTCAAAGAGATCAAACCTGCTTCTGCCTCCCGGGTACTGGGATTAAAGGTGTGTGCTGTGGCCACTGCTGCTGCTACCACCACACCACCACTACCACCACCACCACCGGCTTTCTTAATCCAGTTTCTAAATTAGCCTGCAAAATAATGTGTTGAGGAGCTGGAGAGATGTCTCAGCTGTTAAGAGCACTGGCTACTGTTCCAGAGGGCCCAGGTTCAATTCCCAGCACCCACATGGCAGCTCACAACTGTCTGAAGCTCCTGTTCTTAGGGATCCAATATCCTCATTACAGACATAACATGCAGGCAAAACACCATAATAAAATAAAAATAAATAATTAAGAAACCCAATGTGTTTCATTATGGCATTTTCATTATGTATGTGTCCTATATTGTTCTGATATGTATTCCCTGCCTTATTGCCCTCCCCATGCCTGTTTTATCTTTAATAAAGACCTCTGACATTTTGATATATGCCCCTCCCTCATGAATCTCAGAGACAGATGGAAAAAAAAATTAGCTGAAAAACTTGAGTACTTGTGTTGTGTCAAGGGGTGGGAGCTATAGCTCAAGTTAGACACCTAGGATTCATAAGGGCCTGGATCTGAACCCTGCCACTGGTCTGGTGGTGGAATGAAAAGAAAAAAGTTGTATATAGTGGCTGCAATTCCAGTACCAAGGAGACTTAGACAGGAGTTAAAGTCAGCCTGGGCTACTAGAGATCTTGTTTCAAAACAAAAAGAATTATCCCATAAGTGTGGTAATTTTGATTCACATTTGCCAGAAATTAGAACATTCAACCTCAAAGATTTGATGAGTTTGTTGTTGTTGTTCCTTCCCAGTGTTGGTGATCCAACCCAGGGGCCTTGTTTATCCTGGGCAAGTACTCTACCACTGAGCTCCTCTACAATGGAGTAAGGTTTGTGAGGGGCATAACTGGATTTGTTGTGTTGTAGGAAGAACGCTGAACACTGCCTTCCTCTTCTGCATAGGGCATCATGAAGCAACTACCAGTCTTGGAACCTGGAGACAAGCCCAGGAAAGCTACATGGTCTGTAAGAAATGATTCAGACACACAAGAGCTTGAGTGTTTGTTTCATATATGTGTAGTTTACTAATATATTTGCTCATCACTGCAGAGGGATAGCAATGAAACTGTGGTAATTAGACTCAAACTGTTTGGGAAGGTCTTCGGAGGAAATATGGGGGCAGTAATTATCACAGAGCAGCTGTTAATTTTATTAAAATCTGTTTACGAGGAGGAATAAAGCACTGGCCATCTGTCATCCTCAGCTCCAGCTCTTAGGTCCTCCCCTGAGCTGTGAGTCATTCTTAAGGTTTCAAGGAATTAAATCTGGGTTATACTGGCTTCAGTGTTCATTGGCTGGCTGGCTGTTAAACCTTCATTCAACAACTCACACTGGCTAACAGCGATGGCTGCTGTGTAGGCTCCAGAAGTCCAAAGGCAAATAGTACCTCTGGAGTGAAGTTAGAGACAGAGCAGGTGATGGGGTTTGACCTGCACTAAGGGACTCACAGAAGGTTGCAGAGAGGTGCAGTGTTCCCAAAGGACTCACAGTGAGACTCCATGCCCACTTCCACACGATCTGCCTTGCTTCAGAGCCATCATACATGTACTGAAGATGTGCTCTAAGGTAAAGTCCTCTAGAGAACTGGGAATGTAACTTGGTTGTAGAGCTCTACCTACATGTATAATATCCCTAGTTTGATCTGAACAAGATAAAGCAGGCACCTTAAACAAAGCCCTGCATTATCAATCTGTTTCTGCCTATGTGTCCAACCTCAAATATCTTTATTCTTTTGATGTTTTGTTTGTTGTTGAGTCTCATGTAGCTCAGGTAGGCTCTTAACTTTCAGCAATCCTCCTTTTTCAGCATCCCAAGTGCAGGAGTTACAGGCATGGCCACCAAGATTGGCTTTGTTTTGTTTTGAGACAGGCTGTCTAGTATCAGGTAGTAGGGTCACTTGGAGTTAAGGCTAGACTGAGAAATGGAGTAAGATACTGACTAGAAAAGAAAAAACAGAAATAACTTTTATGTTAAAATTTTTCTTTGGCTGTGGAAACATGAAAGAGATATTCATGAAGCTTTCAAACAGTCCTTTTACCCACTGGTCCATAAGGGCTGTAAAGACAGGGAATGCTGTCTCATTCAGCATCTTTCTAGATGTTTATCTATCCTTGAATATAATGTTCAAACTATGAATTTTTTTTTAAGTTTTTTTTTTAAAGATTTTATTTATTTATTATGTATACAACACTCTGCTTCCATGTATATTTGCACACCAGAAAAGGGCACCAGATCCCATAACGGATGGTTGTGAACCACCATGTGGTTGCTGGGAACTGAACTCAGGACCTCTGGAAGAGCCGTCGGTGCTCTTAACCACTGAGCCATCTCTCCAGTCCAACTCTGAACTTTTTTACACCTCTGTTCCTCAGTTGTTAAACTCAAGCTGCAATAATAGTACTGATGGCTAGTGGGCATCCATAGAGATCAATGCTTTGTGAGCAGTGTGCATGGGACATTGTTAGCAATCCTTCAGATGAAGGGATGCACAAATCCGAATGTCAGAACAGATCTGAACAAGGAGGAAAGATCCTGAAATCACTGATGATGACAGGGTTGGGCATCCATAGAAACCACCAGGGCAGATAAAATGAATCTGAAAAGCAAACACAGAGTGAAGGAAAGGGATACTAGGATGCTGAGAGTTCCTAGGGGCTGGTGGAGAAAGATGAGCGAGAAAGGGAAACAGCTGCCAGAAGGTGAGTACACACCCAGAGGAAGAGGTGTGGAAAAGCCAGGTTCTGGAAAGGGTGCAGGAAGTGGGAGGGGTCGGGAGTGCTGACATTAGAGAACTCAAATAAGACAGGACCCGAGGACTAGCCGGGTACTGTTATTCACTGTGTGCCCAGACACACCTGTAATCCCACATTTGGGAGGTGGGGGCAGGAGCATCTAGAACTTAAGGTCATCCTAGGCTATCTGGAGTCCCAAGGTCAGCTTACACTGCGTGAGACCCTGTTTTAAACTAAATTTTGGTTGGTTTCCAATGCTTGAAATGCATTTTTTTTTCTGTTAAAAATCAAAATAAATGGGGGCTGGAGAGATGGCTCAGAGGTTAAGAGCACTGTCTGCTCTTCCAGAGGTCCTGAGTTCAATTCCCAGCAACCACATGGTGGCTCACAACCATCTGTAATGAGATCTGGTTTCCTCTTCTGGCCTGCAGGGATACATGCAGACAGAAAACCGTGTACATAATAAATAAACAAATCTTTAAAAAAAAATCAAAATAAATGTAGTGGGGAATGCCTGACCCTATATTTAGCTTTTGAATCCTAGGTTTAGGTTCCATTGGTTGAAGTTTCCAAGCCTGAAAAGGCTCTTAATGGATTTTACATAATCCTTATGGGGCTTAATCCATGAGTTCTTAAGAATTTTCTCTACAGGGAGACATCATTGGCTGTTAACTAGGGCCTTGGCATCATAGGTGTCCCTATGAATATGATAATTCCCTAGCCATTGTTTACTGAGTCACTCCCTGCATCCTTGAAAACTCTGTTTGAGTCTTAACAGCCCCCTTTGGAGGTAAAAACCATCACAATCCTTGGGGTTTTGTTTTGTTTTTTGAGACAGTTTCTGTGTGTAAAAGCCCTGGCTGTCCTGGCACTCACTCTGAAGACCAAGCTGGCCTCAAACTCACAGAGATCCACCTGCCTCTGCCTCTGCCTCTGCCTCCAGAGTGCTGGCATTAAAGCCATGTGCCACCACTGCCTGGCAACAATCCGTTGTTTTATAATAGAGAAAACTAAGGTCTGAAAGGTTAAGTGACCCCCCAAATGCCACACATCTAGAAAGCACTGTGCAATACTTGAACCAGGTCTGTCTGAACCCACAGACCACAATAACACCATACTGATGGTGCCAAGGCACACCAGTGGGCATCTCACAGGTCAATTCCCCTGTCTACCATAGAGCCCCAGAGGAGTCAAAGTCCAGCTAAAATTGAAAAAAACAGAGACTACTGAATGTAGGGAAGGTACAATAGTTGGTCAGGAAATGACACTTGTCTGGATACAACTGAGATGTCAGTGTGGAGCCAGTGAGACAGCTCAGCAGGTGAAAGCATTTGCCCAGTAAGCCTGGTGACTTGGGTTCAATCTTGGGAACCCACATAAAGGTAGAAGGAGAAAAGCAGTTCTGTGGAGTTTTTGTTTGACCTCAACACCTGCACCGTGGCACTTACACACACACATCATGTGCATGCTCACTTACAATAGTAATAATTAAAATTTAAAGCACCAGTATGTGTACCAGACCGTTCATCCTGGTGACTATTTTGTGAGGAATGGAAGAATATTCTCACACAGGACTTCTGAACATATGTTCCCTTTGGCAGGTACACTTTGACTCGCCCTGGAGACAAACCCTGCCCTCGAGTTGGCCACAGCTGCTCATATTTACCCCCAGCTGGTGATGCCAAGAGAGGGAAGGTCTTCATTGTAGGGGGAGCAAATCCAAACCAGAGCTTCTCAGATGTGCACATCATGGATTTGGGTAAGATCAGCACTGCAGAGTGTTCCTAAAATACCAGCTCTGCTCGGTGTGGTGGTACATATTTTCAAAACCAGAACCAGAGAGGCAGAGGCAAGACAACCCCTGGGAGTTCAATGCCAGCCTGGTCAATATAGAAATGCCAGACCAGGAAAGCATAGACCCCCCATCTCAAAACAATAATAATAATTGTAATAACAATACCAACTTACATCAGACAACAGGGTTTTCTTCTTAAAGAGAGGAATATCTTTTCTGGCCCCTAAGGTCTCAGCTGACCTCTAGCACATAGCCACTGTTCAGCACATCATTGTTGGGGAAGAGTCTGTATTGAGCCCGGCAATCTGGAAATTGGTTATTTATCAACTGTTCCAGGAGGCATCAATGACTCATTTCTCCTTCTGTCTCCTGTCCACATTCTAGTTAATCATCAAGCCCTGATCTGTCTTCCTCTGTCATTGTCCCTTTCCAGCTAATGAATCATTTTTCACTCAGGTCTCCTTGCCCCCCATGGTGGCTTGCTATGCAGTTCATAGTCCATACCTGCCCAGAAAGTGTTGCTCTCTGGTTTGGGGAAGTGTTATTTTGTTTTGAAGAAGTCTCATGTAGCTCAGGCTGGACTTGCACTCACTGTGTAGCTGAGGATGACCTTGAACTTCCGATTCTCTTGCCTTCATGGGTCTCTGTGAAGCTGATGCTCAAACTCTGGTTTTCATGTATGCTCTCCCATTTCCCCTTTCAAGGTCTGAGCACATGTGATTATTTCCTGTACTTCCCACAAGAGTTTGAGGTCCTCGGAAACACAGTGAGGCTGTTTTACTCATAACTGTATCCCCAGCCACTGCCAGAATATGTGGCCAGAGCAAGCACTTTGTATTTTGATGAATGAATGAATGAATGAATGAATGAATGAATGAAGCTGTGAACAAATTATTACTATGTACTATACTGCTATGCAAAAGGCAGAAGTTGAAAATTGGTGACTATGGCCATGTAGTACGTGTGCGTGTGTGTGTGTGTGTGTGTGTGTGTGTGTGTGTGTGTGTGTTAGTTTTTTTGAGACAGGGTTTCTCTATGTAGCCCTGGCTATCCTAGATATGTAGACCAGGCTGGTTTTGAACAGACAGAGATGTACCTGCCTCTGTCTCCAAAGTGTTAGGACCTGAGATTAAAGGTGTGTGTTGCCACACCCAGTTCAAGTATCAATATTTTTTATTACATTTATTATTTTAAACATGTGTCTAGCACACATAGAGATTAAAGAACAAGTTTGTAAAGATTTGTTTTATTATTATTATTTCATTAGTTAATTTAGTTTTTCAAGACAGGATTTCTTTGTATAGCCTTGGGTGTCCTAGAACTACCTCTGTAAACTAGGCTAGCCTTGAACTCACAGAGATCCTTCTGCCTCTGCCTCCAGAGTGCTGGGATTAAAGGTTTAAAATAAAGATGATTGGATCAAGGAATTATTTTAGGAAATTACCTACCTGTATGTATGTGTACCACAGAAGGAGTTGGAGCTATTGCAACTCGAGTTACAGAGAGTTGTGAGCTACTTTGGTGCTAGGAACTGAACCTGGGCACTCTGCAGTAACTACTCTTACATTATTCTATTTTTAATATGTGTGTGTGGAGGGGGAGTCTGCGTGGGGATATATGCATGTGAGTGTCAATGCCCACAGAAGCCAGAAACATTGCATAGATGCTGGGAATTGAGCTTGGGTCTTCTGCAAGATCAGAAATGCCTTTAACAACTAAGCCCTCTCTCCAGCCGCAACTATGTCAGTTTTTACATGCAAACTTGATTTGTGAATGATTTAAGATTGAATCATAACAGAATAACAGAAATGAGGCTGAAGAGATGTTTTAGCAGGTAAAGGTACCTGCTGCCCAGCCTCATCTGAGTTTGATCCCTGAAAGCCACTTGGTGAAAGGAAGAAACTTAACTCTGAAAAGTTGCTTTCTGACCTCTAAGCAGGTGCTGTGGCACAAATGTGTATGAACATATGCACACATAAGAAATAGAATATAAGGCAGTTGTTGGTGGCGCATGCCTTTAATCCCAGCACTCGGGAGGCAGAGGCAGGCGGATCTCTGTGAGTTCAACACCAGTCTGGTCCACAAGACCTAGTTCTAGGACAGGCTCCAAAGCCACAGAGAAACCCTGTCTCGAACTCCCCGCCCACCCCCCCAAAAAAGAAAGAAATTAGAAGATTCTAAATTGCCATGGTTGGGCTTCTCATAATAGTTTTAGGAGGTCTGACATCTATGCTTCTGCATGACTGGCAACAGTTACTTAGACCTAGAAGTGTCACCTAGCCACAAGGTTTCCACCCATGGAGTTGCCACAGTCTCTGCTTATACTGTCCAGGAATTTGAATCTCTATTCCCAGCACTTGGCAAAGATACCTGGAATCTCTTTCAGCCCTCAAGGAGCTTACGCTCTGCCTCGGTTATATCATGACTGTCTATCTGTCTGTGAGAGCTTCTTCCTATGTAGTCCATTCTAGCCTAGAATTCTCTGTGTAGCCCAGACTTGCCTCAAACTCACAACCCTTCTGCCTCCACTTTCCAAGCACTGGGGTCCCGGACCATCATACCATCTTCAATTACATCCTCATTGCAAGTTATCAGTACCATGGTGACCTTAGCAAGGCCATTTGGACCACAGAATCCTCTTACTTAGAGATTACTAACCAGCTTCATGTGCAGTCATGATTAGCTAACAACATGATACTTGTAAAGTACTAACTTAGTGATTTGCTAACTAAAAGAATTAATTGGTTTAGGCATCATACTCTGTTTGCCCAGAGATCACTTTGGGCCACTTATAATTGGGGCTGGGGAAATGGAGATTTAAATAGATATCAGGAGTGCTTTTCAGAATCTAAGGACAAAAAATATCAGCCTAGGCTGCTGAGAGAGTGGATACTGGATCCAAGTGGCCCTGTCAGTTACAACTAGAAAGTTAATGCTATGCATATGTCACCTGGACTCTGTGGGAGGAAGAATGGAGACAGTGTCCATGAAAGAGGGTTCATGGACCAGGCAGGCAGCCTGAGTGTGGACTAGAGAACATTTCCGAGTGCTCGTGTCCCCTTTAAAGACTTGATGATTGCTCATTTACGATTTCACCTTGTTTTCACTCCCCTTCCCAAGTTTGTCAGCCAGAATACCAGTTGACAGCCCCAGTCTAAGGATTGGGGAAATATTTTCTAGGAACACAGCAGTGGGACACAGTCACCACAGAAGGCCTCTTGCCACGGTATGAGCATGCCAGCTTCATTCCCTCCTGCACTCCTCACAGCATCTGGGTGTTTGGGGGTGCGGACCAGTCAGGAAATCGAAATTGTCTACAAGTCTTGGATCCTGGTGAGTAAACAGAGGTTATTTTCTTTTTATCACACACATATGGATGCAATTACTTTACAGTACATTTGAATTGCCCTAATTAACCCGTTTTACTTTGCTGACCTCATAGAAATAGGAATTTATAGATTTTTTTGTTTTGTTTTGTTTTGTTTGTTTTTTTTTTTCAAGACAGGGTTTCTCTGTGACTTTGAAGGCTGTCCTGGAACTAGCTCTTGTAGACCAGGCTGGTCTAGAACTCACAGAGATCCGCCTGCCTCTGCCTCCCGAGTGCTGGGATTAAAGGCGAATTTATAGATTTTTTAATGTTTTAAAGTGTGTGTGTAAAAGAGATCAAGGAAATTATACACATTTGGTAGTGTATATGTGGAAGCCAGAGGACAACTTGTGGAAGTCAGTTGTGTCCTTTCAACACATGGGTCCCAACGATCAAGCACACCTGGCTAGCCCAGGACTCATGCCATGCTATCAAGTGATGGAGTTATAGGAATGTGCCATGGAAGGGGCCTGATAGGACTGCATTTTCTTTTGGGTCGAGTATTGAAATTTCTTTGTAGTGTTTGAAAAGTGTCTTCTTAGATGTCCGTTTGATTGGTTTCAGTGTTTGTTATCCTCCCTGCCTTCCCTCTCTGGAATGTAAATGCTTTTTTAATTAATTAATTTTGGTTTTTGGGCACAGGGTTTCTGTGTGTAGTCCTGGCTGTTCTGGAACTTGCTCTGTAGACCAGGCTGGCTGCAAACTCAGAGATCTGCCTGCCTTTGCCTCCCAAGTGCTGGGATTAAAGGTGTGCACCACCACCACCTGGCCTTAAATGCCTTTAAAAAATTACATTTTGTCTTGCTTTTTAAGACGGGGTTTCTCTGTGTAAACCTGGCTGTCCTGGAACTAACTCCGTAGACCTGGTTGGCCTCAAACTCAGATCCACCTGCCTCTGCCTCCTGAGTTCTGGGATTAAAGACATGTACCATCACCAACTGGCTAAAATACTTTATCTTTTTAGTTTTATGTATATGATTTTTTTGTTTTTTTAAAGGATTTTATTTATTTATTATGCATACAACATTCTGCTTCCATGTATATCTGCACACCAGAAGAGGGCACCAGGTCTCATAACGGATGGTTGTGAGCCACCATGTGGTTGCTGGGAATTGAACTCAGGACCTCTGGAAGAACAGTCAGTGCTCTTAACCTCTGAGCCATCTCTCCAGCCCCTGTATATGATTGTTTTGGCTGCGTGTATGTCTGTGCACCATGTACGTGCAGTGCCCAAGGAGACCAGAAGAAAACATCGGGTCCCCCAGAACTGGAGTTACTCAAAATTCTGAGCCACCATGTAGGTGATAGAACCAAACCTTAGGAAGAGCACAAGTGTTCTTAACTGCTGTGCCATCTCTCTAGCCTCCTTTTCCTTCCTTCCTTCCTTCCTTCCCTCCTTCCTCCCTCCCTCCCTCCCTTTCTTCCTCCCTCCCTTCCTTCCTTTCCCCATTCTTATTTTTAGAAATAGGGTCTTCACTCTGTAGCCCTGGCTGCCCTGGAGCCCTTTATGTAGACCAGGTTGGCCTCAGGCTCAGAGATCCACCTGCCTCTGCCTCCCAAAAGTGCCGGGATTAAAGGCATGTGCTACCACTATGGCTGAAATGTCAATGCTTTGAGGATAAGGATTTATTCATTGTTTCTAGGGTCCAGAACACAATCGGATATAAAGTAGATACTCCACCATCCTCCTGGTCTATGCTGAAGCTGTTTTTTCTGGAACACCATCATAGAATATGGTGGTTAAGTTAGGTCTGGTGGTACAGGCCTGATATTCCAGCTGCTTGGGAGGCTGAGGCAGAAGGATCACAAGTTCAAGGCCATTCTGGGCTAGAGTATGATGGTTGACAGTTCAGATCATGCCAAAGAGTAGGCAGTAGTGGAGTGCATGCCTGGCCTCTATGAAGCTCTTGGATGGTTCCCAGAATTTGGGGGAAAAGTAGTTCAGGTTAGAGTCTGTGCTTTGCTATACACTATCCGTGACACTATTCACCATGACCTTGAGCAAAATCTTCTCTGCCTCAGTTTTCTTTCCTGTCGTGTTGGGATGTTAATAGTTCCTCCCTTGTGAACTTGTTCAAGATTTAAATTGGTAGCTAATACTTACTCTCTGTTAGTTGCTGTATTGATCCAGAAAGAATTTGAAAAGTGGAAATCAGTTCTGGAAGTCTTCCTTTAAAAAGATGGTGGTGGTGGTGGTGGTATGAGTGTGTGTGTGTGTGTGTGTGAGTGTGTGAGTGTATTGTGTGTGTGAGTGAGTGTATGTGAGTGAGTGTGTGCATGTGTGTGGTCTGTGTGTGTATGTGTGGTGTGTGTGTGTGTGTGTGTGTGTGTGTGAGTGTGTGAGTGTATTGTGTGTGTGAGTGAGTGTGAGTGAGTGAGTGTGTGTGTGTGTGTATGTGTGTGTGTGTGTGTGTGAGTGTGTGAGTGTATTGTGTGTGTGTGAATGAGTATATGTGAGTGAGTGTGTGTGTGTGTGGTGTGTGTGAGTGAGTGTGAGTGAGTGAGTGTGTGTGTGTGTGTATGTGTGTGTGTGTGTGTGTGAGTGTGTGAGTGTATTGTGTGTGTGTGAATGAGTATATGTGAGTGAGTGTGTGTGTGTGTGGTGTGTGTGTGTGTGGTGTGTGTGTGTTTGTGTGTATATGTGTGGGGTGTGTGTGTGTGTGTGAGTGTGTGAGTGTATTGTGTGTGTGAGTGAGTGTGAGTGAGTGAGTGTGTGTGTGTGTGTATGTGTGTGTGTGTGTGTGTGAGTGTGTGAGTGTATTGTGTGTGTGTGAATGAGTATATGTGAGTGAGTGTGTGTGTGTGTGGTGTGTGTGTGTGTGGTGTGTGTGTGTTTGTGTGTATATGTGTGGGGTGTGTGTGTGTGTGTGTGTGTGTGAGTGTGAGTGTATTGTGTGTGTGAGTGAGTGTATGTGAGTGAGTGTGTGTGTGTGTATGTGTGTGTGTGTGTGAGTGTGTGAGTGTATTGTGTGTGTGTGAATGAGTATATGTGAGTGAGTGTGTGTGTGTGTGTGGTGTGTGTGTGTGGTGTGTGTGTGTGTGTTTGTGTGTATATGTGTGGGGTGTGTGTGTGTGTGTGTGTGTGTGTGAGTGTGTGAGTGTATTGTGTGTGTGAGTGAGTGTATGTGAGTGAGTGAGTGTGTGTGTGTGTGTATGTGTGTGTGTGTGTGTGAGTGTGTGAGTGTATTGTGTGTGTGTGAATGAGTATATGTGAGTGAGTGTGTGTGTGTGTGGTGTGTGTGTGTGTGGTGTGTGTGTGTTTGTGTGTATATGTGTGGGGTGTGTGTGTGTGTGTGTGTGTGTGTGTGGTGGTGTGTGTGTGTGTGTGTGTGTGTGTGTGTGAGTGTATTGTGTGTGTGTGAATGAGTATATGTGAGTGAGTGTGTGTGTGTGTGTGGTGTGTGTGTGTGTGGTGTGTGTGTGTGTTTGTGTGTATATGTGTGGGGTGTGTGTGTGTGTGTGTGTGTGTGTGTGTGTGCGCGCGCATGCGCGCACGCACGCGCGCGCGAGTGTGTGCATGTGTGCATGTGTGTATGTGCTCCACAGCCCAGGGCTCATGCCTCAGCTTGGGACCCTATCTTTTTGACTCTGGGTGATGGCATTTATTTAAAAACAAAACAAAACCCCAGTAGTACACGCCTATAATCCCAGCATTCTAAAGACAGGGGAAGCAGATCTCTATATGAGTTTGAGGTCAGTCAGGCCTATGTGACAATTCCAGGCCAGCCAGGGCTATATAGTCAAACCCTATCAACATTCAAAACAACAACAAAAACAAAACAGTGAAACTCTGGGAAGATTCTATCAGAGAAATTTAGTGTGTGTGTGTGTGTGTGTGTGTGTGTGTGTGTGTGTGTGTGTGTGTGTAATATTCCTTTACACTGTGTGAATATATGTCACTGTGATTGGTTTAATGAAGATGACTGGCCCATAGCTAAGCAGGATAAGGTTAGCAGGAAGAACCAGACAAAGAGAATGCTGGGAAGAAGGAGGAGAAGGAGTCTCAGGGATCACTAGCCAGACTCAGAAGAAGCAACATGCAAAGTACATAGATGAGGTAAACAAGACCCAGGGCAGCACATAGATGAATAGGAATGTGTTTCTTTAAGTTATAAGAGCTTGTTAAAACAAGTCTTTGCTGGGGCTAGAGAGGTGGCTCAGAGATTAAGAGCACTGGCTGTTCTTCCGGAGGTCCTGAGTTCAATTCCCAGCAGCAACATGGTGACTCACAACCATCTATAGTGGGGTCTGATGCACTCTTCTGGCATAAAGGCATATATGCAGATAGAGCACTCATACATTAAATAAATAAACAATCAAACAAACAAACAGATAAACCTTTAAAAAAGAAAGCAAAACTGTTCAAAACACAGCTGGAGAGATAACTCAGTGGTTAAGGGCACTGTCTGTTCTGACAGGGAGCCAGGTTTGATTTCCAGCACCCACATGGAGGCTCACAACTGTAACTCCAGTCCAGGGGATCTGATGCCCTCTTCTGGCCTCGAGCACCAGGCATGGTGTACATATATAGATCCAGGCAAAACAGTCATACACATGAAAATAAAATAAATATTTAAAATGTTTATCTAAAGCCCAACAGCCATTTGCTAGCTATACCACCTTAAACAAGTAACAATATAGTTTGGCTTCAGTTCCCATTTGAGAAGGGAGAAACTGACATTTGCCATTTATTGTTCAGTAGGATTATTAATATTATGTATGCCTGTCAGAAGAGGGCATCAGATCCCTGATGAGTGAGGTCCTTCTGTGTATGTTTGTTTGCCCTAATGTGGTGGCGGAACTCAGGCAGCTGGCGGAAAGAGTTATCATTACAGATCCCATTATAGATGATTGTGAGAAACCGTGTGGTTGCTGGGAATTGAACTCTGGACCTCTGGAACAGGAGTCAGTGCTCCTAACTGCTGAGCCATCTCTCTAGTCTGTCTATTTTCTTTTTTGGGACACATTTTCTAGGGAACTTGGCACATTTGAGCTCAGCTGTCCAGTGGGAATATATTTTAGTAGACACTGGGCTCCTAAATGCAGGGGCAGAGTTGGCAGCAGACACGATACTGATCTCACTCCTCGTTGAACTTAACGGCTTCTCGGCTCTGGGGAAATGGGTCTGTCTGGACAGCCTCTGGTATCATTGTATTCTTCCTTGGAGAGTATGAGCTCCCTGCCTAAAGTTGTGCCGTGCCCTGTCGTGCTCCTTAGAGACTAGTGTACAAAGGTGGCCCTGCTAAGCCCTACCAAGGGTCACAGTCCGGGTTGGCAGTTGTGCGTTAGTGGTAAAATGCAAGCCCAGCAGGTCCTAGTACAGATCCCTAACACCTCATAAAGCTAAGAGTAAACCCAAAAGCCCCTCAGCCTAGGTCTGGCTTATTTTCTGTCTGGACTAGAAACCAGGACTTGGACCACACCAGAAGTGAGCAGCCCCCCACCATCCCCGAGAACATTCCACACGTCAGCAGCTGCTATTGGAAACCAGCTATATGTCTTTGGAGGAGGAGAGAGAGGTGACCAGCCTGTGCAGGATGTGAAGTTGCACGTATTTGACGCAAGTATGGCCTGGGGGTATGGGCGTCTTGGGGCTGCTTGCCTGGCCAGCAGCCTTTGTTATCTCTCATACAGGAAACAGGGTCTTGAAAAAGGGTTTGAGGGCTGGAGAGATGGCTCAGAGGTTAAGAGCACTCACTGCTTGCTCTTCTAGAGACCCTGAGTTTAATTCCCAGCAACCACATGGTGGCTCACAACCATCTGTAATGAGATCTCAAATCCCCACCTCCCACCCCCCAAAGAGAGAGAGATCTGGTGCCCTCTTCTGGTGTGCAGACATACATGCAGGCAGAACACTTGTGTATATAATAAATAAATCTTAAAAACAAAAGATAGCATATTAAAAAAAAAAAGAAAAAGGTTTTGAGCTAAGTAGAGTATTTGCCTGGCATTTACCAAACCCCACTCACATTTTGTCCCTTGCACCACACAAACCAAGAATGATAACAGATATGTGTCTACCTATAATCACAGCAGGTGAGAGATCAGGCCTAGCTGAGGATACATGAAACCTGTTTCAAAAAAACAACAACACAACAACAACAACAACAACAAAATCAAGCTGTGTGGATCAGCACACAGCTTTAATCCCAGCACTATGAAGCAGAAGCAGACAGGTCTCTGTGGATTCAAGGTTAGCATGGTCTACATGGTTCTAGGCCAGTCTCGGCTACATAGTGAGACCCTATATCAAAAACAATGACAAAAAGATGGTTACTCTGGACTGGATGTAGCTCAGTGATAAAGCATATACTCAGTATGTGCAATACCCTGTACTTGATTTCCTGTACCTCTCAAAAACAAACAATGACAACGAAAGAGAGAAAAAGAAAAAAAAAAAAAAAAAACCAACAACTCTGGTGGATTTTCACAGAAGAAGCACACACCTGTATTTTAACCTAAGGACAGTTGTGGGTTAATGTTTAAGGGATATATTTTTTCAATCCAAAGCAAGAAATGGCTCCCTAATACTCAGACTATAGGGCCAGCATGCTAGATTATTGGCTTTGCAGTCTCTAGCCCTGCATGTGTCCAAGTAGAGGCTGGTAGTAGGATTGAGATCTACTGACTAATAAGTCAGAGATGGGATTCCAAGGTCACTTCCTTCTTGGAGCATCTTTGCTCTGGGAGGTGCTGAAGAGACAGGTTACCTACTGCTAACTCATTTACTCTTGTAGACACTTTGATGTGGTCTCAGCCAGAGACACATGGAAGTCCTCCATCTGCTCGGCATGGCCATGTGATGGTGGCAACTGGGACAAAACTCTTCGTCCATGGAGGCTTGTCAGGGGACAAGTTCTTTGATGATCTTCATTGCATTGATATAAGTAAGTATGTCAGTGGATCAGAGGGCTTAGAGTTAAAAATTCTTTAAAATGTTCTTGGGAAGAATTCATCTTTGCTCTTATGTGTTGGTAACTTGAGTGGCTGTTAGAGTCTTTCCTAGATTCCATGAAGTATGGCCTGAATAATAAGGAATGTGAGGCTGGAGAGATAGCTCAGCCATGAAGCACACTGGCTACACTTTCCAGAGGACCTGGATTGGGTCCCCAGTGCCCACATAGCAGTAACAGCAGCTCCTGAGTCTGTTGCCCTTTCTGTCTCCATAGGTGCTGTATTTAGGTGGCACACAGACATACCAGTGGGCAAAACATTGTACACACTAAATAAGTGAATTAGACAGGTAGATAAGCAGACTGACAGATCTGAAGAAGAGGAGGAAAAAGAAAAAACTATTATTAACAATTGGACTATCAAGATGGCTCAGCAGTTAAAAATCCTTACTATTCTTGCAGAGTCCCCAAGTTTATTTCCCAGCATCCACTGGCAACTCTAAACAGCCCCAGGGGATTCACAACTGCTAGTCTCAACTGACCCCTGCATATACCCACACAGACACACACACATAAATACACATAATTAAAAATAAGAAATTTCTAGCCAGGTGGTGGCGGACACACCTTTAATCCCAGCACTTGAAACAGAGGCAGGCTAATCTCTGTGAAGATGGAGGTTTCTATCCCACCTGGCCCCACAGCCTCTTTACTCCAAGTAAACACACAAAGAATTATATTAATTTATAAATTATTCATCGATAGCTAGGGCTTCTTATTCGGTAGCTCTCTCTTTTTTTCTTTTTTCACGGGGGGTGGGGTTCGGGGTGGGGTGTGGGGAGTGGGAGGGTTCAATTTAGGGTTTCTCTGTGGCTTTGGAGGCTGTCCTGGAACTAGGTCTTGTAGACCAGGCTAGTGTCGAACTCACAGAGATCCACCTGCCTCTGCCTCCGGAATGCTGGGATTAAAGGTGTGCACCACTAATGTCCGGCCTGGCTAGCTCTCTCTCAATTATTAACCCATAACTACTAATTATGTATTTCTACATGGCCTTATCTTACCAGAGAACACCTGGAGCATCCTATCTTCCCAGTCTCTACATGGCCTCTCTCTACCTCCTCTGCCCTCCCTTCTCCTGGTCTGTTCCATCTCACTTTCTTACAGTTTGTGTTCGAAGTTAGAGCTCTTTAGGATTTGGCTCTTACTCCATTTCTGGTCCAGATAATGGAGTGGATGACCAGAACTGCATGTTTGCGGGGCTGCTTGGTCAAAAGCCCGGGAAAAAGGAAAGCTAGAGAGAACCTGAAGATTGTCTCCTCCTCTGAAGGCTGGATTTTCTTCTGAGTCTCTTTGGCTTTGAGCTCCATGGGGCAGGGACTTCCTGTTTCCTTTGTGTGTTGCAAGCACTTAGTGCAGTCAGCTGGATAGTGGCTAAGCGCTTGTCTGCTCTTGAGTGGATGGATGAATAAATGAGCAAGGTCTGCCTGGCTCTAGGCTACAGAACAACGGGAGGATGGACAGAAGGTACAAGAACCACTGAGCCATGTCTCCAGCTCTTGGCCTGATAATTTTCTAAGACTGTTCATTTTCCTGTGCTGAGGAAGTGCTATTTCTAGCTATTGTTTTCTTACTTCCCAAACAGTCTTGTAATGTAAAACCCAGTGGTATGTATGTATATCATTTGAGTGCTCCTTCAAAAGCATGCAGACATCTCCACAAAAAGTGTTGGAAGCCAGGCGGTGGTGGCTTTAATCCCAGCACTCAGGAGGCAGAGGCGGGTGGATCTCTGTGAGTTTGACACAAGTCTGGGCTACAAGAGCTAGTTCCAGGACAGCCTCCAAGCCACAGAGAAACCCTGTCTCAAAAAACCAAAAAAAAAAAAAGTTGGAAATGAGTGCTGAGTCAGCAAGATGCATCATAGAGGACACGACCTTGCAGCCTCGGTATGACCAACTTATGCCACTTACAAGCTACTCTGGTCAGTCTCTGTCCTCTCACTCTGTGTGTTCATCTATAAGAAGAAAAGATGTAGATAGAAGTGATGGCGCCGGGCGTTGGTGGCACACGCCTTTAATCCCAGTACTCGGGAGGCAGAGGCAGGTGGATCTCTGTGAGTTCGAGGCCAGCCTGGTCTCCAGAGCGAGTGCCAGGATAGGCTCCAAAGCTACACAGAGAAACCCTGTCTCAGAAAAAAAATAAAAATAAAAAATAAAACAAGACTTGAAAAATGTATCTAAAACATGCATGTATATATGGACATGTATGCCTGCATATTTGCACACACACACACAACCTTGCCTATGTGGACAGTGGACAGTTAAAGATTTCATCACTTTTAAAGGTTGCAATGCTTCTCAGAATACGCCAAAGAGCAGAATCTCATGATATGCTTTTTAAAACTGTAGATCCTTTGTTCCAAATCAGAGAATAATTCAAACTGCCCTCCCTCAAAAACAGTTTTGCACACTTAACCTTTCTCTGTTACTTCTTAGAGATCCCTGTGACTCAGGCATGATATTGAACATATTTTAATCCCAGTGTTTGGGAGGTAGAAGCCAGCCTGATTTCCATAGGGCATTCCAGACCAGGACTACATAGTGAGACCCTGTCTTTTTTTTTTTTTTTAAGATTTTATTTATTTATTTATTTATTTATTTATTATGTATACAACATTCTGCTTCCATGTATATCTGCACACCAGAAGAGGGCACCAGATCACATAAGGAGTGGTTGTGAGCCACCATGTGGTTGCTGGGAATTGAACTCAGGACTTCTGGAAGAGCAGCCAGTGCTCTTAACCTCTGAGCCATCTCTCCAGTCCTTTTGTTTTCTTTTCTTTTCTTTTCTTTAAAATAGGGTCTTGGGGCTCATCCATAATGAGATCTGGTGCCTTCTTCTGACCTGCAGGGATACATGCAGACAGAATACTGTATACATAAATAAATAAATAAATAAATAAATAAATAAATAAATCTTAAAAAAAAAAAAACAACACCTCCCTATGGATGACCCTCAATAATCATTTTGCAAACTGGAGCAGATAATTTTGAAATCTTATCTTAGCTCATTTAAAAACTCTTTCTTGTGACAGGTAACATGAAATGGCAGAAGCTTAGTCCCACAGGGGCTGTTCCAGCAGGCTGTGCTGCCCATGCTGCTGTGGCTGTGGGAAAACATGTGTATATGTTTGGAGGAATGACTCCCAGTGGAGCACTGAACACGATGTACAAGTATCACACAGGTGAGCAGGTGTCACTCCTGGCCTGTTTTTTTTTTTTTTTAAGGTTTATTTATTATGTATACAGTGTTCTCCTGCATATATGACTGCAGGCCAGAAGAAGGCACCAGATCTCGTTACAGATGGTTGTGAGCCACCATGTGGTGCTGGGAATTGAACTCAGGACCTCTGGAAAAACAAACAGTGCTCTTAACCACTGAGCCATCTTTCCAGCCCCGCTCCTGGTCTTTAAACAAATACAAACATTGTTTGAAAAGTGATGCAGAATCTTGTCGTAGTGGTGTCTTTTATCCCAGGACTTGGGAGGCAGAGGCAGGCGGATCTCTCTGAGTTCAAGGCCAGCCTAGTCTACAGAGCAAGTTCCAGGACAGCCAGGGGTACACAGAGAAACCCTGTCTCAAAAACAAAACCTTTCAGAAACAAACCCCACAGAAAAGCATGGTCTCTCTGTGTAGCCCAGCTAGTCTGAAAATGTCAGCAATCCTTTTGCCTGTGCCTCCTGAGCACTGGAATTAGATATACATTGTGCGACCCAGCCTGTTTTCCCCTTTATTTCCTCATTGTGGATTAACTAATGCAGAAAATCATTGTTTCTGGAAACATCTGTCTCTGTCCCTCCTACTTAGAAAAGCAGCATTGGACCTCACTTCAGTTTGATACTTTCCTACCCCCTGGACGACTAGACCACTCCATGTGTGTCATCCCATGGCCAGTGATGTCCACCTCTGAGAATGAAGACTCAGATTCTGTCATTCTAAAATGTGAAGCTGAGAAAGGGGATGCTGCTGACATACAAGTGGCTCAGGGTGGTGGGTTACCTGAGGAAAGCCAGACTAACATGTTGCTCTGTTTTGTGTTCGGTGGGATGAATACAGAAGGGGAGATCTATGACGATTGCTTTGTGACTGTAGTTGACTAATAAAACCCACATTTTTATTATTTGTTACTTTTTACAAAAGTGAGGCCTCTGTGAGTCACACTGCCAAATCCTTGGCACAATGTAGTCTCTTAACCAAGAGTGCTGTGCACACCTGGGGCTGTACATGCCTGTGGAGGCAGAAGGGTCAGGAGGAACTCATTGGGAACTTCGGAGACATAGTAAATTAGAAGCCAGCCTGAACCACATGAAATGCTGTCTCAAAAGAAAATAAAAAAGACTCTAAGATGGTTCAGCAGATAAAGGCACTTACCCGGGATGACCTGAGTTGAATTCCAGGAACCCACATGATGGAGAAACAACTCCCACAAGTTGTCCTTTGCCTTCCATGAGTCTGTCGGTTGTGACAGTGTGTATCTACTCACATACTGGGTGGATGGATGCATGATTGGTTGATTTTTTAATCAAAAAATAATAATGGCCAGGCGTTGGTGGTGCAGGCCTTTAATCCCAGCACTGGGGAGGCAGAGGCAGGCGGATCTCTGAGTTCAAGGCCAGACTGGTCTACAAAAGGAGTTCTGGGACAAGCCAGAGCTGTTACATAAAGAAACCATGTCTTGAAAAAAAAATATATATATATATATATATTTCCCCCTCAAAACCAATAGCAAGTGTTTAGGCAGCTCTGGAGTGTAACTAAGTCTGTGGGCCAAAGCCCAATGTTAAAACTGGCCTTGTTTGCTTCACGCTGGGTCAAGGGAGATTATATATATAAATCTTCATCTTTCACTTAACCAGCTTTGGTAACTGGATAGCCGAATGCAAACAATTCCAGTATAAAGTTTTACCAGCAATAAAATCTGCAGCTAACCAAACTAGGTATTGGATAGACATTTATCAATTGGAATCTCTTTTTAATCTGCATTAGCTAGTCATTAAAAAAGAAGTGCAGAGAAGGGGCTGGAGAGATAGCTCGGCAGTTAAGAGCATTGTTCTTACGGAGAACCCAAGTTCAGTTCCAGGGGATCCTATGCCTGACACTCTGCAGGAAAAACACTCATACAAATGATCAGAATTTGAAAAAAAAAAAAGTACTGATAAAAGCTGGGTGTAAGATCCTTTTTTTGGTTCATAGCATGATGGGTGTTCATGCCATTGCATGATGTGTGCCTTCCCTTAACCTTGTTCAGACTTGGGCATATTACCCATCTAAAAACAGAAAAAAAAAAAAATCAGAACATGGTGCTTTATGCCTTTAATCCCAGTCTAGTCTACGTAGTGGGACCCTGATTTTTGTTTTGTTTTGTTTTTTAAGGAGTGATAGCAAAGGAGGACAAGAATGAAGATGCCTTGTCTTTCCTGTTCACCCCTTGACCCAGCATGAAGCTAACAAGGTCAACTTTTTTAAATTTCTAATTCATTTTACATACCAACCAAGTTCCCTCTCCCTCCCCCATCCACTCCTCCCAAAGAGTAAGGCTCCCACGGGGAGTCAACAAAGCCTGGCACATTAAGTTGAGGCAGGACCAAGCCCTCCCTCTGCACCCACCATAGTGAATGGACTCCAAAACGCCAGCTCATGTACCAGGAATAGATCCTTATCCCGCTGCCAGGGGTCCCACAAACAGGCCAGGCTACACAAGCCCACATGCATAGGGCCTAGGTCAGTAACAAGGTCAATTTTAACATTTGCTTGGGCTTTGGGCCTGAAGACTTAGTTACACTCCAAACCTGCCTAAACACTTGTCTATTGGTGTTTTTTGAGCAAAGATCGGACAGTCTAGTCTGGCCTCAAAATTGTCATCTCCCTGCCTCAGCATCCCAGAGTGCTAAAATTACAAGCATGTGCTATCATGCCCCTGTCCATCTCTTTAAGGTAAGGTGGACAGGACTGGAGCAGATGGAGTAGGATTGCACATTGTAACCTTTAATTTGCTGACATACTTCTGCCTCAGCAAGCTTCCCGAGTATGAACCACCGTGCCGGGTTCAAAATATAATTATAATATAATATAATATAATAATGCACAAGTAAGACAGGGTTGCTGTCAGGTCCCCAAACTTTTTTTTTTTTGAGACAGGGTTTCTCTGTATGGCTTTGTAGACCAAGCTAGCCTCAAACTCACAGGCCTACCTCTGCCTCCCAAAGTGCTGGGACTAAAGGCATGTGCCACCACCTCCCAGCCTCAAGTCTACCAGTAAGTAAACTAATCTTACAGCTGGTTGGTTGTTCAGTTACAAAACACCCATCTTTGGACAGTACTGAATTTCATGTTAGCACTGGACAAAATCCTCATTGATCATATTGATTACCTAGCTCTCATCCCTTTCCTTAGGAAAGCAATCTTAACAATCCTCAACCAATCCTTGGACTAGCAAGTGAAGTTTGTAATTTCAATACCAGTAAAACCTTTAAGATTTGGGGGTTCTGACCAAATTAGGCTTCAGAGCATATTTTGGTTCATAAGCCCTGCTGAACTACATACATAACTGTAGCTGGTATATCATTAATCCTCCTGCCTCCAGCCTGAGCCACTTCACCCAGTATGCAATGCTGGGTATCAAATATAGGACTCGAGGCTGTTAACTATCTTTTTTGCAACAGGGTCTCTATATAGCTGGGGCTGGCCTGGAGCTCACTATGTAGACTAGTAAGTATGGCCTCAGAGATCCTCCTGCCTCTGCCTCCTGAGTGCTTACATCAGAGGTGTGTAGCACTGTGGATTTTCAAGCTATACATTTTAAAATATAAATTACAAACTAAGTACCACCCAGTGATAAGCATGTTTGGCACATTCAAGTCCCTTGATCTTACATCACAAAGAAAAATAAAATCCAAGTGTGTAAGTCATCAGGTCACTCAATTTTTTCTTTTTCTCTGGCAGAGGATTAAACTCAAGGCTTCACACTTGCTAAACAATGCCCTACCACTGAGTACATACCATTTTTGCATCTTTTCAGACAGCCTCAGTTCCCTAGGCAGGGCTTGGACTTGTCATTTCTCCTACCACAGCTGGAATTGTAAGCCTGGCACATCATAAGAGAATCTGCAGTCCCACATCACGACTTGTTAGAGGAAATGAAAAGGGGCAGTGATGGTGCACTTTGACTCCCAGCACAGGGGCATAGAGACACATGGATCTGAATTGAAGCCCAGCCTGGTCTAAAGTGA
This sequence comes from Cricetulus griseus, assembly GCF_003668045.3. NCBI lineage: Eukaryota > Metazoa > Chordata > Mammalia > Rodentia > Cricetidae > Cricetulus > Cricetulus griseus. Next base: position 146,496,918 of record NC_048599.1, on the reverse strand, counting down.
GTTCTAAGATAGCCGGGCCTACACAGAGACCTTGTCTTGAAATACTAAAACCAAAGAACAAACAAAAAACCCCAGAAAGCAATTTTACAAAGGGGAAGTAAGATTTCAGTCATAGTCAAGAGAACTGGACTTGGGCACTGTGAAATGAGCCTTGCCTAGGGGAAGAAACAGCAAACATCCTTTGCCTTGCTGTAAAGCTAGACAAATTCAAATTCCCAGGAAGTAGAACAACCCAGCAACATCACAAACCCTCCTTCCCTGCCCAACATATAGACAAACACCTGAGAATCGAGCCTTAAATTTTACCTATCTAAAATAAAAGACAGATAATTACAAGCTTTTCACAAAAATTAGACCAGTGTAAATAACAAACATTTATTGGTGTCATTTACGGTAGAAAAAAGTTCCTACACCAGATGTGCATGACCCAATTGTTAAATAGAACATTTCCAAGGTGAACACACACCCTGACCCAGCTTTTTCCCCAATTTTAAAAATTGCCAATTCCTCCTTTCCCCAACCCCAAGACATGTGAGCAACTGCTAATGAAAAGCAGTAAACAGCCACTTGGGCTATAGCATTTTCAACTCCACTCTGAGGTGAAGATTCCAATTACATTCGAGACTTAAGTTCTCTCAATTTTCTCCTAACGAAAGTTCCTGAGTCCAATATTTACAATATTACAGCCCTAGCAGATCAGTACACCTACAACTCATCTTTTTCTGATGTATCCTCTTCACCAGTTGGGGGAGGGCCTGCACTTCCATAGAGTTTGCTAATAATAGGCTGAACAATTTCCTCTAGTTCCTTCTTTTTAGCTTTAAAGTCTTCAATGTCTGCATCCTGGTGGCTTTCCAGCCATTCAATCTTTTCCTCTACAGCTTTCTCCATGGTTTCTTTATCTTCAGAGGAAAGTTTACCGCCCAGCTTTTCTTTATCTCCAATCTGGTTCTTGAGAGAGTAAGCATAGCTTTCCAACTCGTTCCTGGTATCAATGCGCTCTTTGAGCTTTTTGTCTTCCTCAGCAAACTTCTCTGCATCATTAACCATCCTTTCAATTTCTTCAGGTGTCAGGCGATTTTGGTCATTGGTAATTGTGATTTTGTTTTTGTTCCCTGTACCTTTGTCTTCAGCTGTCACTCGAAGAATACCATTAACATCTATCTCAAAGGTGACTTCAATCTGGGGTACCCCACGAGGAGCAGGAGGAATTCCAGTCAGATCAAATGTACCCAGAAGATGGTTGTCTTTTGTTAGGGGTCGTTCACCTAGAGCAGTAACAGGAAAAACTTGTTATTGACAAGCCTCAGTGTACTGGTATCCTTACACTTCTTATAATGTGGGGAGTGGGTGGCAAGGACCCTTTATTGGGGTAAAAGTCAGTATTGAACCAAGAGCGGCAACTCACTGGGCGCTACTACTCTTAACCAAATTTCATCTCTTAAAAAACACTATAAAAGTCCCTTAATTTGTATTTCAAAAGCCAATGGACAAGTATGCAAAGTACTGAAGCAGCTTCTTCATTTGAATTACAGAAGATACTTCTTTCCCTGGGCATTTTAATAATGTATTATTAGATCCAAAGTCACACTCTTTCAAACTACACAATATTTGTGAATGTTAATAATTACCTTCATAGACCTTGATTGTTACAGTTGGCTGATTATCAGAAGCTGTGGAAAAGATCTGAGACTTCTTGGTGGGTACCACAGTGTTCCTTGGAATCAGTTTGGTCATGACACCTCCCACTGTTTCAATACCAAGTGTAAGAGGACATACATCAAGCAGTACCAGATCACCTGCAGAAGAGAATTAATCAAGTTAGATTTCAATTTGAGTCCTAAGAGCACTACACTAAGCAATGTCCCACTGTCATTTGCCCAGGTTGTAACCATAAACACAATAGAGCAAATGAATTAACAGCTACTAGTGATGTTAACTAAGCCTGACCCAGGTCTTGTCATCATCACTTTACCTTCATTAGCTATGTGACCTGTTGCTCCTCACCCTACAGCTTTCTGAAGCAACAGCTGACCACTGGCTACTCCAACACATATGTGAGAGATACAGTGAGTAACCCACCTGTATCTTGATCACCAGAGAGGACACCAGCCTGGACAGCAGCACCGTATGCTACAGCCTCATCTGGGTTTATGCCACGGGATGGCTCCTTGCCATTGAAGAACTCTTTCACCAGCTGCTGAATCTTGGGAATCCGAGTAGACCCACCGACAAGAACAATTTCATCAATGTCTGATTTCTTCAGATCAGAGTCTTCCAACACTTTCTGGACTGGCTTCATGGTAGATCGGAACAGGTCCTACAAAAAAGGCATGATTATGATTAATGTGGTGCCCACTGTACCTAGACATTGTTTAGTTACCCTGCATCAGGTATCCTAAATTCTACAGTGTAAGTGGCCCTCAGCAGCAACCAAAGAGCTTACCATGTTCAACTCTTCAAATTTGGCCCGAGTCAGGGTCTCAGAGAAGTCTTCTCCTTCAAAGAAGGACTCTATCTCAATTCTTGCTTGATGCTGAGAAGACAGGGCTCGCTTAGCCTTTTCCACCTCACGACGAAGTTTCTGCACAGCTCTGTTGTCTTTTCTAACGTCTTTCCCAGTTTTCTTTTTGTACAGCTTGATGAAGTGTTCCATAACCCGCTGATCAAAGTCTTCCCCACCGAGATGAGTGTCTCCATTCGTGGCCACCACTTCAAAGACACCATTGTCAATGGTCAGAAGAGACACATCGAAGGTTCCACCGCCCAGGTCAAAAACGAGGATGTTCTTCTCGCCCTCTCTCTTATCCAGGCCATACGCAATAGCAGCTGCTGTGCTGTAAAAATGAAGTAGAGGAGAGAAAAATCTAAAGCCAGGTTCTCATTTCCCCTACCTGGCAGATCCACTGAACCTCGAGTTCCATACTTACGGCTCATTGATGATCCGCATGACATTCAGTCCAGCAATGGTGCCAGCATCTTTGGTTGCTTGGCGCTGGGCATCATTGAAGTAAGCCGGCACAGTAACAACTGCATGGGTAACCTAGGAGGACAAGAGATAACTGAAGTATACTTTGTTACTTCCCTATCTTATCAACTACAGCCAAAGCACATCAGTTTCTTTTTGGTTTTTTGAGACAGGGTTTCTCTGTGTAGCCCTGGCTGTCTTGGAACTAGCTCTTGTAGATCAGGCTGGTCTCAAACTCACAGAAATCCACCTGCCTCTGCCTCCCAAGCGCTGGGACTAAAAGCATGCACCACCAACACCCAGCACACATCAGTTTCTAAGTCAGCATACTGATAATATGATACTGATAATAAATCATAAACTTTTATAACCACAAAATTAAATAACTCATGAAAACTGACTAGCATTTAGATTGACCTTCCACAAAGCACTAAATCATTAAGCCTGACAAAAGTTGTTACCAGTTAGATTAAAAGATTTTAAACCAGGAAGATTTCCTATGTAAGCCAACAGGAGCAACAAAACCTTTTAACACTTAACACCATGCCACACATGTATTTACCTTCTTTCCCAAATATGCTTCAGCAGTTTCTTTCATTTTAGTGAGAACCATGGCAGAAATTTCTTCTGGGGCAAATGTTTTGGTTTGCCCACCTCCAATATCAACTTGAATGTATGGTTTAGTTTTCTTTTCAACCACCTATGATAAAGAATAATTTAAAGGTAATTTTTCCGAAGTTGAAACAATGGCACCACAAAGTTTAAAGAAAAAATAATCCGTTTCTTCTCTTCCATAACTTGAATTCATTTTGGTCCCTTAGGGAGATCTTGACTAAGACTAAGCACAGCTGTATTGTGGGCCGATCGACAGTTTTTAGTCTACCTTCCAACTTTTAGACATTGTAACACTGTGTCTCTTCTCATAATACTAAAAGAGACTACATCTAAAACCGTTACGTAAACCCCGACTGCATCCTTTTAGCCGTTTGAATGTTTTTCCGCCTCGTTTCAACCTCTAAATTTCCCACCACCCTAACAGCCCCTTAAGCGTGGGTTAAAAAAAAAAAAAAAACGGATTGGACCTTGAAAGGCAAGAACTTGATGTCCTGCTGCACTGAAGGGTCATTCCAAGTGCGTCCGATGAGGCGCTTGGCGTCGAAGACCGTGTTCTCGGGATTGGAGGTGAGCTGGTTCTTGGCCGCATCGCCAATCAGACGCTCGCCTTCAGGAGTGAAGGCCACATACGACGGCGTGATGCGGTTGCCCTGATCGTTGGCTATGATCTCCACGCGGCCGTTCTTGAACACACCAACGCTGACGGAAACACCCCACAGAAAAGGAATCAGCACCTCACTCTCTCACGCCGGCCCAGGAGGCCACGCCCCACTCTCTCTCCCCCACTCACCAGGAATAGGTGGTCCCCAGGTCGATGCCGACCACCGTGCCCACATCCTCCTTCTTGTCCTCCTCCTCGGCCCGCACCGCGCAGAGCAGCAGCAGCGCCGCCGCCACCATAGGGAACTTCATCTTGCCGGCGCTGTGGGCCAGTGCTCAGCGGTCGGTCCGTCTGCAGTCTCGAAGTCCAGCAACAGGCTGTAGTCCCGGAGCGCGGCGGCGTTCCGATCTGAGGGCGACAGAAGCCCCCCGGGTCAGGAGGAGCCACGAGACAGGCTCAAAGGAGGTCTGGCAAGAGCAGGCCGCGGCGCTTACCTCTCGGAGCCGCAAAGGCAGGTCCTCCGGTCACTGTTGTCTTGGCCAGTGTGGAGCGCGCCGCCGCCGACTTGGCTTATATACCCTCCCCCCAGCCCCGTCGTGGAGGCCTCCGATTGGTGAAGGCGCTTCTCGTTGGAGGACGCTGATTGGTCCATGCCACCAAGCTGGCCGCTGCCGATTCGAAGCGGCCTCCTCCGCAACTTACGTCACCGCTACGCCCCCCGGGCTGACTCATTGGCTACTGGTTACTCTCAACGGCCGCCAATGAGAGACAGCATCCGCCCTGTGCGCCGGTCCTATTGGTTCAGCAGCTGCCTGTCCCTCAGGTGACCTCTCAACCCGAGACCGTTTCCGCCGGTAACCGTCCAGGTCCTCCCGTCACCCGGCCCCCGGGGACTGCTGCGGGGTCTGCGTGTCAGTTCCCTCTGGGCGGTGGGACTTGGGTCCTTCCCCGGTCTGTCCCTTACCCCGAAGCAGTATGCGGCCTTTTCTCCTCCTAAGTCCCCTCGGGTCCCGAGCTGCTCAGCCTCAGCATAGATGCTGTGGTCGCCTGGGAACGCATCTCTGCCCTTCCCAGCCTCCCTCACGTTCTCGGGTAGCCGAGCGCCCGGGCTCTATGTTACCCACCCGGCCTGCACGTCTCGAGCTGGGTCCTAGTCTGTGTTCTGCCTCTCTGCGAATCGTGGCTCTTCTCAGCCAACTGTTTTCCCTTCACCCCTAGGCCAGCTGCATTTGTCTATCCTGGCCTTGCCAATTTTTCTTTTCTTGGGGTTAAGTCCCAGAATTGGCCTGGCCATTTGCAACCTAGTACTGAGCCCCCCGCTATGCTGTGGCTATTCTGTTCTATGAATAGTCAAGCGAGCACTTTCCACCCTGGAATATATCATTTTTTTTCTCTAGCTTGTCGCCCCATAATGTTCCCGATCCTTGTCTATCATTTTCATTTGTGGCTTGGTTATAATTTACAAGTCCTTCCTCATCCCTTCTTGACACCATTCTATCCTGACTCTTGAAATAGGTCTGATATGACAAAGGCATTTAGCAGACAAAGAAAAAATTGTCTTCCTGATGCTATGTAATAATAACATGTTGCAAAAAATACTAAATGTACTTCGTTGTTCCTTTTTGAGACATGGTCCAAACTGGTCTTGAAGTACTTATCCTGCTTAAAACACTGTTCTAAGGTTTTTTTTTTTTTTTTTTTTTTTTTTTTTTTTTTTTTTGCATGTGTCATTTAGTCCTTTGATTAATTCTTGGTAGATGTTTCCCATTTTCCAGAAGAGATCATTGGGGGGGGGGGGTGGCTAAATAGAATAGTCACTGGTGAGTGGTACAGGTAGAATTGATAACCTGGTTGATCTGTAGCTTATGCTATTGACTTTTTTGGTTTGGTTTGGTTTGGTTTTTCGAGACAGGGTTTCTCTGTGGCTTTGGAGGCTTTGTCCTGGAAGTAGCTCTTGTAGACCAGGCTGGTCTCGAACTCACACCTGCCTCTCCCGAGTGCTGGGACTAAAGGTGTGCGCCACCACCACCCACTGACTTTTTTTTTTAAGATTTATTCATTTATCTTGTACACAGAGGGCACCAGATTTCACTACAGATGGTTTTGAGCCACCATGTGGTTGCTGGGAATTGAACTCAGGACCTTTGGAAGAGCAGGCGGTGCTCTTAACCACTGAGCCATCTTTCCAGCCCCACTTTTTTCTTTTTTTAAAGATGGAGACTCATGTAACCCAGGCTAGCCTCAACACTATGTAGCAGATGACTTTGAACTCCTGAACCTTCTGCCAATACCTTCCAAGTGTTGGGACTAATAGGCATACATTACTGTGTCCAGTTGGGACTTGACCCAAGATTCTGTGCATGCTAGGCAACTGACTGATATCCATCCCCTGGGATGGAGCTCTCAGATCTACTGTCTCTGCCTCCCATGTGCTTACTTATATACATGCTTATAGGAGATGCTTAGGATGTTGTCACGGGCAGGAAATGACTCCAGTATTCCCATTAAATGTATCTTGAGCTTCATAAGTAGACTGTCTGAATACTACTGGAACATTACACACAGTTCACTAAAATGTGAGCTTGTGAGTCACTGTTCAGGAATTTCTCCTTTCTTGTTCCTCAAAGGTTATGTTGGTGACTCAGTCAACACCATCTTTTCTACAGATGTTGCATCATACACCACTTTCAGTAAGGCTTGTAATACTGTCATAACATTGATCTTCCTTGGGACTGTACCAGTCCAGTATGAAGACAGAAGTCACTAAGCCCAGTTTACTGCTGCATGCCTTTAATCCCTGGTCCCATGAAAGAGCAGCCAGTGCTCTTAACCACCGACCATCTTTGCAGATACTTTTGGCTTGAATTTTAAAGGAGACTACAGCCGGATATGGTGGCTCATGACTTTAATCTCAGCACAAGGGAGGCAGAAGCAGAGGGATCTCTTGAATTCAAGGCCATCCTGGTCTAAATAGTTCCAGAGCTGCATATTGAAACCCTATATGAAAAAAGAGTAAGAACAAGAAGAAGAAATGAAAGAAAAAAATCACTATTTGACCACATCACAGCTTCATGTCATTTCAAGCACATCTGTATCACAGTCTATTTCCACTAAAATACAAAACTCAATTTCAGCCTGTTTTTTGATTAATGAAGTACTTGCACCAATTTTTGTAACATTTAAAAAAGTGATACCTGAGCCACACCTAGTGGTAGGCCTGTAACCCCAGCTACTGAAGAGGCTGAAGCAGGAGGATTACAAGTTCATGTGTGCCTGGGCTATACAGTGAGTCCAAGGCCAGCCCAGGAAACTTAGCAAAAACCCTGCTCAAAAGAGGAAGTTGGGGGTGCAGCTCAGTGTTTGAGCACTTGCCTGGCATCCTGAAAGCTCTAGCTCCCCTGTCTCTGTTTCTATGTCTTTCTCTCTGTCTCCCACTCTCTGACACACTAACACAGTGTCTTCTTTTCCTAACTTAATCTTGGGTTTGGCTGGGTTAGGTTGAGATAGGCCCATTTACACCAGGCATCAGGCTTGCTTCCAATACTCTATGTAGTCAAGGCTAGCCTTGAAGTTCTTATCCTCCCAAGTGCTGGTATTTGAAGTATGTCACCAAGTTAGACTGACTGGCCAACTTCTAAAGCAGTGATTCTCACCCTTCCTAATACTATGACCCTTTAATACATGTTGTGGTATTATACCCCAACCATAAAATTACTTCATTGCTACTTTATAACAGTAATTTTGCTACTGTTATGGGTCATGATGTAAATATCTGTGTTTTCCTTAGGTGATCCCTGTGAAAGGGTCAGGAGTTGTAACTCACATGTTGAGAATTACTATGCTAAAGGATTAAGTATGTCAGTGGCTATAGCATCCTTTACTTTCTTCTTTTTTCTTGGGTAGGGGTTGTTATAATGAGACATGGTTTGTAAACCAGGTAGGCTTCGAACTCTCAGAGATCTAGCTGCCTATGCTTCAAGAGTGTTAGGATTAAAGACGTGCACCACTACTGCCTGGCTCTTTTCTTTTTTGAGACTGAATGTTTCTAGATAAGTATACTACATATTTTTGGCTGGCCTGAAACTTGTTATATAGACTTAGCTGACCTTAAACTCACAAGGAGCCCCTACCTCTACCTCCCCAGTGCTGAGAGGAAAGTCATGAGCCACCATGTCCAGCTGTAGTCTCCTTTAAAATTCAAGCCAAATGTATGTGTAAAGATTCTTGGTGGTTAAGAGCACTGGTTGCGGCCAAGCATTGGTGGCTCACACCTTTAATCCCAGCACTTGGGAGGCAGAGGCAGATGGATCCCTGTGAGTTCGAGACCAGCCTGGTCTACAAGAGTGAGTTCCAGGACAGCCTCCAAAGCCACAGAGAAACCCTGTCTTGAAAAACCAAAAAAAAAAAAAGAGCACTGGCTGCTCTTTCAGAGGACCCAGGTTCAATCCCCAGCACTCACATAGCACCTCACAACCATCTAACTCCAGTTCCTGGGGATTCAAAGCCTTTTGTCTTCTGCAGGTGTCAGGCAGGCATGTGATGCACAGACATACATTCGGGCAAAATACCCACACAAATAAATTATTTTTAAACACACACATGTATAATGTATATGTATGTAGGCCAGGATAGCAAGGAGAGCTGGGGTTTAACTCTTAAGAGCACACACCTTGGCAGATGTGCCCAGTGCTGCAGACAGGGCTGTCACCGTAACAGTGGGAAAGAGCATCCTAACCCGGTCATAATGAGGGAGCTTTGTAACCGGTGAGATTAAGATATCCTTTATTAGAGGGGCTGGAGAGATGACTCAGAGGTTAAGAGCACTGACTGCTCTTCCAGAGGTCCTGAGTTCAATTCCCAGCAACCACATGGTGGCTCACAACCACCCGTTATGAGATCTGGTGCCCTCTTCTGGTGTGCAGATATACATGGAAGCAGAATGTTGGATACATAATAAATAAATAAAATATTTAAAAAGATATCCTTTATTAGATAAATGCCAGCCGAACGCAAGCCAGAACATGCCAGGGGCAGCAAGGCAGGGAGGCCAGAGAGAAGGGGCTCCCATGTGCCTTGTCTGTCCCTTTAAAACCCTATCTTGAGTCATCATGACCTCACCTTGACCACACCCTGATAGGTGTGGTCAGGCACACCTGTAGCCAGCTTGAAGAGCTGAACATGGTAAGCTCTTTAGTTGCTGCCGAGGACTTACACTGTCCCCTACATATGTACAATAAATACACACATACATACATACATATATGCATATACACATATATATACTTGAAGCCAGGTGTAGTGGCCTTTAATCCCAAGATTGAAGAGGTATAGGTAGGTAAGGTAGATTTCTGTCAGTTGAAGGCCAGACAGGCTACATAGTGAGATCCAGTTTCAAAATAAGTAAAATCCAGGTATTGTATGTATTATGGGATATTCTAAGGCACAATCCTTGTGGCAATAAATCGGTAGGTACACAGACAAAATGTATTTGCTGAATGTTAAAGGTATCATAAGAGGTAATAGCCACTGTGATCAATGTACACAGTTTCTTTGCTGTTTTGTTTGTTTGTTTGTTTTTGTTTTGACACAGGGTCTATGTAGCCCTAACTGATCTGGAGCTCCTTTTGCACACCAGACAGGCCTCAAACTCATAGAATCCTCCTGCCTCTGTCTCTCTCCTGAGGGCTGGGATTGAAAACCTGTGTCACCATGCTCAGCTTTCTTTTCGCTCTTATGGAAGAATTTTCTCCACCATGTTTTAGAACTTAGGAATTGAAGGCCCAAGAGATACAGAAGTTTGCCCAAGAAGTCACACACCTGAGAAGTTGTGGACCCAGGATTTGTGCTGTTGAATGGTGGAAATGTGATTTTGTTGTTGTTGTTGTTTGGTTTTTGGGTTTTGTGTTTTTTTTGTCTTTGCTTTTGTTTTTGTTTTTTGTTTTTTTGTTTTTTTTCCAAGACAGGGTTTTTCTGTGGCTTTGGAGGCTGTCCTGGAACTCGCTCTGTAAACCAGGCTGGTCTTGAACTCACAGAGATCTGCCTGCCTCTGCCTCCTGAGTGCTGGGATAAAGGCCTGTGCTACCACCACCTGGCTTGTTTGATTAAATTTTATTAATTTTAAATTTGTGTATGTGTGTGTGCACATGAGTACAAGTGCCACTGGAGGCCCGAAGAGGGTGTTAGATCCCCTGGAGCTGGATTACAGGCAGCTGTGAGCTACGAGGGACTAGAACTCAGGTTCTCTGGAAGAATGATGTATACTCACAACCACTGAGCCATCTCTCCAACCCATTTCTGAGACAGTCTCTCACACTGTGGTACTGGCTGGTGAAGGATGACCTTACACGACTCATCTTCCTGCCTCCACCTCCTATTTAGAAAGTGGGAAAAGTGTGATTTTTTAAGGTTTATTTTTATTTTATGCATAAGGTGTTTTGCCTGCATATATGTCTGTGTACCACATGCACCCTTGGAAGCCAGATGAGGGCATCAGAATACTGAGACTGAAGCTACAGACCACTGTTAACTGCCATGTGGGTGATTAGAGTGGGGCCTGGGTCCTTCTTCCAGAATAGCGCATGCTCCCAGCCACTGAGCCATCTCACCAACCCTGGGAAGTTTGGTTTCTCTGCAAGTTAGGCTATTATCTTCTACTTCAGTCTCAGAGCACAGAAGACAGCTGTATATTTTATAAATATTTTGATAAGGAAATAGAGGCATTCATTTAGTAATTTAAGCCAGCTCATTTGGCTTGTGCTCCTATGAGTAAGAAAATATGTTTTAATCAGTGATAAAGCTAAGCTGGGGTAGGACTCACCAGGCTTAGGTATCATATATGTATTTGTGGTTTGAGGTCTGTTTGCTGCTGATACATCTGGATGGCTGGCCTGTGAACTTTGGGGAATTCTCCTCTCTCTTTGGTAGGAAGGAAGACTGGAATTATGGAAACATGCTACTGCCTTGCTTTTGGTGTTTGTTTTTTTTTTGGGTCCTCATGTTTGCACAGTAAATGCTCTATCCATGAAGCAATGTCCCAAGCCCAGTCATGTGTGTGCATGTGCATCCTTCCACCATGTGTGTGCCAAGGATAGAACTCAGATAGTCAGGCTTTCTTAAAGATTTACTTATTTATTATGTATACAGTGTTCTGCCTCTATGTGTGAAGAGGGCAGCAGATCTCATTATAGATGGTTGTGAGCCAGCATGTGGTTGCTGGGAATTGAAGTCAGGAACTCTTGAAGAGCAGTCAGTGCTCTTAACCTCTGAGCCATCTCTGCCCCCAGGTGGTCAGGCTTTAAGATAAGCTATCTCACTGGCTGGCTGGATCACTCTTCCTTCCTGCCTTCTTTTTTTAAGGCAGGTAAGGTGTCATTCTTTAGTTCATGCTGTCCTGGAACTCACTGTGTAATCCACACTGACCTAAACTTCTGTTCTTCTGCCTCAGATTTCTGAGATTGCTGTGATCGATATGCAGCAATAATTACCATGCAAGGCTTGTATATTGAAAGTGGAAGCCGGGCGTTGGTGGCGCACACCTTTGATCCCAGCCCTCGGGAGGCAGAGGCAGGTGGATCTCTGTGAGTTCGAGGCCAGCCTGGTCTACTAGAGCTAGTTCCAGGACAGCCTCCAAAAGCCACAGAGAAACACTGTTTTGAAAAAACGAAAAAACAAACAAACAAAACAACAAAAAAAAAGAAAGTGGATTAGAGCCAGGTGGTGGTGGCTCATGCCTTTAATCCCAGCACTCGGAAGGCAGAGGCAGGTGGATCTCTGTGAGTTCGAGACTAGCCTGGTCTACAAGAGCTAGTTCCAGGACAGCCTCCAAAGCCACAGGAAAACCCTGTCTCGAAAAACAAAAAAAAAAAAAAAAAAAAAAAAAACCAAACAAAAAAAAAAAAAGAAAGAAAGAAAGAAAAAAAAAGAAAGAAAAAAAAGTGGATTAAATGGAGCTGGAGAGATGGCTCAGTGATTAAGAACACTGGCTGCTCTTCCAGAGGACCCAGGTTCAATTCCCAGCACCCACATGGCAGTTCACAACTGTCTGTAAGTCCAGTTCCAGGGACCTGACACCTTCATATCAATGCTAGTCCTGGACAGCCTCCGAAAGCCACAGAGAAACCCTGTCTCGAAAACCAAAACCAAAAAAAAACAAAAAACAAAAAAACAAAAAAAAATTGTATATGTGTGTGATGGTGCATGCCTTTAATTCCAGCACTTGGGAGGCAGAGGCAGGCGGATCTCTGTGAGTTCGAGACCAGCCTGGTCTATAAGGTCCAGGAAAACCTCCAAAAGCCACAGAGAAACCCTGTCTCGGAAAAAAAAAAAAAAGGCTTCTCAGGGTTAGAACAAGGTTCAGTGGTTAAGATTACTCTGTTCCTACAGAGAACAGAGGTTCAGTTCCTAGCACCCAAATGGTGGCTAATAGCCATCCTAACTCCTGTTCCAGGGGATTCAATGCCCCATTCTGACCTCCGTGGGCACCAGGCACACACATGTTATACACACACACACACACACACACACACACACACACACACACACACACACACAGGAAAAACACTCATGACACATAATATAAGTCTTTGAATGTTTTAAAAAGTCTTCTCATAATCTGTATATGTGAGGAACATTATCACTACCCTCCATCTCTCAGAATATTTTCATGCACATTAACTCACTTCATCCTAGCAGGATAGGAAAACAGAAATCCCAACATTAGACAAGGAAGAACCCATTAGACAAGGAAGAATCCCCTTTTCAAAGTCATGTACAAGAATCTTTTCATTTGATACTCTCTCCAAGAAATGTGAGCAAGCCTCAATCTGGGTCTAAACATTCAACTTTTTTTGTTTTTGTTTTTGTTTTTGCTTTTCAAGACAGGGTTTCTCTGCTTGTCCTGGAACTAGTTCTGGCCTCAGACTAATAGAGATCCGCCCGCCTCTGCCTCCCAAGAGCTGGGATTAAAAGTGTGCACCATTACTGCCAGGCTTCATTTTGTTTTTTTGAGACATGTTTTCTCTGTGTAATAGTCCTAGCTGGTCTCACTTTGTATACCAAGCTGGCTTCAAAGTCAGAGATCTGCCTGCCTCTGCATCCCATGTAGGGATTAAAGGCATGTATTCACCACCACCCAGCAACATCCAACTTCTTATCTAGGCAGGGCTTTCCCTTTTCCTCCCTGTTCTGTGCCTCTCAATCCTTTTCTTTTAGAAAGGAAGACAGCCTGCAATTCCAACACTCAGAAGGTTGTGGCAGGATAGTGCATTCAGGGCCAGCCTGGACTACACAGTGAAAGTACTCTATATTTAAGTCAGGTATGGTAGCTGTCTCTGCAATTGCAGGACTTGAGTGAGAAAAACTGCCACAAGTTTAGGTCAGTGTGGGTTACATAGTGACATGGGGCAGCTTGGGATGGTAGATGAGACTGACCACCCGTGTCCCTCTGCAGAAACACACACAGTTGAATCGGTGTGTGCCTATGGAGGCAAAGGATAGTTGGCTCTCTCCTTGTATCTTGTTGAGGTAGGACGTCTCTGGTTTTTGTATCTGCATATTCGAGGCTAGCTGGCCTACCAACTTTCAGGTAATGCTCCTTGCTCCAACACACATTTCCTGGTAGGAGAGCTAGGATCATATATGTAAGACACTGTATTTATTGGCTGGGCGGTGGTGGCGCACGCCTTTAATCCCAGCACTTGGGAGGCAGAGGCAGGTGGATCCTGTGAGTTCGAGACCAGCCTGGTCTACAAGAGCTAGTTCCAGGACAGCCTCCAAAGCCACAGAGAAACCCTGTCTCAAAAAAAAAAAAAAAAAAAAAAAAAGACACTGCATTTACATTGGTTCTGGGATCAAATTCTGAGTAAGCTTATATAAACATCAACTTGGGCTGCTGAGCTCTCTAATTCTGACACAAATGTTTTCCTTCATAATTCAGGGCATGCATACTGGCATGTATGGTTTTCTTCATCACTAATGAGATTATGCATTTATCTATTGAGAGCCAGGTGTGGGGAGGCAGAGAGTTGAGTGTCTATGAGTTTGAGGCCAGCCTGGTCTACATAGTGAGTTTTATGCCAACTAGTGTTACACAGTGAGACACTGTCTCCAATATATATATATATGGTTTTGAATTATATTTTGGTATAGGTGGTGGTGATAAGAGGGTTATGTATGTATAGCATGTGGGCATGCACATACTGTAGTGTTCATACAGAAGTCAGAGGGATCGGTTCCTTCCTCCCAGGCATCAAACTCAGGTTGTCAGGCCTGGCACCTTTACCCACTGAGCTATCTTACCAGTCCCGCCCCCGACACAAATCATTTTTCTTTTTCTTTTTCTTTCTCTTTTTTTATTTTATTTTATTTATTTATCTATTTATTTATTTATTTGGGTTTTTCAAGACAGGGTTTCTCTGTGGCTTTGGAGGCTGTCCTGGAACTAGCTCTTGTAGACCAGGCTGGTCTCGAACTCACAGAGATCCACCAACCTCTGCCTCCCAAGTGCTGGGATTAAAGGCATGTGCCACCAACACCTGGCTTCATTTTTCTTTTTTAAAACAGTGTCCCCCTATGCAATCCATGCTGGTCTCCTGCCTCAACCTCCCAACTGCTTGAATTATAGGTATGTAGCGTTGACCCCACACCCATACATATATGTATATTTTTCTATTTTTTTTCATTGTTAGGGATTGAACTCAGGCTTTTGCATATACCAGGCAAACACTTTAGTTCTCAGCTACCTTTCTAACCTCAAACACACAGATTGTAAAAATTAGTCATTTTTGCTATATGTATTTTCAGTAACTCTGGTATATGTTTTTATTCCCTTACCTTTTTTTTTTTTAAAAAAAACATTGACCTTCTATTTATTTATTTATTTATTTATTTATTTATTATGTATACAACATTCTGCTTCCATGTATATCTGCACACAAGAAGAGGGCACCAGATCTCATAACGGATGGTTGTGAGTCACCATGTGGTTGCTGGGAATTGAACTCAGCACCTCTGGAAGAGCAGTCAGTGCTCTTAACCTCTGAGCCATCTCTCCAGCCCATTCCCTTACCTTTTGAGATAGGGGCTCATGTAGCCCAGGTTGGTCTTGAACGCACTGAAGCTTACTTTCAACTTCTGGCTGTCTTGCCTCTACCTTCCAAATGCTGGGGTTGCAGGTGTGCCACTCCCAGTTTTATACCCTGCTAGTGATGAAATTCAGGGTTTCTGTATGCTAGACAAGCTCTATCCCAACTAAGCTACATTCTTAGGCCTTTTATGATATTTTCTAAAACCTTTAGATTTTTAAATCATTGCAGACTTACAAGATTGGAAAAATTATAGAGCCCTATGTCTCCACTCAGCTTCTTCCAATGTTAAACTCTGGAAATTCACATTGGCATATTGCTTGTTTTAACTAACCTCCATGTGTTTTCTAACATTTATTTTCTGTGTGCCTGTGTGTGGGTATGCATGTGGAGCTCAGAGGACAATATCTGGGAGTCATTTCTGTCCTTCCATCATAGGGGTTCCAGGTGCCAGACTGCCTTTATCCAGTGAGCCAGCTTGCTGGCTATTCTTTCCTCCCTCCCTCCCTCCCTCCCTCCCTCCCTTCCTTCTTTCCTTTTTTTTTTATAAAGATTTTATTTATTTATTATGTATACAACATTCTGCTTCCATGTATATCTGCACACCAGAAGAGGGTACCAGATCTCATAATGGATGGTGGTGAGCCACCATGTGGTTGCTGGGAACTGAACTCAGGACCTCTGGAAGAGCAGTCGGCACTCTTAACCTCTGAGCCATCTCTCCAGCCCCTTTCCTTTGTTTTTTGAGACAAGGTCTCACTATATAGCTCTGGCTGTCTTGGAACTCACTCTGTAGGCTACTCTTAAACTCACAGAGCTCTACCCACCTCTGCTTCCCAAGTGATGGGGCTCATTCTCAAAGCCTGAGAGGAGCTGTGTCACCCCAGCTGGTTGACAATATCTCTGTGGGACTCAGCTCTCCAGAGGTGTTGCACCTATGGTGGCTTCTTTACATCACAACATACCTCGATTCACTGTCCAAGAAGTGGGTCACATGAGCCAGGCAGACAGTCTCTGTCTAGCAGGGGCTGTGGGTGTGGTAACTCTTAGAATAACCCATCATCTTCCAATATAGATGGAGAAGAAACAAATGAAGCAGTGGGGTGGATTTGCCTTAAACACCACAGTGGACTGCCTTGGCACAGAATACCATTAATTATTGAGGACATTAATAAGATCATTATTGTGTCAACCAGTGGAATTTCTACCCTGACTTCCATAGTGACTGGATAGCTAACATTTCCATTCTTTGTTGTTGTTGCTGCACTGGAATTGAATTTATGGCCTCCAGCACACCACTGGTTTATATCTTAAGTCTCACTACCTAGCCCTGGCTGGCCTCACACTCACCTCTACTCTTCAGTGTTGGGATTAAAAGAATGGGCCACGATATCCTGCCAAGGAGGTCATTCATTCTTTTATGTACTGATAAGGAAAGATGTCCAAGATATGATACAGCGTTCAATAACAAGAAAGTTGTAGAACATAGAATAGGATGTAAAAGATGGTCTTTTTTTTTTTTGGAGACAGGGTTTCTCCTTTGGAGCCTATCCTGGCACTCGCTCTGGAGACCAGGCTGGCCTCGAACTCACAGAGATCCGCCTGCCTCTGCCTCCCAAGTGCTGGGATAAAGGCGTGCGCCACCAACGCCCGGCTAAAAGGTGGTCTTATATGTACTACACACACACACACACACACACACACACACACACACACACACCACACACACACCCCCCCCCACACACCCCCACACACACACAGACACACCACACCACCACCACACACACACAGACACACCACACAGAACACACAGACACACACACACCACACACACACACACACACACACACACACACACACACACACACCACACATACACACACACACCACACCACACACACACTACACCACACAGAATGCACAGACACACATGCACACACCACACACACACACACACACACACACACACACACACACACACTATACCACACAGAGCACACAGACACATGCACACCCACACATACCACACAGACATACACACATATACACACAGACACACACACCACACAGACACACACACACATTGCATCACACAGAGTGCACAGACACATGCACACACACCACACACACAGACACAGACACACAGACACACACATAGAAATACACACCACACACCATACACACCACACAGAGACACAGACACACACCACACACACACACACCACACAGACACACACACACACACCACCACACACACACACATGCCACACACACCACCCACACACACTACACACACACTTACATACACCACACACACACACACCATACACACAGACACACCACACACATACACTCCACACACACACCACACACACATACACCACACACACATACACCACACACACACACACACACACACACACACACACACACACAGACACACACACACAGAGCACACATACATATATAAACAAATACACATAGACACACACACACACACACACACACACACACACACACACACACACACACACACCACACATACATCACACAGAGCACACATACATATATAAACAAATACACATAGAGACACACACATATTCATACACAAAAACACACCTACACAGAGACACACATATGTACACAGAGACATACTCATACACACAGAGCACACACACATCATAAACAAATACACACAAAGACATACACACATCCACACTCACATACAGTCATCCTCCTAATCCCCCCTCACACACACCAGTTGCATAAGTAAAAAAAAGCTAAATACATGGGGCTGGAGAGATGGCTCAGTAGTTAAGAGGGAATATTTCTCCTCCATAGCACTCAACTTTGGTTTGCAGCACCCACATCAGTTGGCTCCCAGCGGTCTGTTACATCAGCTCTAGGGGATCCAATCAATACCTCTGGCCTCCTTGATCACCTGCACTAATGTGCACACACATAATTAAAAAGTAATAAAAATAAATCTTTTTAAAAAGGCAAATGCATATTTATTTCTAGATAATAAATGGAGTTCCAGGTTAATAATGGTTAATAGTATGAGGTTCTCTGACTTTAGGGATTAATTATTGATTTTAATCAAGCCAGGCTGATGTGAGGCCTTCAGCAGTAGATAGAGCACTTGTACTGCATGTGTGAGGCTCCAGGTTGGGTTCCCTGGGTACCATCCCCAGCACTGCAAGTAAATAAGTAAATCAACAATAAAAAGACCTTCATCTGGTGATAGTAGTGTCAGAGAGATGACTCAGAAAGTAGAGGTGTTTGCTGACAAGCCTGATGACCTGAGTTTCTAGCCCCAGGTCCTACCATGTATCAAATTCCTACAAGCTGTCCTCTGACCTTCATATGTGCACCCATATACATAGACACAAAATAAAATGATAACTAACAACAACCTTTTTTTTGGTCTTTTTGAGACAAGATCTGTTTTTGCAACCCTGGCTATTTTGGAACCTGTTCTGTAGACCAGGCTGGCCTTGAACTCATAGAGCTCTGCCTGCCTCTACCACTTTGAGTGCTACTGAGATTAAAGGAGTATGCCACCAGGCCCTTCTTCTTCTTCCTTCTTCACATTTTTTTTTTTGAGAACAAAAATCTCACTATGTATTGGAACTCATTATGTAGATCAGGCTCACCTTGAATTTACAGCATTCCTGCTTTTGCCTCCAAAATGCTGGAATTAAAGGCATGAGATAACGTGTCCAGCCCTAAAGCACCTTTTAAAACAAAGTTTTATGTCTTTAGTCAATTTTTTGCTTTGTTTTGTTTTTTTGAGAAGTGTTTCTCTGTGTAGCTTTGACCATCCTGGAACTCTCTGTAGACCAGGCTGGCCTCAAGCTCACAGAGATCCACCTGCCTCTGCCTCTGGAATGTTGGGACTAAAGTCATGCACCACCACCTCATTTTTTTTAATTCAACACATCTAATTAATAATGAAGTTTGACAGATCACCCAGTTTTTGTTTGTTTGTTTTGTCTTACTTCTCTAAGACTGGCTAGGCACACAGGAAAGAATGCAATGATTTTAACAGTTTAATTTCTGAGTTTGTTGCTGCTGTGTTTCTGAGGCACAGTATTTATATGGACAGTGTGGAATTGGGAGTAGGAATATCTGAACACTAATGAGGATCTAGTATGAATTATCACAGTTGGGTCAACTGAGACAAGGTCTTGCCCCACAGCCTAGGCTGGTGTCAAACTCGTGATCCTCCTGCCTCAGCCTCCTGAGCACTGACATTACATGTATTATCATCATGCCCAGAGAGATTCAGTGAGAATTTGTTACCATGGATAAATAATTTTACATCCCTGTATATCATGGTTGGCTGAAGAAAATGTCCTTGGATAGAACTCATTGTTCATTTACTTATTTATTCTTGAAAAAGCCTCAAATATTCCATGCTGGTTCAAACTTTCCATTCTCCTGCCTCTAAGTCCCAAATGCTGGGGTTACAGGTATAAACCACCACACCCAAACAACAGTAAGAAAAAAAAATCACTATGACAAATTCTAGAAAGTACAGGTGATTTGCCCCACAGAGCAGTACTAGCACTATTTACTAAATTCTGACCATTTTCCCCAAATTTATTGTGACCCTATTTTTCTCTCCCACAGGCAAAATGCATAGAGTGTAGTAGCTACTCCACAGCCTGTAAGAAAGGTTCTGGTAAGAATGTTACATTCCTTAAGAATGCTGAGTGGAAAGAATAAAAGCTGCCCATCTAGTTCAGGCTCTCCATGTGTAGCTGACAGAACAGGAACTGAACATTCCTGTTCTCTTTTCACTTACAATGCACAGTCTACTTCCTTCATGACTCTTAAGATCCTTTAGCACCTTTCCTTTTCATTTATTTATTTATTGAGACAGGGTTTCTCTGTGTAGCAGTCCTGGCTGTACTGGAACTCACTCTATAGACCATGCTGGCCTCGAACTCACAGAAATCTGCCTCCCTCTGCCTCCTGAGTGCTGGGATTAGAGTTGTGCACCACCACCACTGCCCTACCCTCTCTTTCTTTTATTTATGCATTTACATATTTATTTATGTATTTATTTACACACTTACTTACACATACACACCATCTATTTATGTATTTATTCATTTATGTAGGGGACAAGTACCGGCCACAGTGGAGGTCAGAAGACACTGTAGGTGTCGTTTCTCAAACTTCAGCCATGTAGGGTGTTTGGGATTAAATTCTTGTGGTCAGGTTTGGTGGCAAATGCCTTTACCTGGTCTTCTTTTGTTTCTTTGAAAGACTTTCCTTTATCTATGTGCTCTGAAGCTTTTGAACTTCTTCTTCCTCTTCTTTTCTTTCTTTCTCTCTTCCTCTCCTTCTCTTCCTCCTTTCTTCTCTTGTTTTGAGTCTGGGTCTCTCTACACAACCCTGGCTATCCTGAAACTCAAGTGCTGGGATTAGAGTTGTAGGCCACCAATCCCAGCCTGAGTCCTGATTTCTTAATTTAATGAGGTCTTTTTTTTCCCCTCAGAAATCTCATAGCACTTTGTAATTCTTCATAGTACTTCATAATTTAGCTTATTGTTACATTCTTAATCTATGGGAGTACCTCTCCACTTTAGATTGTAAATTGTACCCACTTGCTTTTTCATCTTCTTGGTGCTTTGTACAATGTAACAGACCCAACTGATAATCTTTAATTGAACTCACCTCTTGACTCTGTTGAATGGCAACATGGTGCCAATAACATCTGGCCAGCTAGGTACTCACAATGCTATTTTAATGAGGTAGCAAACAGGAAGCAAATTCTGTCAAAAAATTTCTTTTTTTGAGTAAGGATCTCACAGGATAGGCAGGCTGGCCTGGACATGCTGTGTAGCTCATGGTGGTTTGAACTCTTGGCAATTTTCCTGCTTCAGCCTCTCAAATGCCGAGATTACAAGTGTGAGCTACTGTGCCAGTTAAGTCGGTCCCCGTCCCTCTCCCACCCCAGACGAGGTTTCTCTGTAGCTTTGGAGCCTGTCCTGGAACTCGCTCTATTGACCAGGCTGGCCTCGAACCACCTGCCTCTGCCTCTGCCTCCGGAGTGCTGAGATTAAAGGAGTGTAAGACCACCACCACCCAGTGCCAGTTAAATTCTGATCAGTTTTAAGGAGGTGTACTGAAGAATGATGGAAAACAGTCTGGGATCTGATTTACATTTGAAATAGTTTGGAAGATGAGTTTTCTTTCCCCTGGCCCCCTCCCCCCTCCTTTGACTTTAGACTCCTGGTGTTGGAGGATATATTCATTGTCTTCAATATTTTAAAGGGCTGTCACAGTGGGAACCAATCCTTGCTACCGGAAGCCTAACTACTAGCAAAGAGGACTTCAGCTCTGCAGGAGGCAGGTCTTTCTAACCTTTAGAGCTGTCCAACAGTGGAGCACGCTGCACTTTGTAGAGGTTGTGAGTTGCCTGATATCGGGACCTCTGAAGTGACACAGGAAGGCTATCTGGCTGAACTTGCGACTTGCGCGGGCCCTGCATGCGCGGGAGCTGCACCTATGACTTTTAAGGTATGTTCTAATTCTAAGATTTCTGTGACAGTTCGCTTCTGCTAACGGCTCGTTACGTGCCATTTTAGTTTTAAAAAACACACAAAATTTAAACATATTTAAAGTAACTGTATGGTTTACAATAAGAATCGACCAAACGACAAGTGGGAAATTAGATTTAATACTAAAAATGAAGATACCACCCAAGTGACGTAGTTTTTAACTGAAAAGGAATGTGCGCATGGGTGTGGAGAGAGAAAGGGAAGGAGGGAGGGAGAGTAAGAGGAAGGGGAGGGAGGGATAGAGGAGAGCGAGAAGAGAGGGAGGGAGGGAGGGAGGGAAGAAGGGAGGGAGAGAGAGAGAAGAGAGGGAGGGAGAGAGAGAAAGGAGGAGGACGGGAAAGGCAGAGAGGGAGAGGGAGAAGAAGAGAATTGATGATTGGATGATGTCCCGGGCAAGTGAGGAGTGTCATTTCTTTCCACACGTCTTCTCCAGCACCAGGTACACTGAGAGGTGAGAAAGCGTGGCTCCGCGGCGGACAGGTCCGAGCAAGCTGCTCTACCGGGAGCGGAAGGGCGGCCGCTGGCCGGACCACCGATCCCAGGGGGCCCCGCGGCACCGCGCACGCGCACTGGCGAGGGGGCAGCGCCGCCGCGGGAGGCAGGGAACCGACTGGCGATCTGTGGCGGCTCTGGGCGGCGGTGGCAGTTCGCGGCGACGACGACGGCGACGGCGACGGCTCCGAGGCCGAGAGGGCCGTCCGGCGGGGACCTGGGCGCCGTCCTCCGCATGACCTCATCGGTGAGTGCGCGTCCCGGCCGGCCCGCGCCGCGTGCGCCGCTCCCGGCTGGGCAGCTCCGCCGTCCGGCCTAGCTCCGCGGCCCGCGCCTGACGGCCGCCCAGCCCCGCCCCGCCCCGAAACCCGGGCCCCGGGCCCGGGCCCCCGGCCTGCGCCGCGCCGCGCCGGGCGACTCTCGGCGGGAAGCCGCGCGGCGGGCCCTGCGGAGAGAGAGGCGGCAGTGTGCGGGCCCCGGCGGCGCCCTCAGGCGGGGGACACGGGGCGCGTGGGGGATGGGACGCAGCGCGACGCGGCGGCAGGGGCGCAGTGCGCGGGTCGCCTCCGTGGGCGTCCGGCGCAGGTGGGCAGCCGAGCCGCGGAGACACGGAGGTGCGGAGCCGGGAGCGGACCGAATGGCTTCGCAGCGCCGCCAGTGACGCGCCGGACGGGCTGACGGGCTGGTGACGCCGTGCACCCGCAAACGCGCGCCGGCCGGGCTTGGCGTCTGTGCACTTGGCGGGGGTGGTCTGCGAGTGTCCGTTCTTTCTACCTCTCTTCCTTCAGTGTTGCGGGTGCTGGTTGGGCAGACCGCAGAAACGAACGGGATTCGATGCATAATTCTACATAAAGTGAGAGAAGGTGAGATGTCAGATGAGAGGAAGGTACAAGGAGGACTCCGTTTTTAACGTGTAGTAAAACCAAGCTTAATAAAATGCAAATTTTGAGTTTGAGCAATAGGGGATGAGTGCTTGGAACTAGAGTTTCCAGCCCCGCGGTTCCTTAGTGGATTGACTGTAGATAGAATGTACCTAGACCTTTTGCGAGAATGATGGTAAAATTACACCTTTATTTACAAACCAGTAATTGAAACTGACAGTTGCCCTCAGTTATGAAAGCAGGCAGCAAACCACAATAGTACTAGCAAGTCCTGTGAGTTTGCCGCCAATAAAAATGACAGATATTTTTTGTGTCACATTTACAGTTGGAGGTATCTTAAAATACCATGCCTGTTTATCGATCAATTTCTTTGAGTTTGTGGGTTTCCGTTATATCTTAGTGTAATATGCTATAGTTGTACATGTCAATTTTTTATTTCATAATATGCCCGTACTCACGAATTTTACGTTTAAAAGCAATATGAGAAGAGGACCTTAAGCTTCACCAGACTATCAAAGACGTAGATCCATGGCACGAAATGATTAAGAATTCCAGAAATAGCTGGGCAGTGGTGGTGTATGCCTTTAATCCCAGCACTTGGGAGGCAGAGGCAGGCTGATCTCTGTGGAGGCCAGCATGGTCTACAAAGCAAGTTCCAGGACAGCCAGAGCTGTTAAAAACAAAAACAAACAAACAAACAAAAAAACAAAAAGCAAAAGCAAAAAAAAAAAAAAAACTTTGGAGAAGTTAAGAAAGCAGAGGAGGGAAAAGCAGACAGAGTGAGACCATATACATACAAAGCAATGTTATAATTAAGGACCTAATTGTCCTGTTGACCTAAAACTGGGTATGTACACCAACCAGGCTGGCCTCAAACTTGCTGTAGCTCTTCTACCTCTGTCTTCCAAGTGCTGGGGATATAGGTGTATGCCACCACTCCTGGCTTTTCTTTTTAACATATGAATCAGCAGAGTAGTAGTTTTGAAAGATGACCAGACTGTAGATATTTCAAATAGTATACTGGGGAGTCAGCAAAATACTGTGCTGAAGAAAGGGAAGTGAGCATTTGGCCTTTTGAGTTTGTGCTGAGGCATACCCATACTTTTAAGTAGTAGAAGCCCTTTAAGCCTGTGGAAGGAAATTTTAGTATTTGCTGATTTTCTTTTTCTCTTTCCTTCTTGTGCATGTTGTGTGGGTATGTACATGTTCATGTGTTTTTGGAAGCCAGAGTTTCATGTTGAATGTCTTCTGTCTTTTCATTTTATTTTTTACTTTTTGGTTTTTCGAGATAGGGTTTCTCTGTGTGGCCCTGGCTGTCTTGGAACTTACTCTATAGGCCAGGCTGGCCTTGAACTCAGAGATCCACTTGCCTCTGCTTCCCCAAGTGCTGGGATTAAAGGCATGTGCCACCACCAACTAGCAGCTTCACCTTCTGTCTTTGCAGCTCTAGTGTAGAATTACAGGCACTGGCCTTTTACATAGGTGCTGGGAATCTAAACTCAAAGCCTCAGGCATGTGTGGATAGCCCTTTACCAACTGAGCCATCTCCCCAGCCCTCCTTCTCTTAAAATAAATTTCTTTCCTTCTTTCCTTCCTTCCTTCCTTCCTTCCTTCCTTCCTTCCTTCCTTCCTTCCTTCCTTTCTTTCTTTCTTTCTTTCTTTCTTTCTTTCTTGTTTTTGCATTGCTGTGAATAGAACCTAGGGCTTTGAACCTAGGGCTTTGCAGGTGCTAGGCAACCGATCTACTGCTTTAAGGCCAAGACCCTTTTTTATGGTTTTCTTAAAATCATGAATGTGGTATGAACTTCACATAGGAAGAGATCCTTGTTTTTCTTTCTTTAAGTGAAAAATAGCAGGCTCAACTGCTGTAATGTGTCTTTGGTTGTTATTTTTTCATATAGGACAAAAAATAAACAGATTATAGAGTCAGGAAGTTGGTAAGTCATCTTTTAAAACATTCTCTTTTGATGAATATCTTTCTTTTATCCCAGCACTCAGGAGGCAGAAACACATATCTTTGTGAGTTCAAGGCCAGCCTGGTTTACAAAGCGAGTTCCAGAACAGGCTCTGAAGCTATGGGGAAACCCTGTCTCAACTCCCCCCCCAAGTACCCCCCCCCAAAATAAAAACAAAACCAACCTCTTTAAAATTTCTCATGTTCTGGCACTCTGGTAGTGCTGAGAGTAGACTCAGGGCCACAGGCACTCTGGATAGGTGCTCTACTGCGGAGCTGTCTTTATGCACAGCTCTGTAGTTTTCATTTTGAGACAGGGTCTCACAAAAGTTGCCCAGGGTGTTCTGGAACTTTCTGTGTAACCTAGGCAGACCACAAAGCATCACATCTTTGTCCCCTACTCCTTTGTTTTCTTTTTGCCATGTTTCCATCTGTTGTTATGTATATATATTGAATGGTTTAATTATTTTTCTTCCCTTATGTGCTATCTTCATGACAACAGTATCATTGTCTTCACTGCTGTTCTAGAATAAGGGCTGATGCATAGCAGGTGCTCAGTAAAACAGTCCATGGACAAATGAGCTAATCTTTCTCTCTCTTTTTTTTTTTTTTTTTTGGGGGGGGTTTTTTCGAGACAGGGTTTCTCTATGGCTTTGGAGGCTGTGCTGAAACTAGTTCTTGTAGACCAGGCTGGTCTTGAACTCACAGAGATCCACCTGCCTCTGCCACCCGAGTGCTGGGATTAAAGGTGTGCTCCACCAACGCCCGATTGAGAAACCCAGTCTTTAAAAACAAAACAAAACAAAACAAGACAAGGTCTCACTATGTAACCCTGGCTGGCCTAGAACTCCTATATAGATCAGACTGTCCTTGAACTTCTTATCCTTTTTCCTAACCCTGAGTTGGGATTGTAAGCATCAGTCACTATGCCTGGGTCACCAGATATGAAATTATCTCACAAGCACTGTACAGTTCTTCTGTGAGCATTTGTTTTCATATGGGCATTACCTACTAGCACATGATGCCACAGAGGGTTTGGCTAGATTTACCTTCCCATGATCATGAAATGAAACAAGAGAGGTCTGTAGGTCAAGTGCTTTCTGATCTGCTGAGGTTTCTTTTGCTTGTTTTTGAAGGCAGGGTCTTGCTGTGTGGTCCAGGCTTTCCTGGAACTTGTCTCAGGCTCACCAACCCTTTTGTTTTTTCTTAATTATTACTATCACTTTCCATGCTGAGGGATATAATTTTGTTTTGCCAAAAAAAAAAAAAAGAAGAAAAGTAGTTCTAGAAGGTATATTGTTAGTATTATTATTGAATTAGAGAAATGAGAAAACAGATAAATGGTGCAGCTTTTTTTTTTTTTTTTTTTTTTTTTTTTGAGACAGGATTTCTCTGTGTATCCCTGGCTGTCCTGGAACTTGATCTGTAGAGCAGTCTGGACTTAAACTCAGAGATCCCCCTGTCTCTGTCTCCTGAGTACTTTAATCCTACCCCTCCCCCCCATTTTTTTTTCCCTCTGAGCCAGATTCTCACATTGTAGCCAGGCTGGCCTCAGAGATGCAATGGCAGTTTGGGGGACCTCATCTTCTTAAATAATGGGTTTTACAAGCAGCAGTCACCATCCCTGGTTTATGATTTTTCCATATAAATTCTTCTAAAGGGTACTGGGGATTGAACCTAGGCCTCATGTGAAGCAGTAAGTTTATTCACCTTAACCCTCCTTTTATGTTTTATTTTGAGATAGAGATGCACTAAATTGCTCAAGCTGTCTTTGAAGATAAGATTCCCCCTGACTCATCCTTTCAAATAGTTGGGATTGCAGCTCTGTTCCACCAGGCCTGGTGTCACATTCCAGATTTTACTTGTTTGTTTATTTATTTACTTATTTATAAAATGGTCTCACTCTGTGGCAATAAATGGCCTGGAACTCCCTCAGTAGACCAGGCTTTTCCATTGCAATCTGTCTGCCTTTGCCTCCTCAGTGCTGGGATTACAGAGGCATGCCACTTCACCTGGCTTTATTTACTTATTTGTTTGCAATTTTAAAGACAGGTGTGGTTGTACATATCTTTAATCCCAGCACTCAAAAGTCAGAGATAGGCAGATCTCTAAGTTTCATGCCAGCCTAGTATACAGAGTGAGTTCCAGGACAGCTAGAGCTACACAGAGAACCCCTGTTTGGAATTTTTTTTTTTTTTAAATTACATTATTGTGTGTGCCTTTGCCTTGTTTGTTTGAAATATAATCTCAAGTAGCACAGGCAGGCCTAGAAATCACTATGTAGCCGTAGCCAGGACTGGCTTCGAACTCTTAAGTGCTGGTGCCACCATGCCTGGTTTACATCCTAGACTGAAGGAAGTGAGTCCTATTCTCTTGGTGCCTTCTTTCCTGCTGTCATTTCTTATGTGTACCAGCTGGTTCCACTGAGGATGCTGACCTGCTCTCCAGTGATGACAACAATACCTACAACTTTACAAATACTGTTGGTAATAGTATTTTGGAGATTGTGAGGATATATTCTTTTCGTTGGTGCTGCTAACTATGAATTTTGTTACTTTTTAAATATGACAAACTGCAGTTTATTTTAAAAATTACCCCCTATATTTGCAGAAATGTTTAAATTTTTCTCAGGTACATCTTGGCATTAGGGCATTTACTTTATTCTTTCATTTCTTCCATTTTACTTTCTTTGAACACAGTCTCATAATGTAGCCCCAACTGGCCTCAAACTTGAGATCCTGCCAAATATTGGGATTATATAGGTAGATGCCATAATATCCATTTCTTTTTAACATTCTTTCAAGGGTGAAGATATTGGGGAGAATTGGTTACATGTTCTAGGAATCTCAAGGGTTAAGTATGATTTTTATTTTTTTGTTTTTTCGAGACAGGGTTTCTCTGTGTAGCCCTGGCTGTCCTGGAATTCACTCTATAGTCCAGCCTGGCCTCTGCCTCCCGAGTGCTGGCGCTAAAGGTGTGCACCACCATTGCCCAACTCCATTCTGTGCCTTTTTGAGTGTGAAGATGAATCTGAGAGAAAAGCATATTACATGATTTTACAGCCAGGTGTAGTGGTGTACACTTGTGGGTCTTTGTTTGTTTGTTTGTTTATTTATTTATTTTTCCAGACATGGTTTCTTTGTGTAGCCCTGGCTGTTCTAGAACTGGATCTGTAGATTAGGCTGGCCTCGAACTCAGGTCTGCCTACCTCTGCCTCTCAAATGCCTGGGCTAAAGGTATGTGCCACCATGTCCAGTTTGTGGTATATACTTGTAATATGAGCCATGTAATACTGGAGGCAAGGGGAACAAGAGTTCAATGCCAGCCTTCTCTACTGAGTGAATTTGAAGGCTACATGAGACCCTGTTTCAAAAAACCTTATCCAAACAGCAACAAAAACAAAACACTGTGTGTGTGTGTGTGTGTGTGTGTGTGTGTGTGTGAGTGTGATATGTACGAAAGTCAAATGTAGACCACAGTTCTGCTTAAGCCTGTGTATGTGTTTATACAGCTTTTTAGTATAAAATATAAGCTATTTTCTTAAGACAAGGTTGTGCTCATTATCTATCAGCTCATTATCTGTCTATCCAGAAAGGTGCTTGCTTAGTCTTGCTCCTGTATAATGCTGGTACACTCACACAGAGACTAGTAGAAAGCATGTTGTCAAAACGTGGCCAGTTCTTCTTCTCTTCCTTCTTTTGCTTACTAATGTATATCTTATTAATAATTTTTTTTATGATTCTTGAAGGATTAAGTAAACCAGAAAAATGAAAATATAAAAAAGGGGCCAAGGGCTAGTTGCTCTTTTCATTTACTTCAGGATCAGAGCCAATAAATAGTACCCTCCCAAGCAATTATTTGGACTAACTACTTGCTTTTTTTCTCTTTTTCTTTTTCCTTTGTGGTCCTTTAGCTCAAATCCAGAGCCCTGCACATGTTAGGCAAGCAGTCTACAACTGAGCTACATTCCCATTATAAGAAGTTTGTGTGCCGGGTGTTGGTGGCTCACGCCTTTAATCCCAGCCCTCGGGAGGCAGAGGCAGGCGGATCTATGTGAGTTCGAGGCCAGCCTGGTCTCCAGAGCGAGTGCTAGGATAGGTTCCAAAGCTACACAGAGAAACCTGACTCGAAAAAGGGGGGGGGGGGGGGGAGCTTGTGGGCTAGCTCTTGCAGAGGTCCTGATTTAGTTTGCAGTACCCATATGGCAGCTCACAGCTGTTTGTAATCCAGTTCCAGGGGATCTGGTTCCTTTTTATTTTTGTTTTTGTTTTCAAGACAGGGTTTCTCTGTGTAACAGCCCTGACTGTCCTAGAACTCCCTTTGTAGACTAGGCAGGCCTCAAACTCACAGAGATCTACCTGCCTCTACCTCCTAAGTGCTGGGATTAAAGGCATGGGCCACCACTGCTTGGCTATTTTTATTTTTATATTTTTTTGGGGAGGGAGTCAGCCCCTGAGTTTTTGTTCATCATTTAAAAACATATAATAATAAGCAATGACAAGTAAGAGCTAATACTTATTGAGTTCTTTTTCTTAGGCATTTTAATTTGCTTTTAAAGGTTTATTTTTATGTATGAGTCATTGGCCTGTGTGTATGTTTATGCACCACATAAATGCCCAGTGCCCTAGGAGATCAGAGGAGGGCTTCTGATTCCCAGGAACTGGAGATACAGGCAGTTTGGAGCACTGTATGGGTGCTGGGAACTTATCCTAGGTTTTCTGCAAAAGCAACAAGTGCTCTTACTTCTGAGCCATTTCTCTAATCCAATGAGGACTTTTTTTTTTTTTTTTTTTTTTTTTTTTTTTTTTTTTAATGAGGGCATTTTAATGGTTGGTTTCTTCTTTTTTATTTTTCTTTTTTTCCGAGACAGGGTTTCTCTGTGTAGCTTTGGAGGCTGTCCTGGAACTAGCTCTTAGTAGACCAGTCTGGTCTCGAACTCGCAGAGATCTGCCTGCCTCTGTCTTCCCAGGGTTGGGATTAAAGGCTTGTTTCTCCACTACCCAGTGATAACTGATTTTTTAGGTCAGGAGGTTTCTTTTCGGTAGAAGCACAGGCTCCATAGCTACACAGAGAAACCCTGTCTCGAAAAAACAAAAAACAAAAAAACAAAAAACAAAAAACAAAAAAAAAAAAGAAAAAATTATTTATTGTAGTTTATGTGCATCAGTGTTTTTGCCTCCATGTCTGTTTGTATGAGGGTGTCAGGTTCTCTAGAACTGGACACAGACAATTGTGAACAGCATGTGAGTCCTCTTAACTGCTGATCCATCACCTATCACTTCCTTCTTAGAACTGAAGGTGTTGAGATTATTTAGTCCTGAAGTCCAACTAAAACTTACCTTGCCAGACAGCTGTAAGCTTTCCAAGAAAACTGGGCAATGTCTGCACTCTGATTTACATATGAGACCTTGTTCAAGAGTGAGGCAGTGGCAGTAATTTACTTACAATTAATTCATTCTTTGGTAATCTCATACATGCTTTTATTACGTTATAGTCACATTTATCCTTCTGCTCTCTCTTAGCCTCTTCCATCTTCCTTTTCCCAACAAGTACCAATTCTACTGAGTAGTGGTAACCTTGACCATAAATTAAAACACTCACAGTTGGGAGACAGTGAATGCCTTTAGTGGTTACACACACACACACACACACACACACACACACACACACACACAGAGAGAGAGAGAGAGAGAGAGAGAGAGAGAGAGAGAGAGAGAGATTGAGATTGAGATTGAATTTGATTGTGTGTGTATAGCTATGGGAAACCGAATTTGAAAACTGGATAGAACTGGATTCTAGCCAAGGGTTGTGGTGGTGCACTCCTTTAATACCAGCATTAGGGAGGAAAAAACCAAAAAAAAAAAAAAAAGAACTGGATTCTAGTCTTAACTTTATATGTTTACTAATTTAATCTTGGGAAATTAAATTATTTTCACTTTTCTCAGCTATGTTGTAATTAAGAATAGTTAAGTATCAGGTATGGTGGTACACACCTTTAATTTCAGAACTTGGGAGACAGAGGCAATGGATCACTTGATGTCTACATAGTGAGTTCCAAGCCAGTCTGGTCTACATAGCAACTTTTAAGACTCTGTCTACCCCCTCTCCTGAAAAAAGAATGTCAAGACTCTGTCCAACCCCCCTGTCCCCCCCCCCTCCAAAAAAAAAAGAATTCTTATAGATGGCTCTGTGGGTAAAGGTGCTTGCCACCTATAGTGAGGGCTTGAGTTCCATCCCAGGACTCATATGGTATAGGGAGAACACAGAATCCCACGGACTGTTTTCTGACTTCTGATTTCCACATGTGTTCCCTGACACCCATCCAAGTCAATAAATGAATAGCAGTTTAGGAGAAAGAATACTTACCTTCTAGATTGGAAATGTTGGCAGAGTACATACTTAGCATGCATTTGACTGTAGGTTCAGCTTCCAGTGCCAAAACTGAAACAAGAAGTCACAGGATTTCTGTTTTTTTAAGATTTATTATGTATACAGTGTTCTGCTCCTGTACACCAGAAGAGGGCACCAGATCTCATTACAGATGGTTGTGAGCCACCATGTGATTGCTGGAAATTAAACTCAGGATCTCTGGAAGAACAGTCAGTGCTCTTAACCTCTGAACCATCTCTCCAACCCTGAAGTCTTAGTATTTCATATATTAAATTGGAGGATTTAGGCACCCAGTTGATGTAGAATGTAAGTTTGAAATGTGGTAGTTACTACTATTTGTATTTGCTAAGCACCTATGTACTTACAAGTCATAAGTGCTGTCTAACCTCAACTATTCTACTTCATGTCTCTGTCACTCTCCCAAATAGACACATTGTCATACTGTTGCCCAATCTGGTCTAACTCACTGTGTAGCCCAGGCTGGCCTTGAACTTGTAGCAACTCTTATCTGTCAGCCTCCCAAGTGCTGGGAAGGATTACATGTATAAGCCATTGGCTGCTGCCTTTTTTTGTTTTTGTTTTGTTTTTAAATGTGTGTAGATGTTTTGCTTCATGTGTGTATGAGCATCACATGCATGCCTGTAGAGGTCAGAAGAGGGAGTTGGATTCCCTGGGATTGGAGTTACATAGCTGTATATTACCTTGTGAGTGCTAGGACTCAAACCAGGATCCTCTACAAAAGTAACAAATGCTGAGTTACATTTCCAGCCCTGTCTACTACCTTTTATATATGTTCAATGCTGGGGACTGAACCCAGACAGGTATTCTGCTACTAACGTTCATTCCTAGCAAAGACCCTGGTTATTTCAAATAGGGTTTTATAGCCTAGGCTGGTTTCAAACTCAGGATTCATCTGTTTCAGCCTCCTGAATGCTGGAATTGCTGGCTTGTGCCACCATGCTCTGCCTCAATCAATATTTCTGGTAGCTTAAGATAAGGTTCACTATTGGGTGAAAGTTAACATTAAAGCTGGCTTTTCCCAGCACTTGGGAGGCAGAGGCAGACTGATTTCTGTGCCTGGTCAACAGAGCTAGTTCCAGGACAACCAAGGCTGTTAAGCAATGAAACCCTGACTCAAAAGCCCCCCCCCCCAAAACAACCAAAACCAACCAACCAGCCAAACAAAAAGCTGGCTTTTCAGGGCTGAATGTTTTGCTCAGTGGTGGAGTATTTGCTTTGACATGTGTGAGGCCATAGATTAAACCTCCTGCTCTGGGTGTGTGTGTGGGGGGGCGAAATAACAAAAACTTAATTTTTCTTAAACAGTTCTGCCTAGGAAATACATTTACCTCACTCCACAAATGAAATTAGTGCAGAATGTAAGAGCTCTGGAAATTGTGTAATGAAATTTCTATACTTTATTTTTTTAATCACAGAAAACTAAAAGAAAAACATAGTATAATACTTTGTGTCACAAAACCCTTTATGAATACGTGAATACAGACAGCAGGCCAACTTTTATTTGCAAGCCTAGTTGGCCTGTCACTACCACATACCATTGTAGAACGATGCTTAAACAGCCTGTCATTCCTAGCTGGCCTAAGTGATGTTTTAACTGTATGAATTGAGAAGCTTAAATTATTCCTCAAAATTTGATTTAATATGAATGGTAGCATATTATATATACATACACATATATGTGTATGTATATATTATTTTTGTTGAAGAAGTGGCAAGTGGCATTGAGTTTAAATGTCAGAGCCTAGTTTTTGACCCTTTTAAAAATGAAATTGGCAAAAAAAATTAAATTAGCCAATACAGAAAATGCATTTTAGGAAAAAAATATATATTTGTGGTGGTTTATCCTGACTGAACTTTTTTTTTTGTTTGTTTGTTTTTTTGAGACAGGATTTCTCTATGGTTTTGGAGGCTGTCCTGGAAGTAGCTCTTGTAGACTAGGCTGGTCTGGAACTCACAGAGATCCACCTGCCTCTGCCTCCCAAGTGCTGGGACTAAAGGCATGTGCCACCACTGCCTGGCTGACTAATATTATTAAGTATTATATTACTATTATTTGAGACAGGGTCTTTTTGTAGCTCTGACTGGCCTGAAACTCATAGTAGTCCAGGCTGGCCTAGAACTTGCTATGACCCTGCTTGTTACTCTAGTTCTAGACTTGTAGATATATACCATCATGCCTAGATGGTACCAGTTCTTTGATGTCATTTGATCTCTTTTCTTTCTTTTTCTCCTTCTTTTTAATTTTGTTTTTTTGAGACAAGGTTTCTCTGTGTAACCTTGGCTGTTCTGGAACTAGCTCTGTAGACCAGGCTGGCCTAGAACTCTCAAAGATCCGCCTGCCTCTGCCTCTCAAGTGCTGGGATTTAAAGATGTGTACCACCACTGCCTGGCCACTTGAGCTCTTTTTTTCAGAGTGATCTGTGGTGATGCAAGTACTGGCAAAGATATGAAAGCATTTTGTGTTTTCTA
Source organism: Cricetulus griseus (assembly GCF_003668045.3). NCBI lineage: Eukaryota > Metazoa > Chordata > Mammalia > Rodentia > Cricetidae > Cricetulus > Cricetulus griseus. Next base: position 146,462,871 of record NC_048599.1, on the reverse strand, counting down.
TGATATCTGGAACTGGGGGTACATGGGCCTATCACATGCTCTCAGATTTCGAAGGACTGGTTTTTATTGAAAAGACAGGAGGTAGATTGTAAAAGATAATACAGCAAAAGCAAACTCTACAGTCAGTGGTTCCAAGTAAGTGATATAATTGGTTATTTAGCCCAGAGTTGAATTTATCATTAGACAATGAATATGATTGCAAATGTTCATTGAGCCAGGCTGTAGGAATTAAAACTTGTAGATAAGAAGATATGAAGACACAGGATAATAGAAACGAGAAGGTCAATTTGAACATACATTTGTACATGCATTAGTAAGGAAAAAAATAATAGAGTTAAATTGGCTTGGATAGTCTTGAGTTAAGACTGGTTTTTAATTTTGAGTTAAGGAGTTTGAAAATATGCTCTAAAAATTGCAGACCAGTTAACAAATCTTTAATATACTGTTTGTATGTGTGTTGTGTCAGCGAGTGTGGTGGTTATTTTCACCTATATACTGAGATTACATTGAGGCAGCCTGGTCTGTAGGAAACCCTATCTCAAAGTATGAGGGGGAGGGGAATACAGTCAATATAGTCAACGTATTGTCATTAACTATAGTTACTGTGCTTATAAAATAGAGCTCATATTTTTTCTCCTAACTGTAATATTTCCTAATTCTTCCTGTTCCTGCTACCTGAGACTCTGGAAGCTACCATTCTGCTTCTGTGAGGCGAGCCTTTCTGAGTCTGCATGTGAGTGAGCTCATGCAATACTTGGTCTTTCTCAGCCTGGCTTATTCATTTAACATAATGGTCTTTAGTTCCACCCAATGTTGCATGTGTAACTAGTTCCTTCCCCCCTCCTCCTGTTTATGGCCAAATAATATTCCATTTATATATTATATATACTATATAGACTAAATAATACACACACGCACACGCACACGCACAAGCACGTGATAGATACTTCTTGGTCCCATAACAGTTCTTAAAATTTTGTTTTACAGTGTAATGTTTTATGACATCCTGACCAGTTTATTATAAGGAAAGCTTATAGTTCTGCTTAAAGTAAAATGCTTAGTGAGTTTGCCTGTAGACTAAGCTTATTAAATGGTCTCTTATTAATGGTCTCTAAAGCTGGGCAGTGGTGGTGTGCATTTTTAATCCCAGCACTCTGGAGGCAGAAGCAGGTGAGTCTTCATGAATTTGAAGCCAGCCTGTTCTATAGAGTGAGTTCCAGGACAGTCTGCAAAGCTACACAGAGAAACCCTGTCTCAAAAGAAATAAAAAGTCTCTAAAACCATGTCTTTAGGGCTAACAACATGGCTCAGAGAGTAAAGCTGCCTGCTGCCAGGCCTGATGACTTGAGTTGGATACCTGGAACCCACATGAGAGAACCAGCTCTCTAATTTTTTGTATATATAATTTTGTTTACTTACCTATTGATTGATACTTAGGTTGGGTTGATTCCAGATAGTGGCTGTTGTGAAACGCTGCAATAAACATGAAGGTGCAGCTGTGTTTTTCACACACTGATTCCGTTTCCTTTGGTTAGATAACCAGTAGTGGGGCTGCTGGATCATGAGGTGGTTTTGTTTTTAAATTTTGGAGAATAATATTGTTGCTGTTCATAGTGATGATACAAAATTAAATTTCCACCAACAGTATGCAAAGACATTATTTTCTCTACAGCCTTCCCAGTGTATGTGGTATTTCAGTGTGGATTTAAGTAGATGCAGCTAGAAGTCAAATAATAGTCAGTAAAACCATCAGATTAAAAAAAAGCAACAAAATAACTCCTTACTATGACTAGAAGTCAAAGTAGACATGACTGACCAAAATGTTTAGATTAGATGGTTGAGATCTGTGTTTCTTTGTTGTCAGACAGATCTGAATCATATAGCATGGAGTTCAACACTTTCTTGAACTGTCAAACGTCTATGAGAGCACACCCGTCACTGGCTTGTGTAGGTTCAGGGAGGCATAAAAAGCCTAAATAACAGCTGGGTAGTGGTGGTGCACACCTTTAATCCCAGCTCTTGGGAGGCAGATCATTGTGAATTGAAGCAGATCTCAGTGAGTTCAAGGCCAGCCTGGTCTACAGAGTGAGTTCCAGGACAGCCAGGACTGTTACACAGAGAAATGCTGTTTAACGCCCCTCCCCCCCACAAAAAAAATGCCTAAATAACAACAATTGCAAAAAAGCTGGGAGATGGTGGCACACACCTTTAATCTCAGTACTTGGGTGACAAAGACAGGCAGCTAAGAGATTGAGGCCAACCTGGTCTACAGAGCACGTTTCAGGACAGCCAATGTTACAGAGAAGCCCTGTCTTGAAATATAAAAGACAAACAACCAAAAAAAATTAGTTTGATATTAACATTTTATTGCTAGTTTAAATTGTTAGTATTTTTCAGGAAACATACTTTTTCTAATATCTATACTTTCTTTGTCTTCATATGGTAAAATATTTCCTACTTATATTTAATTATGTTTAAATTTTATTTTATTTTTAATTTTGGAAAGAGTCTCACTGTGTGGCTAACTCGGAATTCACAGAGATCTGCCTACTTCTGCCCTCAGAGTACCAGGAGTGAAGCCACATCATGCCTGTTGTGTCCAAATTTTATTTCAGCTGTTTCTTAGTTTATCACTACTGTTAACTTGTGCTGTAAGTATTGTCTTAGAAGAACAGAACAATTTTATCGACTTCAGCAATTCTTGTTTTGCCTTTAATCTTGGCACTTAGCAGATCTTGGTGAGTTCAAGGATAGCCAGAACTGTTACACAGAAAAACTCAAAACAGATAAAACCTCACTCATTTCCTTAATTGTCATTTTTGGTTTTTATTGCTAAGAATTGAAACCAGTGTCTCAAGCAGGCTATATCTCTAACACTGAGCTGTATTCCTTAGTTTACAATAATTGTTCTTAAATTTTTGGTTTTTTTTTGTTTGGTTGGTTGTTTGCTTTTGAGACAGGGTTTCTTTGTGTAGCTCTGGCTGTCCTGAACTCATTCTGTAGACCAGGCTGAGCTTGAACTCAGAGATCTTCCTGCCTCTGCCTCCTGAGTGCTGGGATTAAAGGAGTATGCCACCACTGCCTGGTTTGTTTTGTTATCTAAAATACAGGTATTTCTTTTTTTTTCCCCTTTTTTCTTTTCTTTTATTCTTTTTTCTTTTGGTTTTTCGAGACAGGGTTTCTCTGTGGCTTTTGAGGCTGTTCTGGAACTTGCTCTTGTAGAACTCACAGAGGTCCTCCTGCCTCTGCCTCCCAAATGCTGGAAAATACAGGTATTTCTATTGTTATTATAAAACATTTGTGGTCTGGCAGTTCAGGGATATAGCTCAAATAATAATTTAAAATAAGAATGTTATTTGTATGTTTATCTAGTTATTAGATATATAAGTATTGTTTGATTTCATTCATACCTTTGAAATAAAAATTGATTGATTTCATTCTTGCCTTTGGCAAATACTTACTCAGTTACTACTGTGCACTAGACACTCACCCAGGCTTGAGATCAGAGCAGTGAACAGAACAGACAAGTCCTGGCATACATTGTTAAGAGGTGGAAGCCACTCAGTAAAGATGGTTAATAAGCCAGTAGGTATCTGTAGTAAATGCTTGGTAGGGTTTTGGAGGGTCAAAGATGTAGCTAGGGAAGACCACTTAGAACTTTAGGTTTCATTCTAAGTATGAGGTAAAGTCTAAGGAATCAAATGATGTGACCTTAAGGTACACTCAATATTACAGGGAGAACAGACTTGGGAATTCAAAATAGGTAGCAAAGAAATCAGCTAGTCATAGGCTTTCTTTCAGGGGAGGCGATAGTAGATTCCCAGTACGTAATCAGATTATTTCAAAGACAGAGTCAACAAGTGTATTGTTATGTGAAAGTAGTCAAGGGTGACGCCCTTTAGATTGTATTGGATGTTGTCAACTCCAATTCAGAAATAGTCTGCTGCGTGTGCAGGTGCATATGTATAATTTCAGGTCTTGGGAGACTAAGACAGGAGGATCAGGAGGTCCAGTTCATTCTCAGCTACATGGTGAATTTGAGGCTAGCCTGGACTATATGAGACTATGACAACCGACAAAAGGACTGAGGATGTAGCTCAGTTGGTAGAGTACTTGCCTAGCATGCACATGGGCTCTGACCCTGGTGTTATATTTTGCTGCAGCTATGGATGTAAAGAAAGGAAACTAGGGATGAACAACCCACGTGTAGTTTACTGACAGGAAGAGGGGGAGGATGGGGTTGGATTGTCAGCCAACCCGAGAGGAGACAGAGAGAGGGGCGGGGGGAGGCTGGACCTTTTAAAGGGAAGACTGTGCATGCTCACTGAGGTTTCATGCACGTGCAGAGTCTTCACGAAGGCCTAATGTGTGGCAGGTGACGTGGTGATGATGTAGCAGTTTTCCTGTGCGTGCCCCGCCCATTGTTAGATGGTGGGGTCAGCCAGGTTTATATCCTTACACCTGGCACCACATAAACTGGGTACAATGGCTCATCCCTGTAACCATGGCTTGGGAGGTAGAGGCAGGAGAACAGGAGTTCAAGATCATCTTTGGGTACATAAGCAAGTCAAAGCTAGCCTGGCCTCTGTGAGACAGTATCTCCAAAAACTGATATATATATGTGGGCTGGACAGATGCCTCAGTGGTTAAGAATGCTTGTTCAGTGATATCAAAACAGGAATCCAGATCCCAGTGTCCAGTTAACAAGCCCAGTATCTGGTGCATGCCTGTAACCCCAACTCTGGGTGTGTCAAAGACAGGGGGATTGCTAAAGCTTGCTGGCTGTCAGCCTAGCCAAGACAACTTGAGCTCCAGGTTCTGGTAGATACCTTGCCTTAAAGAAATAGGCAGAGTTATGAAGACTACCCAATGCGCTCTTGTCTGGCATATGTATATGTATGTGTATAGGTTCATGCACATTTTTAAAAAAATTGTGGTCTAGTGAGATGGCCCAGGTGATACAGGTACCTGCTACCAAGCCCGAGGACCTGAGTTCAATCCCTGAGACCCACATGTTGGAAAGAGAAAATCAGACACCCACAATTTGCCCTCTGACTTCCACACATATGCTGTGACATATATGTAAGTGCAAAAATAAAGTATAATATTTTAAAATTTTGTGTTTCTTAAATTACAGAAGGCTTAGTATAGAAAATTTGGTAAATATAGATTTTTTTAAAAGCTCCTAATAAGGACTTTATTCAGAGATAGCGTTTTAAACAGTTTAAGCCCGCATCTGTCCATCAGCCTAGGATCATCCCTGGCTGTTTTCCTTCATGTTGCAATCACAATCTGTTGGTTTTCTGAGATGGGTGTCTCATGTAGCCTCAGAGTCACTAGGTGGGCAGCCAAGGGATGACTTTGACCTTCTGGTGTCCCTTTCTCAACCTCTCAAATGCTGGGATTATGTTTAAATTAAAGTCAGTGGTTGTACTAAATATAATTAAAGTCTTACTTACAGACAAATTCTTTTTTTTTTTTTTTTTTTTTTGGTTTTTCGAGACAGGGTTTCCCTGTGGCTTTGGAGGCTATCCTGGAACTGGCTCTTGTAAACCAGACTGGTCTTGAACTCACAGAGATCCGCCTGCCTCTGCTTCCCAAGTGCTGGATTAAACACATGTGCCATCACCTCCCGGCTGACAAATTCTTTTTTATGATTTAATTTATTTTAATTTTATGTGCATTGGTGTTTTGTTTGCATGTATGTTTGTATGAGGGTGTAAGGTCCCCCAGAACTGGAATTATAGACAGGTGTGAGCTGTCATGTGCTGGTAATTGAATCCTGGTCCTCTGGAGAGCATCCAGTGCTTTTAACCACTGAGACATCTCTCTAGTCCCCATAATCAAAATTTTAATGTATTCTGCTCATTTTGATTTTAGAAAATAACTTATATGACATGAACTTTTGATTTTGTCTTTTTTTTTTTTTTTTTTAGTGATCAGCCTTTGTACCTTTTCCGAATTCAAAGATGGTGAAGCTAGATATTCACACTCTGGCCCACCACCTCAAACAGGAGCGCTTGTATGTGAGCTCTGAGAAACAGCTCATTCAGAGGCTAAACGCAGATGTGCTGAAGACAGCTGAAAAGCTGTATCGGACAGCATGGATTGCAAAGCAACAGAGGATTAATTTGGATCGGCTAATTATAACTAGGTAAAGTCAAAATTTTTAGGTTATACATTTTGTGAAACTGAAGTCTATGCTACTAACTGTAACTAAATGAATTTCTTTAAGTGCATGTTTTTAAATCAATATTAGGTGAGTCTTCGCTTATAAAATATGTGGAGTTTATTTTGTTTATTAATTAGCTTAAATAGTGAATAGAAAATTATAACTTAAGGATTAATATTTTATACCATACTAGTTTTGTGTCTCTTTGTATATATAACATTTTATTGTTATAGAGAGTAAATTTTGTGATATTACTTATATACATTTCTATGCTTTGGAATTGTATGTCTTTTAAAGAAAAATGTTTTTTATGTTATGTGTATGAGTTTTTTTTTTTTTACATTGAGTTGTTATTTTCTTTTTTTATTATTGTTTACATTCCAATCCCAGTTCCTCTTCCCTCCTCTCCTCCCACTACTGCCACTTCCCCCTCCGTCTACTAAGTCTGTCCCATCATCTAGTTGAGGCTCCATATAGAATGGGCTCCACTAAGTCAGTTTGTGCTTTAGAGTTAGATCTTTGACCTGCTGCCACTGGTCTCATATATTTTCTCAGTCACACTGTTGTCACCTATATTAAGGGAGTCTAGTTCGGCTTTAAGCAGGTTCCCCATTTGTCAGACCTGAGTTAGTGATCTCTCACTAGCTCTGGTCAGCTCATTCTGTGGGTTTCCCATCATGGTCTTGACTCCTTTGTTCATATTATTGGCTCCTCCCCCACTTTGTCCAGGAACTTGGCCCGTTGGTTAGTTGTGGATTTCTGCATCTGCTTCCATCTGTTTCTGGAAGAGGGTTCTAGCTTCTCTGCGGTTATGGATCATAGGCTGGGTATCTTTTGCTTTATATCTGGTATCCACTTATGAGTGAGTACATACTATATTTGTCTTTCTGGGTTTGGGTTAACTCACTTGGGATGTTTTTTTCTAGTTCTTTCCATTCATTTGCCTGTGAATTTTAGGATGTCATTGTTTCTTACCTCTGAGTAGTACTCGATTGTGTAAATATACCACATTTTCTTTATCCATTTGTGTAAATATGCCACATTTTCTTTATCCATTCTTCAGTTGAGGGGTATGTAGATTGTTTCCAAGATCTGGCTACTACAAATCATGTTGCTATGAACATAGTTGAGCAAATGTCCTTGTGGTGTGACTGTGCCTCCTTTGGGTATATGCCCAACAGTGGTATTGCAGGGTCTTGAGATAGGTTGATCCCTAATTTTCTGAGAAATCACCATACTGATTTCCACAGCAGCTGTATAAATTTGCACTCCCACCAGCAATGGAGGAGTGTTCCCCTTTGTCCACATCCTCTCCAGCATAAGCTGTCATTGGTGTTTTTGATCTTAGCCATTCTGATCTGTGTAAGATGGCATTTCAGAGTAGTTTGGATTTGCATTTCCTTGACTAAGTGTTGTTATTTTTCTTCAGTTGCAGCTGCGGGTGATGAAACATGAACCACAAGACTCAACAAACCCACGTGGAGTTTATTGGGAAAAGGAAACACAGAGAGGGGTAGAGATGGAAGATGGGACAGAGATGGAAGAGATAGAGGGCTTAGGAGGCACTCACTTAAAAGGGGAAGCTTGCACATGCGCACAGAGTCCTTATGCAGCCACATAACGCATGGCATAGCCACGCAACACAAGTCTCTTTGAGCCATCTAAGTATCTGCCTGAATGCCGGTGTGCATACCCTGCCCATTGTCAGGGGGCGGGGTCAGTATAATGCTTGGATACCAAAACTAAGGATGTTGAACCTTTTCTTAAGTTTCTGCCATTTGAGATTGTTCTGTTGAGAATTCTTTGTTTAGATCTGTACCCTTTTTTTTTTTATTTGGTTTACTTGGTAGTTTGATTTCTAGTTTCTTGAGTTCTTTGTATATTTTGGAGGTCAGCCCTCTGTCAGATTTGGGGATAGTGAAGATCTTTTCCCATTCTGTAGGGAGCCTTTTTGTCATGTTGACCATGTTCTTTGCTTTACAGAAGTCTCTCAGGAGGTTCCATTTATTAATTGTTTTATTTATTTATTTATTTATTTATTTAATTTATTTATTATGTATACAGTCTTCTGCCTGCATGCCAGCAGAGGGCACCAGATCTCATTCAAGGTGGTTGTGAGCCACCATGTGGTTCCGGGAATTGAACTCTGGTCCTCTGGAAGAGCAGTCAGTGTTCTTAACCACTGAGCCATCTCTCCAGCCCCCCATTTATTAATTGTTGCTTTCAGAATCTGTGCTACTGGTGTTCTATTTAGGAAGGGTCTCCTGTACTTATGCATTCAAGGGTATTTCCCACTTTCTCTTCTATGAGGTTCAGTATGGATGGATTTATATTGTCTTTGATCCATTTGGACTTGAGTTTTGTGCATGGCGATAAATACGGATTATTTGCATTCATCTACATGTTGACAGCCAGTTATACCAGCACCATTTGTTGAATATATGTTCTTTTTTCCATTTTATATTCTTTGCTTCTTTGTCAAAAATTAGGTGTTTATAGGTATGTGGGTTGATACCGGTCTTTGATTCCATTCTATTGGTCCACCTGTCTGTTTTTATGCCAACACCAAGCTCTTTTTTTATTACTATAGCTCTATAGTAGAGCTTGAAGTCAGGGATGGTGATGCCCCCAGATGATCAGGATAGTTTTGGCTCTCCTGGGTTTTTTGAAAAATTGTGCTGGGATTTTGATGGGGATATAGGAGTTGTTTTGCCCACATACATATCTGTTTGCCAGTAGTGATCCAAATAGTTTTTAACTGTAACAATATTAGTATAATGTTGATAAAAGTAGTCAGATAAAAAGAGAATATATATTGCATATAACTGTATAAAAATCTTCAAAGGCAGGACTGATCTTTGATGTCATTCAGAATCACAGCTCTTTGTTGGGCTTTCCAGGGAGATATTGACGGGAAGGCCATACAAAAGCATTTCATGAATCAAACCCAGGGCTTCGTGCATGCCAGGCAAATGCTTTTCCAACTGTGATACTTCCCAGCTCCCGTTTTGATGATTTTTAGTACTTGAATATTTGTGAATGTTTTTGTGTCAGTAAATAGCAGGTTTTTTTTTTTTTTTTTTTTGATTTTTGAGACAGGGCTTCTCTGTGTAGCTTTGGAGCCTGTCCTGGAACTAGCTCTTGTAGACCAGGCTGGTCTCAAACTCACAGAGATTCACCTGCCTCTGCCTCCCAAGTGCTGGGACTAAAGGCGTGTGTCACCAATGCCTGGAAGTAGATAAGCAGTTTTTAAGCTATAACAAAGTTTGAAATTTAATCCGTAGAGGGTCACTCTGGAAAATGTTATTAGTACCTATAAATTGACACTGCACTAAAAAAAAAAAAAAAATTGACACTGCACTAACTTTGATTTAATATGAAAAGACTGCCTTCCTCTTTACTTTTAGGTGTGTATTACTCATTCCTTGCTGATGTTCTCAAGGATTTAGCAATTCAAGGGGATATCATTGTTGGCACAATAATGAACTCAGATTTATTCATTCCAATATAGTGCCTGTGTTGTATTGTTGTTATTAATATTATTTTGCCTTTGTGCTACTGTTTTCTAGTGCTGAAGCTTCCCCTGCTGAGTGTTGCCAGCATGCCAAAATTTTGGAAGATACACAGTTTGTTGATGGATATAAGCAACTGGGATTTCAGGAAACAGCTTATGGAGAATTCTTGAGTCGGTTAAGAGAAAATCCTCGACTTATTGCCTCCTCTTTGGTTGCTGGAGAAAAACTCAATCAGGAGAGCACACAAAGCGCTATCTACACAGTCTTTACCTCCTTGTATGGCAACTGTATTATGCAAGAAGATGAAAGCTACCTCCTTCAGGTTTTACGATACTTGATTGAATTTGAACTGAAAGAAAGTGACAACCCCAGGCGGCTTTTGAGGAGAGGAACTTGTGCCTTCAGCATCTTATTTAAACTGTTTTCTGAAGGACTGTTTTCTGCCAAACTTTTTCTGACAGCTACTTTACATGAGCCCATCATGCAGCTCCTTGTGGAAGATGAAGACCATCTGGAAACAGACCCAAACAAGCTAACTGAGAGGTTCTCCCCAGCTCAGCAGGAAAAACTCTTTGGAGAGAAAGGCTCAGAGAGATTCAGGCAAAAGGTTCAAGAAATGGTAGAGTCCAATGAGGCCAAATTGGTGGCTTTGGTGAACAAATTCATTGGTTATCTCAAACAGAATACATACTGCTTTCCGCATAGTCTGAGGTGGATTGTGTCACAGATGTACAAAACTCTCTCTTGTGTAGACAGACTGGAGGTTGGGGAGGTCAGAGCCATGTGTACCGATCTTCTCTTGGCTTGCTTCATTTGTCCTGCAGTTGTCAATCCAGAGCAGTATGGAATAATATCTGATGCTCCTATCAATGAGGTGGCGAGATTTAACCTGATGCAGGTGTGCCTTTGCTATTACTAATGCTATTATTAATTCAATTTATAGTCAGCTGGTCTTTATATAGTGGGGTGGGAAGAAAATGATGACATTGTTCATATATTCTTATCATTTCTTTTTCTTTTTTTCTTTTTTTTTTTTCTCTTTTTTTTTGAGACAAGTTTTCTCTGTAGCCCTGGCTGTCTTGGAACTTATTCTGTAGAGTGAGTGCTGGGTTTAAACCAACATCCAGCTATCATCTTGCTTTTCAAGTTGTCTTAAATATTCGTTTCTCATAAAAAAAAAAAACCAGCAATTATTTTAGGATTGTGAGGTATTATAGTGATAAAACACTGCATTGGTTTTCAGTAAAATCCTTGAACTCTTAGAGATAGAGTTAACTGGGTTTTCTAGAACAAGCCCATCACCCCTTTCCTGTAATTTCAGAGTCCAGACTGATTGGAAACTGAAAATGTCCTTTGTACTTCAAAAATAGAGCTGAGGCCTGGCAGTGGTGGCACACATCTTTAATCCCAGCATTCGGGAGGCAGAGGCAGGGGTAACTCTGTGAGTTCAGAGACCAGCCTGGTCTACAAGAGCTAGTCCAGGACAGGCTCCAAAGCCACAGAGAAACCCTATCTCCAAAAACCAAAAAAAGAAAGAAGGAAAGAAAGGAAGGAAGGAAGGAAGGAAGGAAGAAAGGAAGAAAAAAAGAGCACAAAAATGGAGCTGAACAGGCTGCTACTTACAGTTAGTGTTCTTGGAGTACTAGTGACCATATAGACCTTTCTGCAGAAATGCTCATGTGTTTTGACAGTTAGACACCACTCTATGAAGATGTTACACATATGTAGTAAGTTACCCTCCTAAAAATCTGAGTTCTGGGTTAAGGAGATGGCTCCTCCTGTAAAAGTCCTTGCTGAGGACCCAGATAACTTGAGTTCAAAGTCCCTGGAACCCATCCTAGTAGATGAGAGCCAGCTACTAAAAGTTGCCCTCTGACCTCCACATGCATGCCATAGAGGAACCAGCCTCACATGTGCTAAGCACATGTTCTACTGTTAAGTTACACTTGAAGTCTTATTTATTAATTTATTTGTTGTGTGGAATGTTTTACATAAAGTCTTACTATCTAATTATTATTTATTTTATGTGTGTATGGGTGTTTTACCCAGTCTTATTTATTTAACTTATTTTGTGTGTGTGTGGAGGGGATTTTGCCTGCATATATATCTGTGCAATGTCTGCAGAAGAGAACAAGGGATCCCCTGGAACTGGAGTTATAGACAGCTGTTTGCCTGCCAACAGAGGCTGGTAATTGAATTTAGGTTCTCTGGAAGGACAGCCACTGGTCTTAACTGCAGAGCCATCTCACTAACCACCCTGCGCAGTGGTTTTTGTTTTGTTTTGTTTTGGTTGAGTTTTTTGAGACAGGGTTTCTTTGTGTTAGTCCTGGCTGTTCTAGAACTTTGTAGACCAGGCTGGCCTCAAACTCTCCAGAGATCCATCTTCCTCTGTCTTCTGAGTGCTGGGATTAAAGGTGTGCCTGACTCAATACCTGACTCAATAAGCCTTTAAAAAAAAATCATTGGTTGGTGCTGGAGAGAGGCTCTATGGGTAAAAAAGTTTCTTCTTCTTCTGGAAAAGTTGAGTTCAGTTCCCAGTGCCTACATCAGGCAGTCCACCATCTCCTGTAACTCCAGTTTCAGGGGATCCGACACCTTCTCTGGCTTCCAGGGGCAGGCACACATGTGACTTATACTCAAACACACACACACATTTAAAAAAAATTGATTCTTGCTTTCATGGTTGCACACACTTCTAATCCCAACAGTTGGGAGGCAGAGGTATGCACATCCCTGTGAGTTCGAGGCCAGCCTGGTCTACAAAGAGAGTTCCAGAACAGCCAGGGCTACATAGACTCTATATCAGAAATAAACAGAAAAGTATAAAGAGAGTGTTTTACCCTAGATTCTTCATGAATTTGTAAGGGGAAAGGCACTTTGTGTTAGCTTTGAAGTCAATTATTTTGTGGGTTAGCCTTTGCAAATTATTTAAACATTTTATCAGGCCCACAGGTAGTTCGAGGGTAAAAAATGGTGTGTAAGCTTAACTTGAATTCCATCTCTGGAACCTATGGTAGAAGAGAGCTACTCCCAGAAGTTATCTCCTACCCTTCACATGCACTGTTGCATGTATGTATTCCCCATCCCCCATAATGCACACACATACAGTAATAATAAAGGTTTCTTTGTGTGTAACCCTAGCTGTCCTGAAATTTGCTCTGTAGATCAGGCTGGTCTTAAACTCAGAAATCCACCTGCCTCTGCCTCCCAAGTACTGGGACTAAAGGTGTGTACCATCGCCTGGCTAGTTTAAAATGTTTGTAAGTACACAAAAAGTGCAGTATCAGAAATCAGTATACTGCACTTGCTATTTCCTAATGTTCCTGTCATGTGTTAACAAAAATTACAGCAAAATTTTCTACTTCCTTTACCACATTTTTTTTTGCTTTGTTATGTTTTGTTTTGTTTTGAGACAGGGTTTCTTTGTATAGTAGCCCTGGCTGTCCTAGAATTCTCAGAGATCCACCTGCCTCTGCCTCCTGAGTGCTAGGACTGTAGGCATGGGCCACCACCGCCTGACTTAACCTCTTAATATGAAAATACTAAAAGCTGACATAGATTTTACTGGGAACGTTATTTTCTTTGCCTGATCAGATGAATGTGGATATTATTATGAAACCAGATACTTAGACTAGAATGGAAGTGATTTCATAGACCAGTGTTGATGTGTGTAGCCTACATATGCTTATCACTGTTTTTGTTCACAGGTTGGCCGCCTTTTGCAACAGTTAGCAATGACTGGAAGTGAAGAAGGAGATCCCCGGACCAAAAATAGCCTTGGAAAATTTGACAAAGTAGGAATGAATGTTGGGTTATGTGCAGTACTCTTTGTAGACTGTTAGGTGTCCAGGTGTGCTAGCCCACACCTGTAATCTCAGCTGATTCAAGAGGATTGCCATGAGTTCAAGGTTAGCTTAGACAACAGTGTAAGCCCTCATTATCACAAACACCCTTACTTGGTGCACAGCTTTAACCCCTGCACTCAGGAAGCAGGGGCAGCTGATTACTGTGATTCTCAGGCCAGCCTGGTCTACACAGAAGTTTTAGGCCATCCAGGGCTATTTAGAAAGACCCTGTGTGGAGAATAAACAGTATAAAATACAATTTATAAAAATCTGGCAAAGTATTACTAAATTTAACTATTCTGTTTATTAAATGTTGTCTTTAGGTAATATGAAAGTTAAATAATACAGGCATTAATTTGCTTTTAAATTGGTTAATATTGAGTCAGCATTTCTCTATTGATTTCTCTAATGGTTAAACTTTCTTATAAATAGGTGTCTGGTTCCCTGGAACTGGAATTACAGATAGTGATGAGCTGCCATTTAGGTGCTCCGAATTGAATCTTGGTCCTCTTTAAAGAATAGTCAGTGCTCTTAACCACTGAGCTATCTCTCCAGCTCTCCTATTAGATTACTTTTTAAATGTTTGTTTTTAACTAATTTGTTACTAATTTAACTAATTTAACAATCAGCAGTAATTAAGTACTTTTAAGTGTTCTTCATTTGTGGCATTGTTTAGTTAATTGAGTAAAATAAGTATTTCATTAGATTTTGAATAAATTATCACTTCAACTTGATTTAAAATTCAAGTGTTGGAGCTGGAGAGATGGCTCAGAAGTTAAGGGTGCTTGCTGGTCTTACAGAGGACAAACAAGAGTTTAGTTCTCAGGACCCACCTTGTGTCGCTTGCAACCACTTGTAATTTCAGCTCTCAGGGGACCCTGCATCCTCACCTTACCTTTGCAGTCACCAGCACAAATATGCTAATATATGTATGAATGCATGTGTACATAAATAAAAATTAAAATAAATCTTAAAAATAAATGAATAAAAAACATAAAAACTCAAATACTGTGCTGAATATAGAAGTACATACTGTAATCCTAGTGCCAGAGGGGTGGAGGCAGGAAAATTACTCTGGTTGGAGGACTGCCTGGACACTATGGTGAGTACAAGGCCAACCAAAGCCACAGACTAGGATTTTTTTTTTCCTCAAAAAGCAACAAGAGGGAGCTGGAGAGATGGCTCAGAGGTTAAGAGCACTGCCTGCTCTTCCAGAGGTCCTGAGTTCAATTTCCAGTAACCACATGGTGGCTCACAACCATCTGTAATGAGATATAGTGCCCTCTTTTGGCCTGCAGGTATATATGGGGGCATAATGTTGTATACATAATAAATAAATAAACAAACAAACAAATAAATAAATCTTAAAAAAAGAGCAACGAGAGTAACAACAAAATGTCCAAGAAACAGCCACGTGGTAGTGGTGCACCCCTGTAAACCCAGCACTCAGGAAGGAAAGAGAACAGGCGGATCTCTGTGAGTTCGAGTCCAGCCTGGTCTATAGAGTGAGTTCCAGAACAGCCAGGGCTACACAGAGAAACTCTGCCTGAGAAAACAAAATACCCTTCACCCCCCACAAAAAAAACCCCAAAAACAATACTCCAAGAAATGGGGCCAGCAAACTGGCTTAGTGTGTAAAGTGCTTGACACCAAGCCTGATGGCCTGATGATCCTCAGAACCTACAGGAGGAGAATGCTGACTCCCTCAGGTTGTCTTCTGATCTCCATGTGTGCATATGAACACCCTCACTGCCCCCACACACAAATAGATATATGAAAACATTTAAAGGAAAAACCAAATAAATTAAAAACTTGTTCTGTGCCATTTCCCCATACTTCTCATCTCTCACCTTCATTTCCTTTCCAAAAAGATCTCAATGAGTTCGTCTTCTAGGGGGTCTATGTGTATCAGCAAATTCTTCATAGGTCTCCCACTCCACACCCCTGCCTGCCTATCTTTCAGAATTGTAGGTTAGAGATTACATATACTTTGTTTTTCTTGAGCTTATTCTGCATCACCACATAAATAGTTGCAGGTTCTAAAATGTTAGGTTTCAAATAATTTTCATGAAGTTACATTTTTTTCATGCTGTCCACCTTGGTCAGATGAGACTTTCACATTGATCACTTCTGTTTTAACAGAGCTGTGTTGCTGCTTTCCTTGACGTTGTAATTGGGGGCCGTGCAGTGGAGACTCCCCCACTGTCCTCCGTTAATCTCCTGGAAGGCTTGAGCAGAACTGTGGTTTATATAAGTTACAGTCAGCTTATTACTCTGGTAATGGCATCATTCTTCAACTGTTAAGTTTTTTGAAATTCTTTTAGCCATACATTGGCAGGTCACAGTTGAATGCATCCTATAAGAAGTATGTATTATTACCAGGTGAATTTTATGAAGAGTGTGATGTCTGGAGATCAGCTGAAAGAAGATAGAATGGCTCTTGACAATTTGTTGGCAAACCTGCCCCAGGCTAAGCCAGGGAAGAGCAGCAGTCTAGACATGACTCCATACAGCACTCCTCAGATGTCTCCAGCAACCACTCCAGCCAATAAAAAGAATCGATTGCCTATAGGTAATGAGAACTTTCCATGTTGGAACTTTTTTTTAAATATACTATCTCTTCAAAGTGGGAGTTGTAGTTAATAGGTATTTACCCAATTTTCGTGATGCCCTGGGCTCAGCCTCCAGCACTGCATAGACTGAGTGTGATGGCACAAGGCCTTAATACCAGCACAGGAGGTGGAGGCTGGGGCATCAGAAGCTTAAGGACACCTTTGGGTAGATCTTGGCCAGCTCAGGTTCTATTAAATCCTGCTTTAAATAAATAAGTATATATTAATGTATATACACACATATATATTTAACTAGGCTTTACTCACTGATTATGTGTTATCTATCGTAGAAGCATGCAAAAATTGAGCATGTAGTCTGTAGTGGGTACTAAGTAAGCCTTTTACAGATGTTTCATTTAATCCGCATAAATATCCAGTCACGGTGTGGTCACTATGTTGCACTTGAAACACTCCAGCAGATGCCGTGAATACAAAGAACATTAGTATATGCCCTGATAGTGTCAGGTTAGTCACTCCTAGGTAGTCAGGGAGAGTGTGAGACCAGTGCTCTTCCTGCTAAGTGTCTATGGAGAGAAGCATGTGGGTCACGGGAACATAACTTAGCCAGGTGTAGGATGAGGAGTGGAGCTTACACTCTCTTCTGAGGAATGGATGGGAGTTAGACCAAAGAAGCAGGAATATTAAGCTCAGGAAGCAGGAGTATTCCAGCATCTGCATAATGACCTATTCAATTTGGGTTAGCTTTGTATGTCTTCCTTTCTTTTGGGGGGGGGGGTTGTTGTCTAAGGATTGAACCTAGGGTTTTGAACATGCCAGACAAGTGCTCAGCCACTGAGCCATATCCCCTGCTCAACTTTCCACATTTTTGCTCTGTTTTATTTGTTTGTTTTTTTGTTTTGAGACAGGGTTTCTCTGTATAGCAGCTCTAGGTGTCCTGGAACTCGCTCTGTAGACCAGGCTGGACCAAACTGTGAGTTAGAAGTTTATTTTTCGAACTCTGTCTCGAAAAATAAAACAAAATAATAAGTTTCTGAGCCAGGCATGGTGGCTCACACACACCTTTACTCCCAGCACTCAGGAAGCAGAGGGAGCCAGCCGGAGCTACACAGTGAGACCCTGTGTCAAAAAAACCCAAAATTTTCTTTTGTCTAAAAAAATATTTTTTATGTTTAGCGATTTTATTATTTATAATTTAATAACATGAAAAAAACACTATTTTTGGTAGAGATCCCCCTCCCCCATTATTCATTGTTGTACATTAGTTTTTTTTTTTTTTTTTCTTTTCTTTTCTGGTAGTTGAAAATGTAATTAGAGATGGATTTAATGGGGAGTAGATTTTGAATGTTTGCCCAGTATTTTGTATGGTCATGTGACCTTGTCATTGCATTTAATTTCATGTTTTAAACAATGTTTCCAATGTTCAGAGGGTTGATTTTCTTTCTATTTAATGTTTTTGCAACCCAGGACAACAGTTAGCAGCCATCACTGCCTGGGATTCCTCAGCCACCAATCTCACTGCACATATTCCTCTAGTAACCCCATTTGGTGGGTAATAGGCTGTTCTCCTTTTCTTCCATAATTGCACTTTAGAAATAATCACAGGTGTGCTCTGTGTGCATGCTGCTTTTGCTTTCTATAAGTTGCTACATGAAATTTGATCACTTGCATTTTTATGAATTACAACTTTCAAGTTTGCTTAGACCATAGAGCTGCTCATGAGGTTAACTGAGTTCACAGTTCAATAGAAGATGGGGCATAGAAAGATGTGGTGGCCCTGTCTTAGTAAGCTCACAGTTCAGTAGAAGATGCAGGGGTAGAAAGATATGGTATGTCTGTTTAGGTTTTGGAGGTTGGGGTGAGGTGACTTCAGAATGAAAGTGATGATGAGTGCATCTACAGTTTTGTGAAATGATGATTGTCTCTGCCTCTGCCTCTGTCTGTCTTCACTGTACTGTACCATCAGAGCATTTCCACTTGTACAGTATATTGAGTTTGATTGCTCTGTGAGAGAAAGCGTAAACTTCTCAAAGGAGACTAGGTCACTTTGTCACAAAAATTGGATGTTTCATTGTTCAAAATTTCTTAAAAGGATGAAGCCTGGGATGGCTCAGTGGTAGAGTGTTTGTTTAGCATGGGCAGGCCCTGAGTGCAGTCATTAGCACCGTGGATGGATGGATAAATAGGTTTTTTGTTTTGTTTTGTTTTGTTTTGTTTTTCGAGACAGGGTTTCTCTGTGGCTTTGGAGGCTGTCCTGGAACTAGCTCTTGTAGACCAGGCTGGCCTCAAATTCAGAGATCCACCAACCTCTGCCTCCTGAGTGCTGGGATTACAGACGTGCGCCACCAACGCCCGGCTGATAAATAGTTTTTTAAATATATATATATATATATATATATATATATATATATATATAACAAAATAGTTGAAAAATAAGTATTACTTGTAAGGCTGGAAAGATGATTCAGAGGGTAAAGAATTTGATGCCAACCTGACAACTTGAGTTTGATCCCTGGGATTCATATGGTAGAAGAAGAGAACTGGTTCCCACAATCTGTCCTTTACCTCTGCAGGAATGCTGTGCTAAACCCCCACACTAACGAAGTAGAAAAAGGAAAAAAGAAAGGGAAAAATATATTACTGGTAGGAAAAAAAACCAAAAATAATGAATTAAAAACAAAAAACATTTTGTGGATGCAGAGGCAGGTGGAACTCAAGGCCTGCCTTGTCTACAGATTGAGTTCCAGGATAGCCAGGGCTACACAGAGAAACCCTGTCTCGTGCGTGCTTGCGTGCTCGTGTGCATGCATGCGTGCATGCGTGCGTGCATGTGTACGAGTACAAATGCTCCAGCATGTGCTGGTGGAGGTCAGAGGTCAACTTTTAGGAGTCAGGTTTCTTTTTCTACCAAGTCGATTCTGAGACTTGAACTCAGGTCACCAGGCTTGGCAGCAAGTGCCTTTACTGCTGATATACCTGTCAGTCTGAATCTTCTTTAGACTATTTCAGTAAAGCATAAAGGACCTCACTTTAACATACAGCAGTATCCCCTGTGTCTTTAGAAAGGATGGATGTATTTCAGAAGAAAGAAATGTGCTTTCAGAAACTGACCCTGGCTTTGTTAGTGATTGTATAATTCCTTTGCTGGGCATGGTAACAGATGCCTGTCAGCTCAGCATCCAGAAGGTAGGAACCCTCTGGAATAGTGGTGATGGTAGGTTCCAGACTTCTCTGAATTACCTTATCTTACAGAGATAAGACCAAGCATATTACTTCATTGTGTAGTAGGCTTTCACCTGGCATATTTATTTATTTTATTTTTTCTTCTTTTCTTCTTCTTTTTTTTTTTTTTGAGACAGGGTTTCTCTGTGTAGCTTTGGAGCCTATCCTGGCACTCGCTCTGTAGACCAAGCTGGCCTCCAACTCACAGAGATCTACCTGCCTCTGCCTCCCGATTGCTGGGATTAAAGGCGTGAGCCACCAACGCCCAGCGTCACCTGGCATTTTTAAACACTTAAACATATATTAGTAGTATGTGAGACTGCTGGCAGTTAAAACTTTTGAAAGAAAAATAGTTCAAGTGTCTTAAAAACATGAGAAACAAGGTAGTCCTATTTTGTACTTGAAATCCTGATTGGCTGGGATGTGTTTCCTGTAACACATCTGTGATCAGGTGTGGCCTTTCTGTTCAGTGGAGGTGGAACACTATTTCTGATGATGTTTAAAACTTTTTTTTTTTTTTTTGTATTATGTGTATGAGTGTTTTGTCTGCATGCATGTCTGTGTACCAGGTGCATGCTTGGTGCCTATGGGGGCCAGAAGAGGATGTCAGATTCCCCAGGACTGGAGTTACAGACAGTTGTAAGCAAGTATGTGGTTGTTGGGAATTGAATTCAGGTCCTCTGTAAGAGCAGCTAGTGCTTTTAACCACTGAGCCACCTTTCCAGCCCTTTAATGGTCAGTTTTGAAGGAGAATCTGTGTTAGTCATCAGGAGAGTGACTAGCAGGACCTAGTGTTTGTTTTGTTTTGATTTTTCCTGTCTTATATTTTTACCATCATATTTTATGCAAGCATGAATGTTCAACACTAAGAGAAAATACATTTTTGTATTCCTGTGCTATTTTTTTCATTTTGACTTTTTCTCTTAAATATTTTGTTAGCAACTCGGAGCAGAAGCCGAAGTAATATGCTAATGGACTTACATATGGACCATGAAGGATCATTTCAGGAAACCATCCAGGAGGTTCAACCAGAAGAGGTGCTGGTCATTTCCTTAGGGACAGGTCCCCAACTTACTCCAGGGATGATGTCAGAAAATGAGGTATGAGGGTATTACTACTTTTTATTTTGTTTTTCAAGATGGGGTTTCTTGAAAAAAGAGATTTACCTTCGTTTTCCTCTGCCTCCTAAGTGCACTGGGATTAAAGGAGAGTGCCACCATTGCTTAGCGCTTTGTTTCATTTTGTGTTTTGATACTGAGTCTCATATAGCCATTGCTGGCTTGAACTCTGATCTTCTGTCTCTAACTCCCAAGTTCTGGGGCTGTAGGTATATACCACTGCACACAGCATAGAGCTTTATAATGTATAAAAAAAATAATGGAAAATATACAAAATAATATAAAAATTGCTAGTGGTTTATAAATAACAGAAGTTTATTTTATTGTTCTGGAGGCTGAAAAGTTCAAGACCCAGGTGTGTTTGGTGTCTTCTTAGGGCCTTTCAATTTTTTAAAAAAAATATGTATATATTGTCCTGTATGCCTGCACGCCAGAAGAGGGCACTAGATCTCATTATAGATAGTTTTTAGTCACCATGTAGTTTCTGGGAATTGAACTCAGGACCTCTGGAAGAGTAACTAATGTTCTTACCCTCTTACCCATCTTTCCATATAGCATGGGCTCCACTAAGTCAGTTTGTAGAGCACATCCTATTCTAGACGACCAAGCACACACATCAGGTGGCTCACAACTGCTTGTAACTAGCTCCAGGGGATCTAATGCCCTCTTCTGGGCTTTCCAGGCACCTCCCCTCCTTCCAACATATACACATAGTTTAATTTTTTAAAAAATTTCAGTGAAAAATAAAAGAGACTATGAAGCTGGGCATAGTAGCACACACCTATAATTCTAGTACTTGGGAGGAAAAGGCAGGAAGAGTGCATGCTTAGGATCAGCCTGTTCTGCATAGGGTTCCAAGGCAGCCTGGGCAATGAGAGAGACCCTGTCTCAATAATCAAATAAAAAAGAGAAAGAAGGTAAAGGGAAGAGGGAGAATGAATGTTAGAGAAAAAAAAATCAGTTTTAAGAATTTGTGAAAAGAGTATAGAGTTAAAAGCAAACAAGAAGAAGCAATCTTAACTCCAATTATAGGGAGTGTCTTGCAGACTGTGTGTGTGTGTATTGTGTACTAGCTCCACACATTTTGGTTCTTGGGGATTGATCTCATGTCATCTGTCTTAGAGGCAAGTGTCTTTCTTACCTGTTGATCTTACTGACTTAGAAACAACAACTTATATTCAATAAATGATGGTTTATTTTTCAAGACAATTTATTGCTAGCTTGGAAAGTCACAGCTCATAAATTCAGATGTGGTAGCTTACACCTGTAATTCTCATGCTCAGGTCATAGCTGCAGGGGGGCCAAGGATTCAGGGCTAGCCTGGGGCACTAAAACACAACAAAATCTGCCAGATTCTTGGCTGAACACTAAGCTGATGTGTACAGAACAGCACATGAAGCCTTGTGTTGCCTATGCCTCTCTATTGACTCCCTGTGTGACTGTCAGTTGCTGGCCCTGATAGAAGGAAGGAAGGACATAGCTTGAGTTGACTTTAAACATCAGACTTTGTTCTGAGTTCATGTGAAAGCTTGACAGGACTTACCAATGGGTTTTTAGTTAAAAATAATTAAGGCATCTCCGAGGAGCAGGTGGGAGGGGGAGAGGGGAGTGGGAAGAGAGAAGGGAAGGGGAAGTGGTATTGGAATGTAAAAAGTAAATTAACAACAACAACAACAAAAACAATAAATGAAAATAAATAAGTAAAAAAAGATAAAAAATAATAAGAATGTAAATATGCACTCTTAGTTTATTTATTTTATTGTCAGTAGTCTTTTGTTTGTGATAAGCCAAACATTTTATTCTATTTCTATTGTTCATTTTTTTCAGGTCCTAAACATGCAGCTCTCGGATGGAGGACAAGGAGATGTCCCTGTTGATGAAAACAAACTCCACGGTAAACCTGACAAAACCTTGCGCTTTTCCCTCTGCAGTGATAATCTGGAAGGCATATCTGAAGGTGAAGGGCTACTGCATTCAAGAGTGTGTGATCTCAGTTGTTCTGTGTTCTTTAAAGGAGCCTTATAAAGTATAGTTGAGCCACCTGTGCCTCTCGATAAGGAGGGAGAGTGACATTTTCCTCTAATGAGCCTTGAAATGGCTGGAAGACTGTTTTCTGAGTAAAATTCAGACTGCAAGAGGCTGTTGGTCATTCAGAGTTAACGTGCTTCTCAGTCTTGATCTCCGTCAAAGCTTATAGAGCTCCTTTAGAAGGATATAGTGCATGTGCAAATGGGGAGGATGGACTTACTGTGACTAGCATCTCAGGATGTTGTGATACTTCTTACTGTTCTGTGTTCCTTTATCCACACACCCACACCTGCCTTTATGAATCAGGACACCATGGAATTAAAAAGGTAGTTGAGGGCAGAAGTATAGCTCAGTTGCTAGAACATTTGCCTGGCATTCATAGATTTAATCTTCAGAAGTAGAGGAAACAAAAAAAAGGCAAATCTAAGACAGATCGTGAAGAGTTTGTCATTCCATATATTAGGGTGTTTTGTTTATGAAAAAAAGTCCAGTTTATACTAACATTTAAGAGAAGATCTAAATGAGTAACATATGTTCACTGTAGAAAATGTGGAAAAGAAAGAAACTCACCTGTAATTTCACTATTAACAGTTGATATTTGGATTATTTATAGCAAAATTAAGCTTATGATATTTTGTAACCTTTTTACTTTTTTGTGCCAATAACGTTCCCTTTGTAGTTTCTGTTAGTATTCAGGCATCTGTACTGGCTGCCCTTGGTATTCTGACAGGATACATCTTCAGCTATGGCTACTAAGAGCACCACCTGTGCATATTCACTGTGTTCCCTTTTAAAAGTGCCCTGCCCACCTTCCACCCACCCCCCTTCTCTCTCTCCCCCTCCATTTGTGTCCCCCACCCCCACCCCTCTTTCCTCTCAACTGCTGCTCTTGTCCCTGGAGGCTGGTCTCCCCCTTTCCCTTCCCCTTCCCACTTTTTATGATCCCTTTCCCTAATAAAAACCTCTCTGCCACATGGTGTCTTTCTCTTGAGCCTGCTACTTTTCTTAAATTACAATAATTTGTGTTCTTAAATATCATGCTTTTATTTTCATTTTATTTTTTCATCTTTCTTTTTGAGACAAGGTGTCACTATGTATCCTTGGCTGGCCCAGAATTCACTATGTAGAACAGTCTGGCCTTGAACTTACAGTGGTGCTCCTACCTCTCTCCCAAGGGATTAAAGGCATGGACACCACACCTGGCAATTACATGCTTTTAAAGGGATTTTTAGCATTGATTTGTTTTGGCATTCTTCTGTGTGTAGAAAGGGAGAATGCTTCTACTTTTTATTTGGTTATTTATTTATTTATTTACCTTTTCACTTTTATTTATGACCAATATTCCCCAATTTCCCCTGGTCAAGAGTTCTTTGAGACAATTCCATTAACCTTAGCTAATTGTCTGATTTGTCCATGCTATGAATGGCCCTGCAGGTGGCATAGGTTTTAAACTGGCCATTAAACCTGCCTGTGACCTTGTCAACCTTGTCTGTATTCATCTGGATGAATGAATGGTCCTTGGCACTGGTGATGTGGCTATTTGCTGAGCATGGATGTCCACAGACTTGCTGATGTTGTTCTGCATGTCCAGGTGTCACCTGCTCCCTCCAGGTCCTGTGCAGAAGTGCAGAAAGTACTTCTACTTTTTAAATATTACAGTAGTTCTACAATAAGCACCCTTAGCTTATTTTTCCTTATTAGTTTTTTAAAAGATAAATTTCTAAAGCAGAGCTATTGGCTCTCAAAGGCATCTATATTTTTAAGGAAATAAATCCAATATTAAAAGCGTTTTAAGTCAAGCATGATGGCACACATCTGTAATCTCAGGGCTCAGAAGGCTGAGGCAGAAGACGTGAGCTTATGAGATGAGTCTGGGCTATGTAGTGAGACCTTGTTTCAAAACAGAACAAAAACTAATTTTTAGGTCTTTTCATGGCATGAAATGTGATGTGGTAACTTATGAATGTCTTAAAAAGGTTGCTAACAGGACAAACATTCCTCTAGGTCCTTCTAATCGCTCTAATTCCGTGTCTTCTCTGGACCTGGAAGGAGAGTCTGTGTCTGAGCTTGGGGCAGGACCTTCTGGGAGTAATGGAGTTGAAGCCCTCCAGCTGCTAGAACATGAACAAGGTAAA
This sequence comes from Cricetulus griseus, assembly GCF_003668045.3. Classification (NCBI taxonomy): domain Eukaryota; kingdom Metazoa; phylum Chordata; class Mammalia; order Rodentia; family Cricetidae; genus Cricetulus; species Cricetulus griseus. The sequence continues at coordinate 146,438,266 of NC_048599.1, read as the reverse complement.
GTAGTGGTGAATACAGCTATACAGGAGAAAAAAAGGTTACATGATTTCAAAAGAAGCTGTCTAATGGCATGTGAGCTGCCTGTGTTTGGGAAGTTGACTAATGACCATTAAAGTTGCATTTATTCCTAGCTCCTTCAGTTTTTAAAAAGATGTTTAGGGAAGTGAATGATTGAGGCTTAGTTACACACAGCAGTATGAACTCCTTTAAATTCTGTAATATTTGCTGTCCTTAATTCTTATGGACAATGGTGTACAATGGTAACTACTCAGGGCTCAAGGAATTTAGTTTAAGGAAATAACAGTATGCAAATGGTTAAGAGCCCCCAACCCTGGTGATGGGCTTTGATCCTTGTAACCCACTTAGTGGAAGAGAACCAACTCCTGTAAGTCGTCCTCTGAGTTCCACATGTGCACCATGGCATCACTGCATGCACACATTCAGACAGTCACACAGATAGATACACAAACAGAAAAGAAAAAGGAAGCTAGGAAGATAGCTCAGTGAGTAGCTCACCACACAAACATGAGGGCCCAGGTTTGGATCCCCAGCATGTACATGTAAACCTGGGCATTATGCACACCCATAACCTTAGCTTGGGGATGGAAGGATGGAGAGGTGATGGGGCAGAAGCAGGCAGATCCCTGGAGCCCTCTGACCTCTTGCTCACATACACATGAAAGCTGTATGTACATCCAACAAACAAAAGCTTCTAGTTAGGGAACATATCCTCAACTAAGTTTGAGGTAGTGATTCTTAGACTTTAGTGTACATGAAAATTACTTAGGGAGTTTTCCAGGCCATCCTAGATACTTATTTTTGAAAAGAAAAGCAGTGTTGCCATTGGAGTGTATGGCTTGTATAGAAATATTGCCATATTGGATTTGTTTTCAGTGTAGCAATTGATACTAAACTTATTGCACATAACAGAGAAACCTAAAATTAGACAATTTTTGAGGTTGAATGAAAAATCAAACCTTTCCAGGAGGTGGTGGCACACACCTTTAATCCCAGCATTCAGGAGGCAGAGGCAGGTGGATCTCTTGAGTTCAAAGCCAGCCTGGTCTACAGAGCGAGTTCCAAGACAGCCAGGGCTGTTAACACAGAGAAACCATGTCTGGGGAAAAGAAAAGAAAAGAAAATCCCATCTTTGTGAGGCCTTCTGAGTGATTCCACTATATGAGCTGACAGTCTTCACATGTGAAATCCTAACGTAGGGAGTGAATCAAGAGTTGGAGAGATGGCTCAGCCATTTGTTGTGTGACAAAACTTTTCCTGGGGAAACACTACACATGCCTACTCACTCCAGATGGGGAGCCTATTACCAAAGTCCAAACTTGGTGAACCATAACTTTCATTGGGGTTACTTACAGGAGTAGAAATGACTCAAAAACCTCATTATGAGTGACAGTTCACAAAAGTTTGGTTTTTCTTGATTTTATATCTGAGATGGACTGCCAGCTTTTACTGTTTACTCTGGCAGGAGGGGCCTAGTGAATCTGCTCGGTTTCAGGGGCTTCCTGAAGCTATTTTGAGTTGTTTATCTCTTGCTTAAAGAGCTTTCCTTCAGGACGGAATGTTTGAATTTCAGAGAACTCTGTTAAATAACACTGCTAAGAGGACTTACGGCTCTTGCACAGTGCCCTGCTTCCATTCCCAGTACCCACATGACAGCCTACATGGGATCTGCAAACACCCAGGCATGTTTGTGGTACAAATACATATACATGTAGGCAAAACATTCATATACATAAAATAATAAATAAATAGAGAGTGCATTTAGATATAGGTATAGTGTGCATGTCTTTAATCCTAGCACTCAGGAGGCAGAGGACTTCAAGCTAGCTTGGTCTACACACAGAGATCCTACCTTAACACAAAGGCAGAAAGTGAATTGAGCTAGATGTGGTGACCTATGCCTATAATCCCATCATTAAGAGAGGGTGAGGTGGGACAAACATAATTTCATGTCATTTTGAGGCCTTGTTTTAAAACAAAACAAAAAACATCATCAAAAAACCAAATCAGTTTTATAAGAGAATTTACAAGAGTGAGTTGTGGGGCTGGTCAGATGGCACATGGGTAAGAGTGCTTACTATGTAAGACTGAATGCTCTACAGTCTGATTCTCCAGCCATATGTGCCTGTATGTAACCTCAGCATTGGGTCAGAGACAGCACAGTCCTTGTGGCTTGCTTAGCTGGCTGGTGAGCTTTCAGCCAGCAGTAGCGAGGACACTTGGCTTCTGAATGTGCACATCACATACATAAAACAAGTTGTAGAAAATTTGTCTAGGAAAGAATGAAAACTCTAGAAGACGCACTTGAGCTATTGCCAAGTGAAATAATTTACATATGGGTTTACCGCCTAATTATTAACACAGTAATTGGATCCAGTAAGTAAGCTACTCTGAAACATTTACTTTTCCTTTCCTTTCTGGGTTAGATTTTTTTCATTTAGACTGGGCTCCTCTATCTCCTGTCAGCAGTGGTTAGGTGGGGATTTCTGCTAATCTTAACTGGGGTGAGTTGATCAGTGGGGAGCAGGCTAGAATGTGTGCTTATTAATGATAAAATGGGGGCTGGAGAGATGGCTCAGAGGTTAAGAGCACTGACTGCTCTTCCAGAGGTCCTGAGTTCAATTCCCAGCAACCACATGATGGCTCACAACCATCCGTTATGAGATCTGGTGCCCTCTTCTGGTGTGCAGATATACATGGAAGCAGAATGTTGGATACATAATAAATAAAATCTTAAAAAAATGATAAAATGAATAACTTGAAGTTTAAAGATACAATTCTGTCAGATCAACCAAAAAGTTGTATCTGTGTCACCATTTTTAAAGTGCTTAAATTTGTTTTTGATAGCTACAACACAAGATAATCTTGATGACAAGCTGAGGAAGTTTGAGATTCGTGACATGATGGGACTGACAGATGATAGGGACATATCAGAGACAGTGAGTGAGACCTGGAGCACTGATGTCCTGGGAAGTGACTTTGACCCTAACGTTGATGAAGATCGTTTGCAAGAAATTGCAGGTAACTGGTGTTCAAGGTCTCTAGAAATGAATAGCTGTTTACTTGTTATATCCATTTGTTCATGGGAGGGTTAGGGCTAGGGCTCTAAGCACTGCCTGGGTAGCTGGGCTCCATATGGAACAAGGCATTTCAGTCCCTAACCTAAATAGACATGTGATACCTACTGTCTGTGTTAATCTCCGCCATGCTGGTAAAATGGCTGAGCTGGTAAAGGCCCTTGCTTCGAAGTCTTACAAGCTGACTTAGATCCTTAGGATCTATACAGAGAAGTAAAGAACTGTTTCCCAGAAGTTGTTCTCTGACCTCCGTGTATGCCATGTTTTTGTTTGTTTGTTTGTTTGTTTTGTACATTAACCAGTTTATTACAGGGTGGGAGAGGGAGAGACAGAAAGAGGGTAAGAGTGAAGAGCAGAGGAAGAGGAAGCTAAGAGCGAGAGAGTAAGAAAGCATAAGTGGGCGGGGTCTGTCTTTTAAATACAGTTTTAATACACACTTTTTTAAAAATACAAAAGAAGGTCAGGTTAATTCCAGTTCTTGGGAGGCAGAGGAAGAGGCAGGTGGATCTCTGTGAGTTTGAGACTAGTCCAATCTACAGAGAGAGTTCCAGGACAACCAGGGCTACACAGAGAAACCGTGTCTTAAAAAAAGGAAAGACCACATGTCAAATATTATCTTTGGAGAACAGTATATGCTCTTAATGTGTGATTAGACTATTGTCTTTTTGAGGCTAAAAACCTTATGAAGGTTTTTATAGATAGACTATAGCCATAAAATAAGGACTAACAGAATACTGAAGTTCTCTAAAAGAACTGTAGGTGTAGATATCAGTGGAACACTAGCCTACCATGGGTGATGGTCTAGGAACCATCACCAAGCACCACAGGACCATAGAAAACATTGAAATGAGCTCATTTCTGGAAGGAATAATTCTGTCCTAAAGGAGGGTAACTAACCAGTTTTTCCTTTTTGTTTTTGTTTGTTTGTTTGTTTTTTGAGACAGGGTTTCTATGTCTAGCTTTGTAAACCAATCTGGCCTCAAAATCAGAGAGATCCGCCTGCCTCTGCCTCCTGAGTGTTACCACTGCTCGGCTCAGTTTTTCCTTTTTTTAAGCGTCAGTTTATTGTGTTAGGTTCAAAACCTACCCTTTTTAGAAAGCTGTTTTGTGACTTTTGAAAGATTCATAATACAGCCTTTTAATTATCTTTATTTTATTTTATTTTATTTTTGTTTTTTTGTGACAGGGTTTCTCTGTGTAGCTTTGGAGCCTATCCTGGCACTTGCTCTGTAGACCAGGCTGGCCTCGAACTCACAGAGATCCACTTGCCTCTGCCTCCCGAGTGCTGGGATTAAAGACGTGTGCGCCACCAACGCCTGGCTTCATTTTCTTTTTAAATCATGGAAAATATCAACTAAAGACAAAACAAAAACCCAGAGAATGGTAGGAACTCACTGTATCTGGCCTTGAGTTTCAGCAATTAGACACACATGGCCAGTTTTGTTTTCCTATTCTTCCCCTGTCCCGTGGTGTCTCCCCACCCCCATCATGCTTAAGCAAGTTTTAGACATTCTTTTTTTCTTTCTTTCTTTTTTTTTGTTTCATGTATATGAGTGTCTGCATGTATATATGTGTACCGTATGCATACCTGATATCTGCAGAGGCCAAAAATGGGCATTAGATTCCCTGGAATTGGAGTTAGAGACATTTGTGAGCCTATCTCTGTTGCTTTTAAGCCAGGCGTTGGTGGCACACGCCTTTAATCCCAGCACTTGGGAGGCAGAGGCAGGCGGATCTTTGTGAGTTCGAGGCCAGCCTGGTCTCCAGAGCGAGTGCCAGGATAGGCTCCAAAGCTACACAGAGAAACCCTGTCTCGAAAAAAAAAAAAGCTTTTACTTTTACTTTTAACTATTCTCAAAACTTTCTTATGACCCAAAATAGAATGCTTCTTTTTTATATAAATGATTTTGTTTCTTTTTTTGTATGTATGTGTATGTATGTGTGTGTATATATATATATATATATACATACATATATACATACATACATATATATATATGGTTAAGGGTTAGGGTTTTGTATGTATGTATATATATATATATACACACACACACACACACACACACCAATAATGGCAGTATGTTATGCATCAGTAGCAGCAACAGCTTTTCCAGGTTCTGCAGTCATTTGAACAAAATTGTAGAGACATCCAGCACTCTTCAAAAAAAAAACAAAAACAAAAAAAACAAAAACAAAAAAAAAACCAAATCTCAGAAAAACAGCAGTTTGTTACTTTTGTGGTACCTGGCACCATGTTTTTTTTTTTTTTTTTTAAATTAGCTTTTCTTTTTTTGAGACAGGGTTTCTCTGTAGGTTTTGGAGGCTGTCCTGGAACTCTGAAGACCAGGCTGGCCTTGAACTCATAGAGATCCGCCTGCCTCTGCCTCCCAGTGCTGGGATTAAAGGCGAGTGCCACCACTGCCCGGCCATGATTTTATTTCTGTTTTATGTGCATTAGTGTCAGGTCCCCTGGAACTGACAGTTGTGAGCTGCCATGTGGATGCTGAGAGTTGAACCCAGGTCCTCTGGACAAGTAGCCAGCGCTCTTAACCACTGATCCATCTCTCCAACTTCAGAATTATTCTTTTATTAGGTTAAAGCAAATGTAGTACAGAATTCCCATCTTGTGTATGTCTGCACCACATGTGTGGGGTGGCTGCAGAGTCAGGAACTAGTGTTACAACTATTTGTGAGCTGCCAGGTAGATGCAAGGAACTGAACGTAACACCTTTGGGAAAGCCTCCAGCAATTTAACAGCTGAGCCATTTCTCCTCATCTTGAGTATTAAACACAGATATATAATAATGTTTCATTCTGTCTTCTTTTGCTTTTTAGTAGTGTATAGAGATTTCTCATTTGGTTTTGCATTACTTTGTTCCAGATGCTAATGTAGTATTGTTCTTGGCTACAAGCAGTATTTGCAGTTGACTGAGTGCTATGAAGGAGCTGTGTAGTATCTTGCATATGTATTTTATTGCTCTGAATTTATTGCTGATATGCTAGAAAAAAAAACGTATTTGGCTAATATAACTTTCTGTGGCTAATTCTCTGGAGTTTTGTAGTCCCTGTGGAACTATACATTTTATAAAGGTAAAACAGTTTTCAAGTACATAGATAAGATTTGCTGAAAAACCACGATGAAAACAAATTGCCATGGATCTAAAGATGTGTTTTCCCTGTGGAGGGTCACAGGTAATCAGGAGGAACTTAATGAAAAGGAGAATGTGGACTGGAGGGCTGGCTCAGCATTTAAGAGCACTACATTTACTGCTCTTGCAGAGGACCTGGGTTCAGTTCCAAGCACCCACATGGTGACTCACAGCTGTGTGTAACTCTAGTTGCAGGTATTTCATGTCTCTTGTGATCTGCTCTGGTTTGCACATGCATGTGGTGTATGTAACTCAGTCACACATATGCATATAAAGTAAATATTTTTTCTAAAAATGAATGAAAGGAAAGGAGGTTGTGCTCAACTGGGAACTTTGTTTTCTTAGTATCATGCTTAAATGAAATAATTCCTTCCTTGGCCACTTTCTTGTTGGTAAAGATTTTGTTTACCAATGCTTCCCCATTGCTCTCAGACCCTTGTAACATTTTGCTCCCACTGTTGTGCAGGTGCAGCAGCTGAGAATGTGTTAGGCAGTTTGCTGTGCCTCCCAGGTTCAGGGTCAGTTCTCCTTGACCCTTGCACTGGCTCTACCATATCAGAGACCACAAGTGAAGCTTGGAGTGTGGAGGTATTGCCAAGTGACTCGGGTTAGTATGCTGTCATCGTTTGCTTTTTCCTTTGTATATTTTAGTGTGTAAGGTGTCTTAATTTCTATATTAGATGTAGTTTACCAAATGATATACTTTTTTTCTGTTCTGTCTTTTGAGACAGGGTCTGGCCTAGGTTGACTTTGAATTAAAAAACTGCCTCTATAAGTACTAGAATTTCAGGCATTTACCACAGCACCTGGTGACTCAAGTGTGTGTGTGTGTGTGTGTGTGTGTGTGTGTGTGGGTGTGTGTGTGTGTATGACAAATATCAGAAAATCATATTGTTAAATTTTAAGTAGAACATCAAGGAACAGAGGAAAAGTTTATTGTTGGTTAGCATTCATTAACATAGTAAGTGCCACCAGGTGTGGTGTGTGCCTTTCATCCCCGGGTTTGGGAGGCAGAAGCAGGCAGCTCTCTTGAGTTCAATGCCAGGTTGGCCTATAGAGTTCCTGAACAGCCAGGAGTACACAGAGAAACCCTGTCTCAAAAACAAACAACAAAAATAATAATAAATAAATAATAACATAGTTAAGTGTTTTCTGAGTCTGTTAAATTATAATTGAAGAATTGTTTGAAACTAATCAGAGTTTTGTGTTTATGGTGTGTCCAGTGTCTTCCACAGTTCATTCCAGGGTGAGAGTAACAACCCAAGAGAGACTCTGCACACTTGAGTTCCTAGTCAGCAAGCACCCTTACATTTACTCCTGGGTGGCCAGTTAGATGAGATAGCTTCATGAATAATAGTGCTTGCAGCCAAGCCTGATGGCCTGAGTTCAATATCTAGATGTAGAGAACTGCTTTCTAAAAGAGAAGCATGTGCATGTACTTTTAAGGGATGTCTAAATGTTTGTTTATTTAGTAATCTTTTTCAAATAAAAACAATTTTTAAAATTACATGTTCACATGGGTGTCTGTATGTGGGTATGTATGCATGTAAATGCAGGTGCACACAGACTGCAGAAAAGGATCTTGGTCTCCTGGAGCTGGAGTCTGGAGTTATAGACAAATATGAATGGTCTGTTGTGGGTCCTGGGAGTTGAACTTAATCCTCTTTTTTTTTTTTAAGATTTTATTTATTATGTATACAACTTTCTGCTTCCATGTATATCTGTACATCAGAAGAGGGCACCAGATCTCATAACGGATGGTTGTGAGCCACCATGTGGTTGTGGGAATTGAACTCAGGACCTCTGAAAGAGCAGTCAGTGCTCTTAACCTCTGAGCCATCTCTCCAGCCCAAACTTAATCCTCTTAAGAGCAGCAGACACTTCACCACTGAGTCGTCTTTCCAGCCCTAATTTATTCATTTTTCTTCTATATGTTTGAGTGTTTATGTGCATGTATGGCATGTGTACAATGCCTGTGGAGCATCAGATCCCCTGTACCTGGAGTTATAGCCATTTGTGAGCTGCCACGTGGGGTTCTGGGAACTGAACTGAGGTCCTCTGGAAGAGTAGCCAGTGCTCTTAACTGCCGAGCCATCTTTCCAGTCTCTTAAAGGATACTTAATTTGGTGGCACATGCTTGTGCTAGATTGTGAGACCCCCATTTTCAAAGTGCTAGATAGTGAGACCCCCATTCTCAAAAAGCTGCTAGATAAATTTAAGTGAAGAAATTACTTTTCCTTTTTCTTTCTTTTTGGGGATGGTTTGAGGTAGGATATATCCATATATCCTAGACTGTTCCTGGAACTCCTATGTAGATCAGGCTAGCCTCAGACTCCCAAAGATCCACTTAGCTCTGCCTCCTGAGTACTAAGATCAGTGGTGTTTGCTGTCATGCCCATTTTAAAGTGCTTCAAAAAGATATGAATTATTTGTTTGCTGTGTGTGTATACAGTGCACACTAGGAAAGGACACCAGATCTCATTACAGATGTTTGTGAGCCACCATGTGAGTGCTGGGAATTGAACTCAGGATCTGTGGAAGAGCAGCCGGTGCTCTAACCGCTGAGCCGTCTCTTCAGCTTTTAAAGTGCTTTTGAAAATGTTAAAATTTAGACACATTGATGCTATTCTAAGCTATTCTGTGCTTTCTTATACAGTTCACACGTTTACCAAGAATGTGTTTTGCTTTCTCTTTCTTTTCTTTTTTTTAGGACATCTAGAAATTAGTTGTCAGCTGTACAGAACAAACTGGATATCTCAGGGGAAATCATAACTTTGCCTTCTTTAAATCCTGCAGCTTTGCTAAGTAGCTTAGACTTAGAAATCTCTTTACAACCTGAGAGCTTATATGTCTGTGTCATGGAAGTTGAAATTTTCGTGCCTACTGAATTCCTAGGTGACTCTTTCTGTCTTCTTGTGTTCAGAGGCTCCAGACCTGAAGCAGGAAGAGCGCCTCCAGGAGCTGGAGAGCTGTTCTGGACTGGGCAGCACGTCTGATGATACAGATGTCAGGGAGGTCAGTTCCCGCCCCAGCACACCAGGCCTCAGTGTTGTGTCCGGTATGTCTGTCTTGTTTTAAGGACTAGGAATTTGAAGGCATCCCCTACTCCCTGTTCATAAAGTGTTACCAAAGAGATGATGGGTTTTGTTGTTTTATGGTATAGTGTTAGCTGTTCAACCTAGACTTGGGGCATGTTAGTCAAGTGCTCTATCACTCGGCAGCATCTTCATCCCCAAGTTATGTTTAAGAGCTCAGTAGTCTTCTGGGAACAAAATTAATTCTGTGCCTCCATAATCTGTGAGAGCTTAATGTGTGGCCTTTACAGTCTGTTGGAACAACTGATGAACTACTCCTCTACAACTCTTGATATTGTTGGTAGCTTCTGCTGTATAACAGGGTAATACTGATTATGTTGTACAAGTATATTTGGACAACAGTGATAAATTCACAGTACTCAGCAACTCACATGTATAGAACTAAATATGTAAGGTTTAAAAAAGAATTTCTTCAAACCTCATATACTTTTGTGTAATTACTCTGTTCTTCTTGCAGTTTATTTATTTATTTATTTTTGCTGTATTTTCAAAGGTATAAGTGCTACATCGGAAGATATTCCCAATAAGATTGAGGACCTGAGATCTGAGTGCAGCTCTGATTTTGGGGGTAAAGATTCTGTAACTAGTCCAGACATGGATGACATAACTCATGGTAAGTAGTGGGAGAGAGAATGGCTTTTTAAAATGAACATAGCGTGGCCTTGCCTGGTGACACTTGCCTTCTAATACCAGCACTTGGGAGGTGGAGCCAGGTTTATCTCTGAGTTTCAGAATTGTCTGGGCTACATAATGAGTTCCAGGAGAGCCAGGGCTACAGAGTGAGAACCTGTCTCAAAATAAAACCAAAGTGGGTCTGGGAGATGACTCAATAGTTAAGAGCACTGATTGCCCTTCCAGAGGAGCTAGACCCTTAGCACCCACATAGCAGCTACTAACACCTTTTTTTTTTTTTTTTTTTTTTTTTTTTTTTTTTTTTTTTGAGACAGGGTTTCTCTGTGTAGCTTTGGAGCCTATCCTGGCACTCGCTCTGGAGACCAGGCTGGCCTCGAACTCACAGAGATCCACCTGCCTCTGCCTCCCGAGTGCTGGGATTAAAGGAATGCGCCACCAACACCGGCCGAAAGTTATAGTTTTTAAAATCAAGTCATTTGCTGAAAACAGTATTATACTTTCAAAGTTTACAGTTCTCTAATTACCTCTTCTTTAGATAATATTGCTTGTTTTTATAGGTGGGGGGAAGGTGAGTCTCTGAGAGCCTGAGCCATTATGAAAAATATGGTTGCAATGTTAAGGTTGTATTCTTCACACTAACGATGATAGCATTTGCATTTGTCTATCATGTTATTAAGCATATGGATACTGTACCCTTCAAATATAGAGAAAATCCTTACATGCAGATTAAAATGTGGGGTAATCAGAATAATTTTGGTTTTTTCAAGGTAGGGTTGCTCTGTGTGGCCCCGGCTGTCCTGGAACTCGCTCTGTAGACCAGGCTGGTCTTGAATTCAGAGATCCACCTGCCTCTGCCTCCCAGTTACAGAGATTAAAGGCGTGTGCCATTACTAGCTGGTGGGGTAATCAGAATTTGGTACTTGTTTCAATTATTTCTGGTATGCTTCTCAAGTTCTAATTAATCAAGAGAAAAACTGTGGGAAAGTACCAGCATCTTCTTCAGTGTGGGATGAGCTGTCTTCATCTGGCCTGATCTCATGGTTTGCCTTCTTGTAGGAGCCCACCATCTGACCTCTCCTCCCTCTCAGTCAGAGTCTCTGCTTGCCATGTTTGATCCACTGTCTTCACATGATGGTAAGCTTGTGGAAAGAACCTTTGGACTCTTGTCACAAACAGAAGTGAGATCTGTAAACCTTTGGCAAATGCCAAATGCAAATGTTGAGTAGTTACGCCTTGTCTGCAAAGCTTCTTTGCTGTGTTACAGGGGCCTCTGCTGTTGTAAGGCCGAAGGTTCACTACGCCCGGCCTTCGCATCCGCCCCCAGATCCTCCAATCCTCGAAGGTGCAGTGGGAGGAAATGAGGCCAGGCTGCCTACCTTTGGTTCTCACGTCTTAACTGCAGCTGAAATGGAGGCATTCAGGCAGAGACACTCTTACCCCGAGAGACTGGTTCGCAGCAGGAGCTCTGACATAGTATCTTCTGTGCGGCGGCCCATGAGCGATCCTAGCTGGAACCGCCGTCCGGGGAATGATGAGCTCCCTCCAGCTGCAGCCACTGGTGCTACTTCTTTGGTGGCTGCACCTCACTCGTCATCGTCTTCCCCGAGTAAGGACTCTTCAAGAGGAGAGGTATGGGATACTAGCTATGTAGAGTTTTCATGTTATGGCCAGGTCATTGTTCTGAAGGGTTTCTATGATGTCTGAAATGAACGTGGACTGTGAACTCAAGATTAAGGGTGACTGTGGTCATGGATTAAAGATAATCTGTCATGCTGGGCCATGGTGGTGCATTCCTTTATTCCCAGTACCTGACAGGCAGAGACAGGTGGATCTCTGAGTTTGAGGCCACCATGGTCTACAGAGCAAGTTCCAGGACAGCCAGGGTCACACAGAGAAACCCTATCTCAAAAAAAAAAAAAAAAAAATCTTGTCAGTCTAGTAATCCATTGGATAGATACAATACAACTTGAAATGATCTTGCATTTTGCAACAGTTAGATCCTTTCTCCCAGCAATTTTGTGTCTAAGGATGCCTAGGACTGACTCACAGTACTCTTCTGAGATGGTCAAATGAGGTGTATATATATAATTTTTTATTTGAAAGTCATAAAGTTGGGAAGACAAAACGCTTCTTCCTCATTTAATAGTAAGTTTCCAACCTGGTTCTTTTCTCCCTCTTTGTTGAATTAGTAGTACATTGTCCTGCATGTAATCCATCAGCATTCTGAAATGCTCCCAACCATGGCTTTACTTCCTTTTCGTTTGTTTTGTTGGTTTGTTGTTGTTCTTGTTTTTTGAAACAGGATCTCATTATGTAGCCCAGGTGATCTGGCACTTATATGTAGATCGGCTCATCTTGAACTTGTGATAATTCTTATGCCTCTGCCTTCTGAATGTAAGTGAGTCAGTATGCCTGATCCATGCTTTATAGCAGCAGGATTTAACAGTGTGCGTGTTGTTTGTCATCTCACTTTTTTACACTTCTACTCTGCTGGTTGTTCAGTTTTGTCTTGGCCAATTTTTTCTCTTTAATTATTTTGAGGTTATTTTTATTTTATGTGTATAAGTGTTTGCCCAAATGTCTGTCTTTGTAACATGTACACACAGTATCTGCAGATGCCAGAAAAGGGTGTCACGTCCTTTAGGACTAGAATTACAAGTGGTTGTGAGCCGCATGTGAGTTTTAGGAATGGAACTTGGCCCTCTAGAAAAGCAACCAGTACTCCTAACTGCTGAGTTCCTATGCTGTGTTCTCTGTCTATCCTGGAGATAGCTTTTTTTTTTTCCTAAGGGTGTTGAGGTCCTTTTGGTCAAAACTCATGCTTAGAAGTTGAAGTGAATCAGAGCTCATTCTGTGGCATGTTCCTGCTCTCAGAGCCTCTTAATGGCTAGCCCTAGGGAGTATTTGTATTCTGTAGGTGTATGTACAGATACCTCTGGATTCACTTTATCTCTGCTTTGATTGGCATAGAGAGGACAATGAATGAACTCTGAGGATTTAGTTTCAGTCTAGAAAAAACAGTTTATTTTTTCCCTACCTCTCCCATAATTTAACTCCTTAATGGTGAGAAGCCTGCTTTCGTTGATTCCTCATGTGTATAAACATATAGATAGATACTCCAGCCTCACCTCTTAACTTTCCCACCACATACGCCCTGATCTCTCTGATTGGAGAGATCACCTATTATTGAGTATTTTAAGTAGTAATTTTATCGTCTCCAGTCCCATGAAGCCTTTTGAAGAAGTATTTCCTTCTAAGTAGAAATAGAGGTAGTTAATTACAAAGAAGAAAGCAGAGTAAGAGTGGACTGGTAGGCAGAGAAAAGGCACCTGCTCCAATAGCCAAGAATGTATTTTTAGTCCCAATTTTGTAAGTGAAAAAGTGGAAATGAAGAGATTTTGTGAGGTCACATAGGCTAGTAATAGAATTACTGGCCCTGCCCTTCAATGTGAACAGAGTTGATGACAACCTTATAACCTGTGATCAAAGACTGGGCAGGTCTAGGTTTGATGGTCAGCTGTGCCACATGTAAGCTGTGTACCTTGAGGGAGATCACCTCGTTTAGCTTCATGTTCCTCATCTGTAAAAAGGACTTATGACAGGGCATAGTGGCGCACACCTTTAATCCCAGCATTCAAAGGCAGAGACAAAAGGATCTCTGTGAGTTCAAAGCCTGCCTGGTCTACAAAGTGAATTTAGGACAGCCAGGGAGTGAGAAATAGCAAAAGGGGGAGAAAGGACTGGTAGCTTGTAATTGGGAGGTTGAGACAGGAGTATTGGTGAGGAAGAGGGCAGCCTGGGCTACAATTGAGACCCTGTCTTCAAACAATATCTAACAAAGAAAGATCTCTAATAATAGGAGCTTTAGGCAGCCGAGAGGATTGAGGGATCTGTTCTTATGCTGGCTTCTGATGCACCACACTCCTGTTGGTGCACCACACCATCAGAACTCACTGCACTGCCTTTACTTAGGGTTCCCTGTTGCATCTTGCTGTTGTGCTGAGGGCTAACCCAGAGTATGTACCTGCTAAGCACTTGTTTCTCCCACTGAGCTTTCCTCTTAAGGAAGCTCAACACTTCCTTTACAGGCGATACTGAATCCTGTTAGACCTTTGGGTTTCTAGCAGTATGGAGATAGTGCCTACCCTGACACATCATCAGCCTGACCTGGAGGGTATTCTTTTACATTCCAGAGGGTGCTTGGCAGGCATTGGTAGTTTTCTGTGCTGGGAATTTGCTTTAGTGGCAGGGTGCCCTGCGTTCTATCCCTAGCACTATTTTCCTCCCCCACTAACACCCCCAAAAGAATAGTCTTGTTTTTAAGGCAAATGAGACAGGTGTACAGATTTACTGGAATCCTTTTCATAGCGACTTATCCTGCTGCTCAGCTCACAATAAACCATCAGACTCTCTCTGCAGGCCGAAGAGCGCAAGGACAGTGATGATGAGCGATCAGACAGGAGCAGGCCTTGGTGGAGAAAGCGCTTTGTGTCAGCTATGCCTAAAGGTAATTTCATAAAACTTTAGAGCCTAAAGTCTCACCACACTTCTGTGATGTTGCTGGGCCTATTTGTAGTTGTGTGGAAGTGTAGAAATGCTTTCACTGAGCTCTGGCAGAGCTTTAAAATGTCCATTCTTTGTGGGAAATGGCAGTGGTGTCCCTAATGGAAATCATGCCAACCACTGTCGTTTAACATGGAGGACTCTCAGCATGCTATAATTTAATCTTGAATAGACACTCTGATGTTCCTGGAACAAGTCTAAGCTTTTCATGTGTATGTGCATTGAAAATGTGCGTGCCCTACAGATGTAGCTGGTGTCTATTTTGGAAGGTAGTTGTATACATTTGTTTTTAGTGAATAGCCTAGCCTTGATTGAGTTGGTCAAAATTTCTCTTCCTGGAGGGGATCACTCTTCCATAAGCCTTTTTCCCAGGCTGTGTGCTTAGGAACTGAGACCTGCTTCTACCTGTGCTCAAGCCCACTTACTGGGGTGGAGTGAGTGAGGCAGGAACTCTGAACGTGTTCTTTGGCAAGGTTAAGCGGCAATGGTTTTGATTCATGCTCAGTGGATCCTCATTAAATCACTCTTTCTATGGCAAATGACTCCACAGTAGACTCTGAAAGCTTTTTTTAAGAAGCTTTGATGCAATTTTAAGAATGATTATCAGTTGACTCTTGGGATTTCTTAGCTTTAAACTTTCAACCTCCTTGCACTTAGAAATGTTGGCACACCAGTTAACTTCCGAGGAGTGCAGTATGTTATATGTCACACTACTGACTTTATTTAATTTCCAGCTCCTATACCATTTAGAAAGAAAGAAAAACAAGAAAAAGACAAAGATGATCTGGGGCCTGACAGATTCTCAACACTCACAGGTTTGTAGACCCATGGGCTTCCTGGCTCCTTCATTCCCAGAGCACATATTTCATAACACTTTTTCTTGGATGCCATGAGCGTTGCCTTTTTAGAAGAGTGTGTCTGTGTGTGTACAGTGGGGAGTATGTTCTTCATGGCTCTGTGGTACTCCTTAGGGGCCACAGTGGGTCTTGGTGTGCTCTTCCTACAGACCACCACTACCATCACCATCCTCATTACCATAACCTGTTTCTGATAAGGCCTGCCTGACAGCTCACCACCCAGGAAACGATGCCACAGCACTGTAGGAGTGTGTGCGCTGCCTGCCTCTAGTGCTCTGCATGCCACTCTGGATCATTGGTTAGATAGTTTTCTCTAACACTGATTGTAGGATGCTACATTTATTTTCATTTATAGTTTGATTTACTTTATTCAGGATCACAATGAAATGCAGTTTTATCTTATCACCTTATTTTTCATAATTAAAGTATTTGTTCAAACAGTATTACAATTGCCAACCATTGTAGTAAAAGTTAAAGACATCACTAATGGTTTTTTTTTTTTTTTTTTTTTTTTTCAGCTTGACCCATAGCAGAGCTTTAGGGATCTTCCTTATCTGAGCCTGCATTCTGCAGCTTCTTTAGTAGCTTACAAGTGTGTGAGCTAGCACACATGACCAGCTGTGCACTTGATAGATGCACATTGACTTTTAGATGCTGTAGAGCATGTAGAATACAGTTCACGACTCACTTCTTTTTTCTTATTTTTTTTTTCTTTTTTTTTTTTTTCGAGACAGGTTTTCTCTGTGGCTTTGGAGGCTGTCTTGGCACTCACTCTTGTAGACCAGGCTGGTCTCGAACTCACAGAGATCCTCCTGCCTCTGCCTCCCTAGTGCTGGGATTAAAGGTGTGCGCCACCAACGCCCAGCCTCTTATTTTAATTTTAAGGTGTGCTGCTTTCCCATCTATCCTACTAAGTTATAATGAGGCTTTTAAATTTAAAAGTGGAATAGGTCAGCCAGGCAGTGGTGGTGCAGTCCTTTAATCCCAGCACTTAGGAAGAGGCAGGTGGTCTGTGAGATTGAGGCCAGGTAGGGCTACACAGAGGATACCTGTCTTGAAAAACAAAACAAAACAAAAAAAGTGGAATATGTCTTAAGAACATGGTCTCAAAAGTGCCTATCACAATACATGCAGCATCCCATTTTGATCCGTGTTCTGATGTCTAGTTGTGCATGTTAGGTGTACCCATATTTCAGTTTATATAGCCCTGCTTTATTGATATAGTAACTTTTCTATAATAAAGGGTATGAGCAGCAGGAGACAGATGGACATGCCACAGTCCCCTGCTGACAGCAGCCCAGCCTATCCTGTTTAGTCAGCAAGTATTTGTTGATCATCTGAGTCTTGCCAGACACTTGTACTAGGTACTATGGGTGTTCAGTCAAATTACAAATGGCCTGAGTTTGCCGGAACATTCCAGTGTGGTTGGGAAGAGTTGGAAAAACGCTGTATTTTCCTGTGTCCCAGTTCCTGCTGTTAGAAGTACACCAACGTCACTGAGTATGCTGGCACACTCCTTTGATTCTAGCACTCAGGAGGCAGAGATTGGAGTTCAGGGCCAGCTTGATCTACATAGTGAGTTCCAGACCAGCCAGAGCTACATAGGGAGACTGAGCCTTAAAAAGGGAAATGATAGAGAGGAAGGAGTACTGCAGTGTATGTATGCAAGCTGAATTAGATTGTTTAATTAAGGACTTTGAAGAAACTGCAAGTTGTTAGGTCTTTGGGCAGTAATTTTTTTTCATGATGAGATTGGAAGCTGAGTAAGTTTTTGTTTTTTTCTTTTCATAAAATAGTTCATTTTCTTTGGGTCTGATTGGAGAAATTTTCCCCAATCCTAACTAATGATCACTTAGATTATAGTGAAGTCAGTTTGAAGTGTTACAAAGAGATGTTCCTTATGAGCCTGGCCATAGTCCTGTCACTATTATAACTGACTTAGGTTCTATCCCAGTCTCCTCAGTATTTGTGCATGGTGGCCTTTCTGTGACTAAATCAGACCTGTGTGACTTTGTATTTGTCTTTACCATGTTTCAGACACTTCCCAATTTGTACTGGTTCCAGTTGGTTTTCGAATCCTTTTTACTTGCTGTGAAATGATTTGATTCTACTACACTGTAGAGTAACTATTCTTTTCCTATTGAAGTATTTCGATTGTTTCCTACCATTTTTTCTCTGAAAATACATTTGTGCACATGGTGTTGTGGTTCTGTTGTATAACAATGCTGGGGACTGAACCCAGGCTTACAGCTGCCATCAGTCAGTCTCCTACTAACTGTACCCCTGCCCTGCATAGCAGCTTACTAAAGGAAGAGGCAATAAGCAACATCTTAGTTTAATTGACTGAGTTTAGCCAATTTATATCTGTCCTTTCTCACAGACCTGTCAGCTCTCAAAATATAGCTAGTGGAACCTGCTGCCTTTGTAGAGAATGAGCTCAGTTCCCATCACACACGTGCTGACTCATAGCCAGCTGTAACTCCATTTCCAAGGGCTCTGAAACCTTCTTCTGGCCTCTTCAGGCCCCAGGTGTGCATGTGCATACATGAGGCAAAACAACCAAAATATTAAATAAATGAATGATAGGAATATTTTTAAAGCAATCACCAAAAACATTACTCCTTAAAAGGGTTCTGCAATGGTTGCACTTATATTTTGTAAAAGTTCACAAGAGATTCTGAATCTCTTGTCATGACCACATTGTTATAGCAGACAATATTGAATGTTTTGGAAGTCAGGTGTGCTCACAACTATAATCCCAGCACTCACAAGGCTGAGGCAGAAGAATTGTCACAAGTTCAAGGTCAGTGTAGTCTACAGAGTGAGACCTGTCCCCCCCAAAAAAAACTACAAAACACTACTTTGTGGGTCATCTGTATGACTTGAGGTATTTTTTAGAAACAAGAACAGAAGATACTTGTTTGGAGATGAAAGGCCCCTTGAGCTTGCTGCTCAGTCTCCAGGTTTTGTGCTTGCTCTTCTGTGACGTGGTGATGACAGTGCCTCTCTGAGCAACTGTCTGATGAGCAAGTGTCCACACAGGTGCCCAGCACAGTTCACTGCCACATGGTACACATGCAATACATATTAGCTGCTCTTGCAATTCATACATGAATAGTGATTTTAATGTGATTTATTGAAATTTTTACAAATGGAATTCTAGCTGGGTAGTGGTGGTTCACGCCTTTAATCCCAGCACTCGGGAGGCAGTGCGTACTCACTCTGTGAGTTCCGGACCAGCCTGGTCTAGTGAGCAAGTTCCAGGACAGCCCCCAAAGCTACAGAGAAACCCTATCTCGAAAAACCAAAGAAACCAAACCAAAACAAAACAAAAAACCCACAAATGGAATTCTACTAGAATGTAGACAGCTTGGTTACCTATTGGCCTAGCTCAGTCTCAGGAGTTTGTGTTTCACTATAGAACTTTATTTTGTATTGAAGGTCCATAGTAGTTGATTAATGACTACTATTTGAGACTGTGGGCTAGGTAACTTGTATGTGTGGTGCTGGGTGTCAAACTCAGGGCCTTGTAAATGCTGAGCAAGTCTCAACCACTGAGCTATGTCCCTAACTTGGTGTCTTTGAGACAGAGTCTCACTATAGCCTAGGCTGGCCTTGAATTCACAGCTCTCTTACTTCCACTTCCCAAGTGCTAGAGTTACAAGCATGTACCATGACAGCAAGCTAGCTCAACAGTTTTGATACCTGATTTGGTTGTCAGGGTAATAGTCCCATCAGTGAGACAAGCTGCCTTGTGTGCAGCCCATAGACCACCCTAGCCCTAGAATTACTGGGTTCTCCAGCAACGCCAGTGACTGTTGTATGAACAGAAGTGCTGTACCCTGACAGCTGCACTGTCATGGACAGCTGGAATGTGATAGAAGCTTTCAGATGTGATCTAAAGAGGGATTCTCAGAGAAAGAACATTGAAAGCCATTTATCAAAATTAAAAAAGGATTTAGGTCTAAGTTTGAATAATTATTTTTCTCCTTCAGGGTAGAGATATCTGATTAAGTTTGTATATAAAAATTTATTGTTGGGACTGGTGTGGTGGTACATGCCTCCAGTCTTGGCACTCAGCAGGCTTAGATAGGGGAACCAAAAACCTAAAGCCAGGCCTTGGGCTACATAGTGAGTTAAAGGTCAGCCTGGGTTATATAGCAAGACTATTTCTGTTTGTCCCCCATCCTAAAAAAAAGAAACCATTGGTAGAAGTTATGTTCACATGAATTGATAGTTACTGTGACTTGAGCAAGTGCTTTAGACTCCTTTCTGCACTGAACTGTCACATAGCCATGCAGAATTGCAGTAGTGCTGAGGTGGAGTGACTCTTCCTGTTTTCCTGCTTTGGGAAGGCTCTTAGACATAGTGGTGGGATGGAGTAGGCAGCTGCATGGTGTCTTGTAACACTGAGATATGTGCCCTTTTTTAGTCTGACCTTCTAATCTGCCTTTGGGATTATGCTACTGGTGTTACACTAATAGCAGGGTTGATATAAAACCAGGGAAATAATTCTCTCTCTTTCTTTTTCCCTGCAGACGAGCCCAGCCCTAGGCTCAGTGCACAGACTCAGGTTGCTGAAGATATTCTGGACAAATATCGCAATGCCATTAAACGGACCAGCCCCAGTGAAGGCGCAATGGCAAATGATGAGAGTGCAGGTGATAATCATGATAGATCTGACAGTAGCAATTTACCATGGTGATAATGACAATCCTAACTACAGTAGCCTTTAAAATAGGCTATCTAGAGGAGCAGGTCAGATCAGCATGTCCCTCTCCATGCTTTCCCACTAAACCCGGCCACCCCAGATGTTTAGATGGTTTAGGGTTATCTGATGAGTCTGAGGTGATAGCCCAGAGGCACTTGGTGCATGTTTTAGTGAGAGGGAATTCTTTTTTACTATCTAGAGAAGTGTGATTTGATGTAGTTATGGACTTCAGTAGAGCTGTGGTGGTCAATGCAGGCTAAGGCACCCTTGTTGCTTGGTACTTCTCTTCTACAGGGTTCTCTCTCTTCATAGAGGAATACTGACTAGATATTGTAAAATTATGGAATCATCAAGATAAATTGAGGGAAAGTAAAATCATGTAAAACCATAAGCAGAAGTTTGCTAATATCTATGCCTGCACATGCTGAGAGCATTTTTTTGAAGTTGAAATCAACAGTTTTATTTTAGCATTTATTTATTTATTTAAATTATTCTCAATTTTTTTCGCAGATTTTTTTATTTGAATTAGAAACAAGATTGTTTTACATGACAGTCCCAGTTCCCTTGCTCTCCCCCCCCCCCCGTTCCCTACAAACCCCCCCAACTAAAATCCTACCTGTCACATACCCCCTGGATGGTGAGGCCTTCCATAGGGTGTCATCAGAGTCTATCATGTCCTTTGGGATAGGGCCTAGGCCCACCCCTGTGTGTCTTGGCTCAGGGAGTATTCCTCAATGTGGAATGGGATCCCAAAGTCCACACTTTGGGATAAGTACTGAACTACTACAGGAGGTTCCATAGATTTCCAAGGTTTCCTCACCGAAACCCATGTTCCTGGGGTCTGGATTAGTGCCGAGAGCATTTTTGAAAGAATCTTCAGCAAACAGTTACCTGTGGAGGATACCTAAGGCTGAAGAGGAAGTGAGGGCAGGAACAAATCTACCTCTTTGTTTCCCTTTTCAGGGTAGTAGGGTGGTAGCACAGGGTCTCACTCTGTTGGTCAGGCTGCCCTGAACTTAGAATTCTCCTTCCTCCGGAGCACTAAAATTACAGGCATGTGCCATCATGTCTAATTTTTTTTTTTTTGTGAGGGGGGAGCTTTTAAATAACAGTACAGTAAAGGTTAATAAATCCTATATTTAGACTTGCCAATTACAAACATTTTCTCACACAGTATTTATTACATTCAGGAATATTTTATTCCCTTTGACTTAGAAGGTGTTTTTCTGTTTTTGAGATAGAGTCTCTGAATACCTGCTAGAACCAGAAATTCCCACATTAATTAACTTGGGTTATCCTTTTCTTGGGGACTGGTTTTGTCTAGAGGTCATTGGTGATGGTGAAAGTGCTCATGATTCTCCCCGTGATGAAGCGCTGCAGAACATCTCAGCTGACGATCTCCCAGACTCCGCCAGCCAAGCAGCCCACCCTCAAGATTCTGCATTCTCTTACAGGTATTTCTTCCAGGAGTTGTAAGATTGGGGTTTGGACTTATTTTTGTTTTTCCTAATATTTTTGAAAATAAAGTATAATTACATTGTTTTCCCCATTCCCTGTCCTCCTTCCAATGCTTCCTATCAGGCTTTGGATTTTTATCATCATTTTAATCATTTCAAGTCAACCAGTATAAAGAACTAGTAGATGATAAGTGCTTGCTGCACAAGTGTAAGGACCTCAGTTGAATCCCCATTGCCTACCTGAAAAAGCCGAGCATGCTGATGTGCACCTGTAATCTTAGCACTGGGACCCCTAGGGCTCACTGCCCAGCTATTAGCTGGTCAGCCTTTTGTTGGACCAGCCAGGTCCCTTAGGCAGGCAAAGCAACATAGCTTTACATGATCAAACAAATGTAGCATAAACAGGCGTAACACATCTTTGACTAGTTAAAGGAATAGTCCACCACACTGCTATCTGTGCCCCAGGAGCTACACAAGTAACTCACTACTGTCTGTGCAAACCCAGTGGCCTCTGTCAGCAAGGTGGGGGACTCAGTAATGAGGAATAATTGTAGGGTTGCCCCACTAGTAACTGGAGCTCATTCTTGGCACCCTCTCCATTCCCTGCAGTCAGCCTCCTCCCACAGAGCTTGAGAAAGTAGCTTTGCTTGAGAAAGTGGCTTTGGGAGCCTAGCATTTGCCCTTGCTTGGTAACAAGCTGCTGCTTCCTCAGACAAGGAAGATGCCGTACAGCACCCTCACCTAGCTTGTGTGTGATTGTTTCCACCTAGCTTGTGTGTGATTGTTTCCACCTAGCTTGTGTGTGATTGTTTCCTCTCCATTTTAAATTATTTTTTAATGATTTTTTTTAAAAAACATTTATTTCTTATGTATACAGTATTCTGTCTGCCTGTGTGCCTGCAGGCCAGAAGAGGGCACCAGATCTCATTACAGACGGTTGTGAGCCACAATGTGGTTGCTGGGATTTGAACTCAGGACCCCTGGAAGAGCAGCCAGTCAGCCAGTGCTCTTAACTTCTAAGCCATCTCTCCAGCCCTGATTTATTTATTCTTTTTTGTTGTTGTTGTTGTTGTTGTTTTTGTTTTTTTGAGACAGGATTTCTCTGTATTGCTTTGGAGCCTGTCCTAGATCTTACTATGTAGACCAGGGTGGCTTCGAAATCACAGAGATCTGCCTGCCTCTGCCTCCCAAGTGCTGGGATTCAAGATGTGTGCCACCAATGCCCGGCGGTTGATTTATTTATTCTTAAACTGTAGACATTATTTTATCCATAAATATTTGGAAGTTTCATATTTTTTTCTCTTTGGTAGAATTAAGGAGAGAATGGCAGACAGTTTTATTGAGTTATGACTTCTATAAATCAGGTAACTTTACCATAATATAGTTTATGAAATTCTTGGCCAAACTGGTTAGTTTTGTCAACTTGATACAAACTAAAGTACCTGGGAAGAGGGAGCCTCCAGTTGAGGAATTGCCTCCATTGGATTGGCCAGTGGGTGCATCTTCCAGGCATTTTCATGATTGATGGTTGAAGTGAGAGGGACCAGCCAACCCACTGTGGGCAGTTATGCCCCTATGCAGGTGGTTCTGAACTGTATAGGAAAGCAAGCTGTGAGCTGGAGGGGTGGCACAGTAGTTCTCTTCCAGGAGATCTGAGTTCAGGTCCCTGCACACACTTCAGGTGATTCATAGTCACTTGCAAGTCCAGCTCCAGAGGATGTGACACTTCTGGCCTCAACAGGAAATTGCACTCATGTGCACAGATGCACACATATACACATGATTTAAAATAATGAAAATGTGTTGGTGGGGAGGGCTTACCAACCCTTAGAGAACACCCTTCCTCCATGACTCTGCTTGAGTTCCTGCCCTGATGGACTGTGATCTGGGCATGTGAGCCCAATAAACTGTTTTCATCCCAAGTTGCTTTTGGTCATAACGTTTCGCAGCAATAAGAACCAAACTAGGACAATGGGTGAATGTTATGTTTGATGAACTTCATTTCTAAGTTATTGGTTTGGTAGGGACAAATCTGCTAAGGCAAGGCCCATGGCTAAGTCATGAGGTGGTTATGTGGTGACCTATGGAAGGAGCAAATAGTTTTTCTCCCTTCTTTGAACAACCCCACAGGACGAGGAAGGGTCGTGGGTCCTAGTGAGGGAGAGACACATATGTTCATGTGGGTGGGAAAAGCTGCCTTGCTGTGGAAGGCAGCCTCTACCTGAAGAGGCTGTGCCACTAAATGGCAGTAGGTACGTCACCGCTTAGAAGTTACAGAATCTAATCTCAACACAAAACCTCCAAGCAGTAGAGTGTG
Source organism: Cricetulus griseus (assembly GCF_003668045.3). Taxonomy (NCBI): domain Eukaryota; kingdom Metazoa; phylum Chordata; class Mammalia; order Rodentia; family Cricetidae; genus Cricetulus; species Cricetulus griseus. Next base: position 146,414,391 of record NC_048599.1, on the reverse strand, counting down.
GATTTTTTTGTTGTTGTTTTTTCCCCCAAGGCACGGGCTTTTGTGTAGCAGGGATGCTATTTGTGGAGATCATAGACCAGGGTCTAGTCCAGAGCCACCTCTGGGGTCCAATTTATCACCTTGACCTGATCATTCCACCCTAGGGTCCTCCCTATTGACCAAGTAGAAAGATCTATGAAAACCAGGAACCAAGCTCTACTGTGTCTACCTCGTGCTACTTCCTTGCCTTGCTGCTACACAGCATGCAGGTTGGCTCCTAGGAATCTGTGCTCTGATACTCCTTTGTCTGCTCTAGATCACAGCAGGGTTCTGACTGACATGCTGACCCCGCTGAGCTTGCCCAGAGCACTCTTCCAATCCTCTCACCCCGGAACTAGGGTCCTTTGCTTCTCAGTGAGGTGTCACTCAGTTGAAACTGATCTTTTCTAAAAGAATCATTTGTGTGCCGGGCATTGGTGGCTCATGCCTTTAATCCCAGCACTTGGGAGGCAGAGGCAGGGGGATCTCTGTGAGTTCGAGGCCAGCCTGGTTTCCAGAGCTAGTGCCAGGATAGGCTCCAAAGCAATACAGAGAAACCCTGCCTCAAAAAACAAGAATCATTTGTGTTCTGAGCTAACATGTTAATTTATGTGTACATATTTGTAAACTATAGCCTTTTCTGGCTGACAGTGTGCTTAGCTAGGGGGTCTTGTATCCCAGCTCCAGCCATACAAAAAAGGATGTCATCATTTCTGTGTAAGTAAATTAATGTGCCCTGCACTTACTCTTCAGAGATGTTAAAAAGAAGCTGAGGCTTGCGCTTTGCTCTGCGGACTCTGTGGCCTTCCCAGTTCTAACCCATCCAGCAAGGAACGGATTGCCCGACCACACAGACCCAGAAGGCAAGTCACTCATGACTCTTTATTCTCTCCCAAAAGCACAGCTTGAACAATGTAGCAGCTGCCATCTCTCACCTGTCAGCTGACAGAAATTCCGTGTGGTCCAGGTCACTTAAGGGTACTCTTGTTATTGGCTCCAATAGTTAGGTGTGCAGCAGGATTAGTATCCTAAATGCTAAGTGTGGATACCCTAGCAGAATTCTTGTTTTTGTTTGTTTTTAGACAATGAAATTGTATGCTTCTTAAAAGTTCAAATAGCTGAAGCAATTAATTTGCAAGATAAGAACTTAATGGCACAACTTCAAGAAACCATGCGTTGTGTGTGCCGCTTTGACAATAGGACTTGTAGGAAGCTGCTGGCATCCATTGCTGAAGACTACAGGTATGTTCCCAGCCTAGCTGCAAGCTGGCAGTGTTTTGTGTTGTTTGTTTCTTTGTTTTGAGGTAGACTTTTTCTTGTTTGTTTTAATTGGTCGTTATTGAAGAAATTAAACTAGGTGACTATGTCTATTTGGATAGAGCTTTTTAAGCAACACAATTTAGAAACGTTGTTACCAACAGTTCTTGCTAATAAAGAAGTGTAATTTACTTCAGCTTCGCATAAAAGGAGGTAAAGCAGAGGTTGGGGAAACAGCTCAGTGAGTAAAGTACAACTATGAGGACCTGAGTTTGGTTCTCCAGCACCCAGGCAAAAATCAGGTGGTATGTATGTTATCTGTAACTCCATCTGGATGAGGAAGAGCAGATACATATGGATTTGGGAGGCTTGCTGACTAGCCAAAGCTGTAGACTCCAGGTTCAGTGAGAGATCCTGTCTCCAAAAAAAGGATAGATAGGGCTGCAGTATGTCACTGGATAAAGCATATACCATAGAAGCTTGACAACCTCAGTTAGATCTCCAGAGTTCACAAAAAGGTGTCCTGTGATTTCTACATGCATTCTGTGGCACACTTGCATGCACACTGGTGTATATACAATAATAAATTTTTTGTTTTTTTTTTTTTTTTTGAGACAGGGTTTCTTTGTGCAACAGCCCTGGCTGTCCTAGAACTCACTCTGTAGACCTGGCTGATCTCGAACTCATAGAGATCCACCTGCCTCTGCCTCCCAAGTGCTGGGATTAAAGGTGTGCACCACCACTGCCCAGCATAAATAATCTTTTAAAAGCAAGTAAATAGGTTTTCTTCCACTGTGAGGCCAGGATGACTAGGTTATCACACACACACACACACACACACACACACACACACACACACACACACACACACACACACTCTCTCTCTCTCTCTCTCTCTCTCTCTCTCTCTCTCATGTGCTAGGAAAGACTAGATGTCCAGGGAAGTAGAAATAAGCTTAGGAATTGGTTTTGCTGCCAAGATCTAGCCAGTACGGGGGAAATGTGAGTACCCCACTTAGGCAGAACGGAAACTCCTAGCATCAGAGTATCTTGCTACACTAACATTATAAGCAAGTGAGTGATAGTGGTTATTTAATGATCTAGTGTATATAATTTGTATTTTGTCCAGCAGCCAATTTTCTTTTAAGTGTGGGGTCCTATAAGCATGAAGACTGTGCTTCCTTCCATAACAAATGGAATGAGCCTGCAGAGGACCTTAGAGACATGTAGTGAGTTAGGTGCTGATGATGTGTGCCACAGAAACACACACATGGGCTTTCTTCTTGAGCTGGCAGTGTGGGTAGTTCCCAAGATGCTTGTCTACAGCCTCGTGTGCCAACTTGCAAAAGCCACAGTCTATGAAGTAATTTGTTTTAAAAAATTAGCACTCTTAGTTGCTGAAGAAAGTATGTGTGTTTATTCTGTACACATCTGATATTCAGCAGCACTTTTTTCTTTCAGGAAAAGAGCCCCGTATATTGCTTACCTCACCCGTTGTCGACAAGGACTGCAGACCACACAGGCTCACTTGGAAAGGCTCTTGCAAAGAGTTTTGAGAGACAAAGAGGTAGCCAATCGATACTTTACCACTGTCTGTGTGCGGTTGCTGCTTGAGAGCAAAGAAAAGAAGATCAGGGAGTTCATTCAAGGTAACTACATGCATTCACACAGATGTCTCCTCAGTCATGTGAGATGCAAAAATTCTTTTGATTCACTGATTTATGGACATGCCTTACTTCAATACCCATTCCCTCCGCCCTCCCCTCCCTCCCCTCCCTCCTCCCTCCCTCTCCCTCCCTCCCTCCCTCCCTCCCTGCCTTCCTGATTTTGGGGACTGGTGAGATGAGTATTGGCTGCTCTTCCTGAGGACCAAGGTTCAATCCCCAGTCCCCACATAGCAACAACTCATAGTTATCTATAACTCTAGTTCCAGGGGATTTGCTCTCTTCTAGCCTGTGCAGGGACCAGGCATGTGCATGGGCACAAACATTTGTAGGCAAAACACCTATACACATTAAAAATAATAACAATAATAATAATTAGAAGGTTTTTAGTATTTATGTGTACATACAGTGTGTGTGTGTGTGTACTTCTTTTGAGATTTATTTTTATTACTTTTATTTATAATTTTTGGTGCTGGGTCATGCCACAGCATGTGATAGAAGTATAAGACAACTTGAAGGAGTTGTTGGCTCCATGGGATCTGGATTAGTCATGTTTCTCTACAGGAGCATAACTGTTAGAACGAACTGTCTGTCTGTCTGTCTGTCTATGGGGTTTATTAGAATGATTTACAGACTGTGCTCCGGCTCGTCCAACAATGGCTACCCATAAATGGAAGGTCCAAGAATCCAGTAGTTGTTCAGTCTATGAGGCTGGTTGTCTCAGTATACACCAGAATCCTGAAGAAGTAGGCTCTAATGCCGATGAAAGAACAGACTTGCCAGCATGAACAGGGCAAGCAGGCAGAGAGATGAAAGCTTCCTTTTCCTGTGTCTTTATATAGGCTGACAATAGACGGTGTGGCCAGATTAAAGGTGGATCTTCCCACCTCAAAAGATCCGGATTAAAAGTGATCTTCCTACTTCAAATGATTTTCCCTCCTAGGTGTGCTTAGTCACTTGGCTTTTAGTTAATCCCGGTTGTGATCAGGTCAATACCCAAGAACTGCTATCACGGGGTCTGACTTAGGTTTTCAGGTTGGCTCCAGTTCCAGGGGATTCCAGACGCTCTTTTGTCATCAGAGGATACCTGGCATGCATGTGTTACACAGACATGTAGACAAACATGCAAACAAAACACTCATATGCATAGAAAAATAAATCTTTTTAAGAAAGTAAAAGAGGGAGGGAAACCAAAGTGGCTCCCAGAACTATGATGAAAGAACTCTGTACCACAGATGGTCTACCTGAAACAGTCGTCAGCATCAGCATAGTCCAGATGGGGCCAGTGTGCAGATTCAGGGCTACCCCTTGCAGGGACTCATCAAAAACTCATAGACTTCCCAATGGTGGGCTGCTGCTGCTCAAGTACACTCTGGAGGGAGGACCAGTCATTATCCTCTGTGGATACCAGCTTTCCCTGGTCTGCTCCACAGTATTGCTCTGCTCTGTGAATACAGTACCGAGCTCAGGATGTATAGGAAACGCCACACACGTATCTGCTGCTCCACTACTGGAGTGAAAACTGAAGGCAACTTCTGCTCAGAATGGGTAGATGGCAACAGATCTTGGCAACACTGCCTTCAGGATGTGCCTCCTGCCTTGGTAGGAGGCATTATCACACTGGATGGAGTGCTAATTCACCATAGCCAGATGCTGAAAATGCAGGCCACTCACAAAGCAGGAATCTGCAATAATGTAGAGATCAAACAGCAGCTTCACTTTTGTTGTTTCTTTTTTTGGGGGGAGGTTGTTGGTGGTTTGTTTGTTTTTTGGACAAGGTCTCACTGTATATCCCTGGCTATCTTTGAAGTCACATTCTATCTCTGTCTCCTGAATCCTGGGATTTGAGTTGTGTGCTATCATACCCAGCTCTTAATAACCTTTGAAGCTCTATACCTATAACCTAGCACTTGGGAATCTGGGAGAGAAGGACTATAAATTTAAGTTACCCTTGGCTATAAAGTGAGACACTGTCAAAGGAAAAAACAAAACTACGGGCATGGTGATATAGTTCTGTAAGTTGCGCAGGGGTCTGAGGCAGGAAGATCACACATTCAAGGGCTTCCTGGAATACTGAGTGAGTTTAAGACCAGAGAGGACAATTAGGAATTAAAGGCTAGCCTGGGCAATTTAGTGAGATACTCCATTTCAAGATTAAAAGCAAAAGTAGGTGAGAACGTAAGTTCAGTGGTAGCCGTATCCTGGCATATGTGAGGCCCTTGGTTCAATCTCCAGTGCTTTAAAAACAAACAAAAATTATAAGTAGTAAGCATTGATATCAGATCTCTAAGTTGCATTTTTTTCTCTGAGATTGAGTATCTATATATTAAGACTTGTACAAGTGCTGCAGAGATGGCTTAGGAGTTAAGAGCATTTGCTGCTCTTCCATGACCCACATGGCAGCTCACAACCGTCTTTTAAGTCTAGTTCCAGGGAACATGATAGCCTGCATACATGAGGCAAAACACTCATGCAGGTAAAAGAAAGTTGGAGATGTTAAAATTTTAGTTCTACTTTTTCATTATTATTTTTGATTTAAAGTCTCCTGTAGCCCAGGCTAGCTTTAAACTCACTGTGTAGTCGCCATAAACTGTATTGATCCTGTCCTCTCTAACTCCCAAATATTGGCATTAAAGGCATGTGTGGCCATATCCAGCATTGTAACACTCCTACCATAGCCTTCCAGATGACGAGGGTATAGGCATTTGTCACCGTGTCCAAATTATATCCATATAACTTTTAAAAACTCTGTATATTCAAAAACAAAAAAAAAAAACAAGACAACAACAAAAACCAAACCTGTGTATATTTTGTAACAAACCTTAAATGTTTACATATTTCTATCTTTTTCTGCTTTTGGTATTTTGGCTTCAAATTCTAAAATCTCATCCGTACACTTTTGGCTTTAAGATTAGGGTATTAATAGCATTAGTTATCTAGAATGATTTCTACAGGTTGCTCTCTCTTTTCCATGAGAGTGACATTCTAAAGCTACTATTGTCCCCAGTGGAGCCCTTAAACTGTGCATAGGACTGAATGCTGCAAAACTGAGCTCTAAATGAAGTAACTAATGAGCAGGTTATGTACACAGTGTGGCCATTCTGACCAAAGGGATATTTCACATCCAGCTAGATAGAATGGGAGTTTCTAGATTTCTTCACTCTATTCAGAACAGTGTGTGGTTTAAAACTTAGGAATGGGGTAGAGAAGATGGCTCAGGGATTAAAGGCATTTGCCACCAAGCCTGATGCAGAGTTTGATTCCTGGAATTCATATGGTAGAGAAAACCAACTTCTACAACTGGCCTCTAACCTCCACATGTATGCTATGCCAGGTGCACAACCCTCCCACACCCCATAAATAAGTAAATGCAACAATTAAATAAATAAATAAATAAATGGAGAGAGATAAAAATAAAACTTACAAATGTTTATTTCTAACTTTTCCATTTAACACTTTTTTTGGTTTTTCGAGACAGGGTTTCTCTGTGTAGCTTTGGAGCCTATCCTGGCACTTGCTCTGGAGACCAGGCTGGCCTCAAACTCACAGAGATCCACCTGCCTCTGCCTCCCGAGTGCTGGGATTAAAGGCGTGAGCCACCAATGCCCAGCCCCATTTAACACTTTTTGATAAAATAATGAGAATAGAAAACAAAGCTGAGGATGCTTGGGGTCCACTGTAATTCCTTTTTAGTGTTACTTCTTGACGTATTTTAAAGTTGACTTTTTCCTTGGAGACTTTCAGAAACTTACTGCTGCTGATGATAAAACTGCTCAAGTGGAGGATTTTCTCCAGTTCCTGTATGGTGCAATGGCTCAGGATGTCATATGGCAAAATGCCAGTGAGGAGCAGCTGCAGGATGCCCAGCTGGCCATCGAACGGAGTGTGATGAATCGGATCTTCAAGCTTGCTTTTTACCCTAACCAGGACGGGGACATACTCCGTGACCAGTAAGTGTGTCAGTGCTGGACTGCTCTTTTAGTAAAGGGAGATTGTATCAGTTACCATTTTCACTCATCAGAGTTAGGCAGTCCAAGTAGATGAGAACACTCAGTTTGCAGGGTTGTTCTGTAGGAAGAGAGTAGTATGAATTGGTGTGGTTTCTGAAGGCTCTGCTGTGGATCTGCCTCAGATGTCCTTCTATGTCTTCTCTGTGGGTGGAATTCTTGCAAGTTGTTTCATCTTGACTCAGGCGTCACTTTCTCAGGAAACCATTTCCTTTCTAGCTTAAATTGCTCAGGCTCATCTCTTTAATAGTCTTGAGGTTGTCTTTTGCCATTTGTTTGAGTCATAGTTTCTTTTTTTTTGTTTTTTTTTTAAACTTTTATTTATTTTTATTTTTTAAGATTTTATTTATTATGTATACAGTCTTGTGCCTGCAGGCCAGAAGAGGGCACCAGATCTCATAACAGATGGTTGTGAGCCACCATGTGGTTGCCGGGAATTGAACTCAGGACCTCTGGAAGAGCAGTCAGTGCTCTTAACTGCTGAGCCATCTCTCCAGCCCTCATTTTTAAAGATTTATTTTTATCGTACATGTATTAATGTTTGGCCTGTGTGTGTACCATGCCTGTCATGAGAAAATACAGATGTGATATCTTCTGCTGGTAAGTCCAGCACTTGGACAGCTTAGGCAAAAGGTTCATCTCAAATTACAGCCAGCACAGATTACAGTGTGAGACCTTGTTCCCTGTGAAAACAAATAACAAAACCACATTTACTAACCACTGTGTTATAGCATCAAGAACAGGGCTTGGCTCCCGATATGTGCTCATTGTTTATTTATTGAGAATTAATAGCTACATATCTGAATATTAAATGCAATTGTATGTAATTTAGTTTATAGTTCAATAAAGCTGTTTATAAAAGTTAAATTAGGGGCTGGAGAGATGGCTCAGAGGTTAAGAGCACTGGCTGCTCTTCCAGAGGTCCTGAGTTCAATTCCCTGCAACCATATGGTGGCTCACAACCATTCATAATGAGATCTGCTGCTCTCTTCTGGCCTGCATGCAGACATGCAGATAGAACACTGTATTCATAATAAATAAATCTTTTTAAAAAAGAGTTATCTTGCAGGCAAGGGATGTAGTTCTGTGGTAGGCTATGAAAGGCCCCGAGTTTGATCCCAGTATTATAATGAGTGAAAAAGAATGCAGAGCCAGGCATAGAGGTATACACCTATAATCAGGCTTTGGGAAGGCTGAGGCAGAGCACCCACAAGTCCATAGGGACCCCCCCCCTCCCCAAAAAAGAATAATCCTGTTGGGGTTGGCTGGGATAGAAGAGTACCAAAAGTGTAGAGAATTTAGCTTTTGTGTTTTTCTTCTGTTTCCCTGAGTACTATGTCTGCCCCCAAGCATACTGACGTCACTGTTTTCTTGCAACGACTTTGGTGTCCAGAGACCCTCAGGAGTCTATGTGGTAGGGTCTCAAGGAAGGCTATTAGTAGTTTTTGCTTTTTATAGGTTTTGTGTGTGTGCATATGTGCACACACTGGGTTTTATGTTTGCTCTACTACTGAGCTACACCCAACCCTCCAGATGTGTGTTTGAGAGATTATAGTTTGCTGTGAAGTGGGCATTAGGGTTGTCCCAGCCATCTAAGTGCTCTTAGCCTCAGGCTGCCTACTTACCCTGGGCCCATTTCCTATTTGTGAGTCAGGCATGGGAGACTGAATTGCGGTGTTAAAGCTACAAGTACCATCCATTCATGCGGGTTTTACAGTGTGAACAGCAAACTCGTGTCTAGAAAGGATCAGAAGCCATGAGGCTGGATTTAGCCCTTGCTGCTGAGGCAAATCCTTAACTTTTAAAATCCCAATATGGTCATCAAAATGAAGGGCAGGCAGGTAGTGGAGTCTTGTCTCTACCTGACAGCTGTGGTCCTTGCTTTCTGGCCTGTGGTCGCTCTTGCTTGTCCCTTCCATGTTCTCACCACCCTTTCTTTCACTGAACAGTGTGTCCAAGCTCAAGCTCTTTTCCCCTGTCTCCACACTCCCACACCCTCCCTTCAGGTTACCCTCTGACTTACCTTGTACTACAAGCTAAGCTAGGAAAAAAGCCTTTTTTAAATAATGTATACCTTTGACTAAGAGAGTCTCAGCCATAATGTAATCTATATCTAGAAGTAAGTCTAAAATGTTTTTTTAAGATTTTTTTTTATTTTTTTTTTAAGATTTTATTTATTTGTTATGTATATAACATTCTGCTTCCATGTATATCTGTACACCAGAAGAGGGCACCAGATTTCATAACGGATGGTTGTGAGCCACCATGTGGTTGCTGGGAATTGAACTCAGGACCTCTGGAAGAGCAGTCGGTGCTCTTAACCTGAGCCATCTCTCCAGCCCAAAAATGTTTTGTTTTGATAAAATACAATTATAACTATATTTTATTTTCAGAAATGTGTATTTACATATGAATTTTGGGTGGTTTTCAGGGTTCTGCATGAACATATCCAGAGATTATCTAAAGTAGTGACTGCAAACCACAGAGCTCTGCAGATACCAGAGGTAATATGGGCTTGTGTGCAGTGTGGGTGGTGGGTGGAGAGTTACCACTTTGACAAGGCATCCAAGTACCTCAAAATAGAAAGCAACATTTCCCCAGGTATTCTTCCATTTCATTGTCACTGTCCCGAGGGTTCTTGTGGGGTTTTAACTTCCCTAGTGTGGAAAAAGACCTCAATGGAAGAGCGGGGAGAGCCCACAGGAGAGTTCCCCTCAGTGACTCTGCACCTAGAATAGCTTCTGTCCCTGCTCTGCCCTCTGGGCCGGCTGGTGTGCTGCCCCTGCACACCTTCTGATGGACTTGACACAGCTGCCAGGTAATAACTGTTCCAGAAGAAATGCTCATGTCTGCAAGGCCTCAGGGCAGCTACTCAGATAAGCATCATACTGCTCTTTCTCCTGATGAGTGTCATAAGGAAGCTGCAGGGCGGTGACTGCTTAAGGTTTCTGGTTGTTGTTAAAACTTACTTACAGCCAGGCAGTGGTGGTACACACCTTTAATCCCAGCACTTGGGAAGCAGAGGCAGGCGGATCTCTGTGAGTTCGAGGCCATCCTGGTTTACAAGAGCTAGTTCCAGGACAGGCTCCAAAGTTACACAGAGAAACCCTGTCTCGAAAAACAAAAAAACAAAAACAAAACTTAGAATGAAGCTGATGGTCTCAGTGGCACATGCTTTTAATACAACACAGAGTGAGTTCCAGTACAGTCAGGCTGGTACACAGAGAAACCCTGTCTTGGAAAGCAAAACAAAAACAACAAAAGTTCCTCATAAAGAAACAGTACCATTAAGTTTTACGTTTTTTTGTTGTTTCTTATCTGTCTGTCTGCCTGCCTGCCTGCCTGCCTGCCTGCCTGCCTATCCATCCTATCTATCCGAGGCAGGTGCTTTTTGTTGTTTTCTGAGACAGGGTGCCACTGTGTAGACAGGCTCCCCTTGAACTCACAGTGATCACTTTCCTCTGGTTTCAAGCCTGCTGTATTGCCGAGGCTGACCTTAGACTCCTGCTCCTCCTGCCTTGATCCCCCAAGTGCTGGGCACAAGCATATGCCACCATCCTGGACTTCAAGTTTGTTTTTTTCTAGAACCACTGCAACAAAGATCCACAGTGATGTTTACATTGCCTCCTTCTGCTGGCTTCTCTGTGCTTTGGAATTAGTTAAATGTAAAGTCTCACCCCAGTTTTGTAAGAAACAGGACAGTTCTGAGTTCCAAGTTCTGTGGTGTACCGTCTCTGTACCCAATGTCTTGGGTGGGAGGGAAGAAAACAGGCCTTTGTCCTTGTTGATGGGGATGGGACAGGTACCATAGCTGTAGTGCAGGCTGCTGTTGGATTTGTGATCTCTGTGTTGTCTGCCATCTGGCTTAGGTCTATCTTCGTGAGGCCCCTTGGCCATCTGCACAGTCAGAAATCAGGACAATAAGTGCTTACAAAACCCCCCGGGACAAAGTGCAGTGCATCCTGAGAATGTGCTCCACCATCATGAACCTCCTGAGCCTGGCCAACGAGGACTCTGTCCCTGGGGCAGACGACTTCGTCCCTGTGTTGGTGTTTGTCTTGATAAAGGTGCGTCTCTTACAATTGACTGATAGTTTATGTGGCCTCTTGAGCAGGTGCCACAGCACTTCACAAGCTAATAGGTTCAAATCCTGGGTTCCTTTGTAAGTCTTGAAGGTGCTTATTTCCAAAACAGTTTAGGGGCTGTTGTGCAGATCGTGGTGTGCTATCTTGTCACAGACATTGGAAGCATAGGTGCTAAGATGGCTCCATCAGAGCATAGCACAGTAATGGGCTCTTTCTTCTTTTTCAACTGTCTAGGCAAACCCACCCTGCCTGTTGTCCACCGTGCAGTACATCAGCAGCTTCTATGCCAGCTGTCTGTCTGGAGAGGAGTCCTACTGGTGGATGCAGTTCACAGCCGCGGTAGAGTTTATTAAAACCATCGATGACAGAAAGTGACCATGACCAGGCTCACCAAGGCATCAGACTGTAGCCAGGAAACAGATCTCTGAAGATTGTTTTGTCTAATATGTACAGCTTCCAGACGTTTCCACATGGCTCTTCCTAAGCAGATTAACAAGCTAACACGCTGGTTCTCTTTCCCTTCAGCTGTTCTGAGTTGCATATTTTATTTCTTGTCTCCATGTAGAGAGTAGTACTGCAAAAGGGACCATGTTTTTCCAGGTGTTTTAAAATATTAAAAAACAGAACAGAATCTTCTAGGAAACACCCAGATCTCTGTTCTTGGATTTCCCGTTTGTCCCTTTCATTTTAGAAAGAACAGTGCGTCTTGTAAGACCCTGTCTCACAGCTGCACTGTGGGTTTCGGGAGCAGTGTGCTACAGCCTTCCCATAGACACACTTTCCTGAGTTGAAAAGCTAAGGAGGACATGTAAATATAATATATATTTATATTTGATGTGATATGGGCATCTCCAGACTCTAACAAACAGGGGCAGTTGCTGAGAGTAGGCTGTGACATTCCCTCTTGTGAAATGGTTTCCTTGACAAAATTTAAGCTGAGCTTAAAAGCAAAACCATAAATATTTATTTGTGTAATTCAGTTTATTACTCTCCACGTGTGGAGTTTGATGGGGAAGTCATGTAGGCACGCCACCATGGACATGTGTTGAGCCTGCACCTTGGGACAGACTCCACCATGTGTCACATAGGATGAGTAGTACATGGCCAAGAGTGCCATGTCCTCTGCACCCGCACACTTGAGTAGAAGCCACAGACAGACCCTTAATTGTCACCTGTTTGATGATGATTCACATTGAATGCACAGACCAGGAATTCAGTGAATGTCATTTTTTAAAACTAATTTGTATTGTCTGCTGTACTGATCCAGGTTTTACTAGTGTTAAACTATTTTGATCAGCCGCACTATTCTTAGGGGGGAAACTATTTTGGCAGGTTTCTGTGCCTTTATTGCCCTCTTCTGGAAAAAAAAAAGTGCGTAGTTTGGTTTGCATTGTACACCAGTAATTAATCAGGAATGGGCTTTGGTGCCTGAGGAGCTGGCCAAGGAGGCCCACCGAAGCTTCAAGCACAAGTCTTGTACATAGGCCATCACTGATGGGTTCCACCTTGTATGTTTCCTGAACTTGTTTAGCTTTATGACAAATGCTGCAATTCCGTACTTTCAGGTCCCTTGTTGCTGGCAGCAATGCAGGCGTCTTCTAAGGGGCCTGTGACAACCAGCTGTGAGCAGATGGATAAAGAGGCCATCTGCCCCCTCTCTGAGAACTCGGCCACACTGTGCCAAAAGAAGCTGGGTTTTCTTCATGCTTCCATCTTTTCTCATTTCCTTTAAAATCCCAAAATAGGAATTTACACAGGAGTATGGATGTGGTTTCTGCCTTTCAGGGAGAGATCAAAACTAGAACCACAAAATATCCTTTCAAATGTTGGGTCAGGAAATCTATGTACTTCATGAACTGTCATTGTCAACCTTGCCTTGGTGTCAGGCATTACATCCCATCGTAAGTACACTGCAAGCCAAACTGACATGGTTCTGCAACTAGATGGGAATCTAACATCTACTTCAGCATTGATTCAATAAATGTTAAGTCAACAGATTTTGAATAGTTGGAATACATTGTTAATGGGACTTAACTTGTAAATCAATGAGAGATTTTTCTCTCTCTCTGTAATGGTAGCTAAATATATTCCATGTTATCACTGTGGAAATAAATAAGAAGGTGTGGATGTTGCACAAAGGCTCTTTTCTGTGAAATGAAGGTGGTGGGCTTGGGGTGCAGGCTACACTGCCCAAGAAAGTACTGAGATAGAATTTGGCATTGACACCTCTGGACTTGGGAGTTAAAGCTAGCACTGTTCTGGGGGTAGACAAATTCCCTCTAAAACCCACCATCACTGCTTTGTATTCAGGCTAGAATTCTTTTTTTTTTCTCCCAGATTTATTGTTTTTATTTAATGTGTATAGGTGTTTTACCTGCATGTCTGTCTGTGTACTATGTTTATGCAGTACCCACGGAGTCCTGGAGAAGGGTATCAGATCCCCTAGAACTGGTGTTACAGATGGTTGTAAGCTGACATGTGAGTGCTGGAACTGCTGTTTAGAACCTCTGGAAGACCAGCCAGTGTTCTTAACTGCTGAACTGTTGCTTCAGCCCCCATGAAAGAATTCTTAAAGTGTTGATTTCTTAATTTAGCAAGTATTTACCCTCTGGCAGTGATAGCATCTGAGACTGAAAGTGACTTCTTTTGTTTGTTTTCCTGGCAAAGGGAGTGACTGGTTTTCAGGGTTCCCTATTATGTTCCTAGCACTTGTTCTATGTGAAGGCTTAGAGCAGTGTCCAAGTCACCTTGGAAAATGTTCAGGCACCTATGTAGAATTTACAAAATTAATTGAATATTAAACAGGAAGACAGAAAGTTCTGTAGAATTAAGGAAAAGAAAAGCCCATTTATATTTTCCCTTAATGTCCTGTTTTTTAATGTAATAGAAATAGATTGCAGATCATCTTTCATACAAACTTAAAAAAAATTTAAGATCTGGTAATTTATTTTTATTTTATGTGCATTGGTGTTTTGCCTGCCTGTATGCCTGTGTCAGAGTGTAGGATCCCTGGAACAGGAGTTGCAGACAGTTGTGAGCTGCCGTGTGAGTGCTGAGAATTGAGCCGGGATCCTTTGGAAGACCGGCCAGTGCTTTTAACTGCTGAGCTGTCTCTCCAGCCCTAAACTTTTTTAAAACTAGGAAACATCTTGTTTTTTTTTTTTTTCTCCCCCCTCCCCACCTTAGGTTAAATATGGCCACAGTAATTTCTCTTCCTCCCTCCCTCCCTCCCCTCCCTCCCTCCCTCCCTCCCTCCCTCCCTTTCTGTGCTTATTGGTAAAAATGTGCTTCTAAGAGCCGTTTGGTATAGATGGATAGCTGTCAAAGGGGTCTTGGGCTTTTTTGGAGCATTGGAAGTAGATATGATATTTGGTTATCTCCTTCCTGTTGTGCCCCAAATATCTTCATTGAAATCAGACTTGGTAAATCCTCATTCCTGAAGTGTGTAACCAAAGACGCAAGCCCCAGTCCTATAGGAGGGCTGTGTTCTGCTTAAGAACCTGCATTCACCTGCAAGTTGAGCCAGGTACCGTCTGCATACTGCTAATGGTAGAGTTGCATCTCATAAGGCCAACTAGGAGTCTCCGGTGTGTGGCATTCCTCCTGGTGACTGGTGTGAAGAGGGAAGGGAGCCACATACCCATCAGACTCATTAGAGGGCTGCACAGGCAAGACAGAAGTGATAAGAGTGTAGTCCTGGCAGCGTGGTATTGGTGGCGTAGCCTGCTCCCTTCCACTGCTCCATCTCTGCTGTCTCCTAAAGGAAATCAATCTACATCCTTCTCAGGTCTTCGAGATCTAGCTAGTTGATTCTGTATTTGCTCTGATGGGGGTGTGTGTGTGTGTGTGTGTGTGTGTGTGTGTGTGTGTGTGTGTGTGTGTGTGTAACCATTTTCTTGAAGCTAATGCACTTTCACACAGTGGTGGACTGTTGGGAATTTGAATGCCAATGTGCCTGAACCATGCGGCTCATGGCTGTGAGCCTATCCATGGAGACTGAGGAGGGCTGTGGGCCCAGAGCTTATCTCAAGTCAATAAAAAATAAAAATACTTGAGAGCTTTGCCAGATTGATGTTGGTGAATGTTCCAAGAACAGGTGGCTGGGAGTAGCTTTTTACTGGGAAGAACACTTGACAAAGAAAGGTACAGCCTGCTGTGCTGAGAGCCATCTGAGCAGAGGGCATGCTCAGGTGAGAAGGTTCCCATTTGAGCTGCAGAGATGACACCTGCCTCACCTGCTGTGATCTCTGCATCCCTGTATTCACAGAGCTGTGTTCTAGCTTTCCTCCATCGAGCATCTCCTCGTTGTGAGCCTGGGTCTGTGGGCCTATACAGTCATCCTGCCCATTACTGCTCTAGAGTGTCAGTCTGTGAACCCCATTCACAGGGACGGTGGCCTTCATGGTTGTGTTGTGTATTCTGTGTTCTCCTTCACTGCTGTGTTGTGCGTTCCATGTTCAGAAGCATTGCTGAAAATGTCCTTCACCTCTTGAATGTTGCTGATGTCCTCCCTGAGTTTTACTTAGGAATTAGCTATGGATACTTGCCCATATGGAAGATGGTGAAATCGAGTCCAGCCTTGGGTATATAAAATACTGTCCCAACAAAAACCTTGTTTGTGTGGTGCTGGGAAGAACTAGAATGACCCAGCAGTCCCTGCGCTGCCTGGCTGCTATTGAGCACACTACCTGCCTGATCCCATACTGGGTGTTCACTGGCTTTGTTGCCTTCTAGTTGCCGTATTTATGAAATGTCTCTGTTAACCCCAGGCAAGCTATTGAGAGGCAGGCCTGTGAGGCAGCCACCTTGTGGGGGCTCTGCTCGATGATGGAATGTACTTTCTGGACAACTTGCTTCTGATTGGGAAGAAGACGTCTGAAAGCTGGCTGAGGGCTCAGTTTTCCTTTATGGCGGTCAGAGTTAACACATTGCTCTGACTTGCCTAAAATTGGGAGATGCCATCATCGCTTGCTAAGTTGGAGGTACGTGTGTCTCTTGTACTCCTCCTGTTTGTGTGCACACAGCCTCCTCTAACTCAGTGTTGATGTAGTTTCTTACACTCAGCCTGCACTGCTGAGGTATCCCTGGAACATGGGACCTGGTCTGAAGCCCCTTGGCGCTCTGTATGCTTCTTCCCACATAAACTTGGAGTGCTCTGGGCATCATGTCCAATCTGCTTAGGGTAGTCCACAGGCTCATAACCATTTATCACATGGTCATACTTGGCAATGTTTGGCCAAGGAGATCCAAAAAACAAACAAAAATACACTCTTGGCTGTTTTTTTGGCCTGTAAACAACAAACTTGAAGTGCAGTTGATCTTACTTCTGTTGTCTGGGAAGCCCCGTGCTGCTGACTAATGCCTGGAATTTTATGGTGCACTCAAGAGTGGCCAGAAGAGTTTTCACTTTAGTGTCCCTAGCTTTTCTTAATTCATAGTTGTGACAAAATTTCTGTGACTTAGGTCTGTTGACAGTGTTTCTTCTAATGGTTCCTGACTAACTCTGCCAAAGGAACTGATGTGACCTACAAGACAAAATTGTCATCTTTGGGGGGTCGACTCCTGGAATTGGCTTTTCTTTTTTTTCTTTGAGATAGGGTTTCTCTATGTATCCTTTACTGGCCTGGAGCTTGCTCTGTAGACCAGACTGGCCTCAAACTCACAAGAGATCCGCCTGCCTCTGCCTCCTGAGTGCTGGGATTAAAGGCCTAGATTGGAACATTTCTAAATGCTTTATCAGGAAGCTGCCAGGGGTATCCATCCGTTTAGGTCCCAGCACTGTGTAACAGCTCTGGTGTCCTTACACCTCCATAGCCCCAGTTCTGAGAGGGATGAAAGACAAAGGAGTCCCAGTTCTGAGGGAGGATCACTAGGACCTGCGGACTTCTGGCCTAGTGAGAACCCCAGATTCAGGGAGAGACCCTAGACCCTGCCTCTAAAGGAGCTCTGGAGAGTGGCTGACACCTGATGCTCTCTTGGCTTCCCCATGCACCCAGTAACAGACACAAACAAGGCAATCTTAACAAAAGTAATAGCCAAGTCTGCGGCTGCCCCAAGCTGTTTTTCTCTTTGGTTCTGTCTACCTTTGCCAGTCAGGCCCTTCTTCCTACAGCTCCAAGCCAGCCCCTCAGAATTGTTCCTTCCGCCATTGTTGTTACCTCTGTCTCCTGCAAATACCTTTTGGAGGACCCAATGACTCCTCCTTTCCCTCTCAGTTCCTTAGGGCAGAAGCGACTTCCTAGTGCTCCTTCCTGTTTGCCTGCACAGTCAGGGTCAAATATACCCAGACATTTCCTGACGGGAGGAGATAGTGGGAACTATCTTCTTTCCATATTCAGGCGAGACCTGTTCACAAAGCAACCTCCTCCCCAAACTCTGGTCTATGGTTCTGTAGTTCCCACTTTGTGAAAGGATCATGCCCATAATCCTCTCCAGCTGGGTTGCAGGTATGTTCAGGTGGGCTGTAGCTGGGATGTAGGAGGGTACAGATGGGCTGTAGTCAGTCTGCTGGTGTGCACCGGTGGACTGTTGCTGGGCTGCAGGTGGATTGAAGGTGCGTTTGCTTCCTGGCATTTTACCTATGCGGTAAAGTTCAGAGGGCCTGCACCGCCTTGCGGCATCTCTTGTCCAAGCTCGGGAGTGCGGTCAGAAACTTCCACAGCTGCTCTGCGGTGGGGTTGCAGGCTGCGCATGCGCTGGCCGACCCTCCCTCTGCTCCCCTGCTGGGTCGCAAATTCAGTGACTGCGGCACGAAGAAACGTTGTTTGCTTGCTGGGAATGACCAGGTGGGAAGCCATGGAGCCAAGACGGTTCTCGGCACCTTCTGTGTCCACGCGCAACCCACGCAGGACTTGCCGAGCGCCCGTGGGGCATCCGTGTCTCCCGAGAGCATGTTCGCAGCCGTGCCCAGGGCATTGACGCGTTTGCTTGGGAAGAACTCAGTCGCAGCCCCGCCTGGTCAGGTTAGGTGGCGTCTATTGTGGGCTCTGTAGAGATCTGCCCTTGTCCCCTGGTTGATTCCGGTCTGGCATCTTCCTCCCAGGTCCCCGCTTTTCCGCTCCTTGGGTGACATCTTGTGGCCAAGGACAGGTACAAAGCACTGGCTGTGATGTGGCCCTGTGGGCTCTGGGCTGGAACATAGTTCCACCGCCTTGTAGGAGCCCTGGTTCAGGACAACTCTAGACAGTCCCCAGAATGTGTGTAGGTCCCCACATTACACATGCATCGTGTGAGACGGTCATCATTCCCAGTACATGGCACTTCTCTACGACAACTCTTTGTCAAAGTTACTGTAGTGCCTTAAGTCCTTCGCTCAGAGGCTCCCATCATGAAGACATGCAGTGCTGTCCTGATACCAGGAGCCTTCATGCCCCATTCTGCAGGGGGCTCTGCAGGAGGGTGTTGCGTCCCTACTCACAGAGGTGCAGCCCCCTCCTCTTCATATGGCAAGAGTAGTGCCCAGTGCTTTACATATGTATGTCCTTCCCACAGCATGGGCATCACCGTGGCCCCATTGTCCTGGTTTCCCTTTCATTACTGTGATAAAACACCCTGACAAAAACACGTTTAAAAGACGAAGGCTCGCAGGCTGCGGTTGTAGTGCTCACCTTTATCCCAGCACTTGGGAAGCAGAGGCATGCAGATCTCTGTGAGTTTGAGGCCAGTCTGGTCTGCAGAGCAAGTTCCAGGACAGCCAGGACTACACAAGGGAAAAACCCTGTCTTGAAAAACAAACAAACAAACAAACAAAAAAAACAAGCAAACAAACAAACAAACAAAAAAACCAAAATGAGAGGGGGCGCTTTCTGTGCTTTACAATTCCAGGTGATAGTCTATTATGGTGGGACTCGAGGCAGGAACTTGAAACAACAGGAAAAAATGAACTTAGGTCATGCCTCTTAATGTTCCCTGTCTCAGCTTTTGTACAGTCCAGGGTCCTGCCCTGGAAATGTCACCACCCACATCCTAGGTGGGTCTTTCCACAGCAATTAACCCAGTTAAGAACACCACACAGAGACAATTCCACCGGCCAGCCTGAAATAGACCATCCATCCCCGAGATCTCCCCAGTTGATACTGGTACATTGTGTGGAGTTGACAAATCATCACACCCCAGTGGCTTAGAGAAGTGAGGAGGCTTATCAAAGCTGTACAGAAAGCAAGCAGCAGGTTCCTTAGCTCACCAGGTGTTGAGAGACAAATTTGTCAGACAAATCTGTTTAATGGGTCCTCAAGCGAATACTTTCACCATGAATTAAACCTACTACAGTTCTAACCTCAATTTTAAATGGTGTGTACAACCTAATATCATAGATATAATTTGTCTATTTCCTTACTGGTGACTATTTAAAAATACTTGTTTTTATGTGTATACGTGTGCATGTTTGTGCATTATGTGTGTTCAGTACCCATGGAGGCAAGAAGAGGGTGTTGGATTCCTGGAAATAGAGTTACAGGTGGTTGTGAGCCACTATGTGGGTTCTGGGAATCGAACCCAGGACCTCTGGAAGAGCAGCAAGTGTTCTTATCTACTAGGCCATCTCTCTAGCTCCACTGATGACTTTGTTGTTGTTTGAGACAGGGTTTCATTTATGTAGTGATGGCTGTCCTAGACCTCACTATGTAGACCAGACTGGCCTCCAATGCGTGGAGATCCACCTGCTTCTGCTTCTGCTTCCTGAGTGCTGGAATCAAAGATGTGTACCACCATGCCCAGCTCTGATAACTTTTTAAAAGGTGAGGGGAGAGTCCCAAGTGTGGTGGCACATCAGAAGCAGGAAGATCAGAAGTTCAAGGTCATTCTCAGCTATGCAGGGAGTTCTTGAATAGGCTGGGCTACTTGAGACCCAAGGCATGGTGGAAGATGCCTTTTAGTCCCAGCACTCTGGGGACAGAGGCAAGTGGATCTGTGAGTTTGAGGCCAGCATTGTCTCCATAGTGATTTCTAGGTCTTAAAACAAAATAACCAAAGGAAAGGAAGGAAGGAAGGAAGGAGGGAAGGAAGGAAGGAAGATCTGAATCTGGATCTCAAGAATTCCCAAGTCTGTATTTTAGCTTCTAGGGATCTGACCCTGTCTGCTTTCTGCAAAACCAGTCTCAGAGGACTATGGAGGATCACGAGAGCGGGGAGCAGAGGAGCAGTGCGAATTGTAGAGGGCTTCCCCATGTCAGTGTTTTGTGGTTTCATCACTGTCATCTCCTTATGTATGAGTCCTTTGGCACAGGGATTGGCACTCTTAGTGTCCCATTGTTAGGGTTTGACATCCAGCAGGACTACAAAGGACAGACCAGATGTAGTCCCTATGGGAGGGAGATCCATGTCTCTGTTCTGTGTCAATGACACAGCAAAAGGGAACAAGCAGGTGACCTTCACCTCCTCTATGGTGTGGCTGACTGGCACTGGACTTCCCACAGGTCCTGGGGGAGAGGGCCTGCTTGCGGAGTGGGGGTCCCCTGCAGATCCTGAGGAAAGCAGGAAAGTGATGGAATACAGATAAGGAAGCCTCCAGGTGGTGGGGTGGAGCAGCCCCACAGGGCAGCAGCCTCTTCTCTCTGCACAGATTGAGTCCATGATGAAGATGAATGGAACCCTTTTGTTTAGGAAATGTGGTAGCAATCAAGCTGGCTACCTGTGCCCAGGGTCCCTCCCACCAGCCCTGAGCAGGAAAACATTAGGATTTGAAATTGCAGCCCCTTCCACATGGTTAGCACAGAAACTAGGCAAAGACAGACCAGCAGCCTTGATTACAGGATAATGATACAGGATGCTCGAGAGCTTGGCAAGAACAAGCACACAGATGACAGCTTGCTTAAAAGCGAGGTGGCCAAATGCGTGAAGACCCCTGGCCCAGTCTGGACCCCTCAGTGAAGTGGCCTGAATGACTAGAACCCTTCCTCACCCATTATTGGGGGCCTAATGGGTGGATGAGGGGGGATGTGGTATTGCTTTGTGTGTTGGCTGAGGAAAATAAACAGGACTCTCCGAGTCCAGATCCCACACTGGGAGGCACGACTGATGAGGACACTGTGTCTTCATCTTTCCAGCCTCCCAATCCCAATTTTTCTCAATATGTCCACTGTGGAGACACAGCTGATCATCCTGGTCACACGGACCAGGACGGGCAAGGCTGCCGGCCGCACCGGCTAACGCTGTCGGCGAGATTGCAGGGGGTGCGCTTAACTCGCTTCAGGTGCTCCCGAAGCCTCGCACAATGGAGAAGCTAATTACAAATCATGCCTATTTATTCATTAAACAGGGCCTGGGGGAAATTCAAAGAGGCAGCACCGGCTTCACTTCATTCAATTTGCAGTCTGTGATTAAACGGAACACAGCTGCAAGGCTCGGCTGTCTGTTCCCTTCCGCCTTTTCTCGGCATCAGGCAGACCCTTTTCTAGGGGTCATGTCTATCCTCAAACAGGGTCTTATCACCCTTCTTCAGCACTTCAGCTACCTGTGGGCTCCTGGGTGACATTGGGCAAATCCTGTCAGCAGCCAACACCTCAGTTTCCTCATCTGTGATGTGGGCACATTAGACCCTGAGAGGCCAAAGGGAAAGAGGCCTACCCTATGGCTGTCCTATTCGCTGTGTGGTGACTTCTTTGGTGTCTCTGACCTTTTGCACAATGACTGTCATAGAGGCAGAGGGCCTAGGGTCCGTCTCCTTGCTTCCTAGACTCAGCCCCAAACCTCTAGGCCATGCTCACTGGCAGGGTGACCAACCACCCCATTTGCCCAAGACTGAGGATTTATCTAGAGGTGACATTGTTCAGGACCAGTCCCAGGAAGTCAAAACAGTGCGTCTCTGTAGTCTTGGTGTCCTGGGACACTCTCCTTACCTAATGCCTCCTAAAGTAAGCCTCAAAGAGGGACGCATACAGGCTATGGTAAAAGGCAGAGCGTGGACCTTCTGTTATCGATAGGATGTGTTTGGTATACAGATGGGTGTCATGGGCCTTCTTTTCCATTTTTCTGTAGCCCTTGACTGAACCTTCAGTGCCAACATGGGAAGTGTGAGGTCAGGGGCTACAGCAGGGCACAGGTCCTTTGTCTTGTGTGATTCTGAGGGCTGGCAGCCTTTGGGTTCTGTGGTACTCTTTCTTCCTTATATTATTTTATTATTACATTTGTGTGTGGGGTGCATGTGTGGTGTGCAGAGGATAACTTGAGTCAGCTCTGTCCTTCCACTGTGAGCATCCCAGAGATGAAACTTAGGTCTTCAGCCTTGGCAGCAAGCTCCCTTACCCACAGAGGCATCTCTCCAGTCCATTGCTGTTGGTGTTATGAACATCATAACATCACTACAAAGTCCCAGGCTAGGTAGCCCAGGCTAGCCTAAAAATTGTTATAAAGTAGAGGATGGCCTTGAACTTATGATCCTTCTGCCTCTGCCTTCCAAGTGCTGGGATTTCAGGCATGTGCCACCTCACCTATGGTATGTGGTCCTAGCAATGGGTTCCATCTCCATATTAGGCTAGCACTCCCTCAGCTGAGCTATTCCCTATATTCTAATTCCATTGTATTTCTGTGATAACATATTCTGGACATAGCAACTTAGGGCAGGAAAGGGTTTGTTTTAGCTTCCAGGTCACAGCCCCTCATGGAGAGAAGCCAATGTAGGGACTCAAGCAGGAACTTGAAGTAGAAACCATGGAGGAACATTGTTTGTTGGCTTAACAAACTTCTTTGCACAGCTCAGGACTACCTGCCGAGGGATGGTGCCCTATTCAATTAGAAATTAAGACAGTCCCACACAGACATGCTGTCAGGCCAGTCTGATCTGGGCAATTTAACTCCCTTCTCAGATGACTATAGGTAGGTGGTGTCAAATTCACAGTTAAAGCTACATAGGACAGTAGAGAACTCAGATCCTCCCTCCCCCTTTCCTTTTCTTTTGTGAGGAAAGATCTTCCTTTGTAGCCAAGGTTGGCCTTGAATTTACTATGTCCCACAGGCTGGCCCTTAATTTGCTACACAGCCAAGGCTAGCTTTGAATTCCTGACCCCCTTGTCTCTATCTCACAGGAGCTGGGATTGCAGGTGCATACCCCCTCAGGCTTTGCTCATCCTGCCTGGATATTGCTGCAGAACCTAACCTCTTGGCAGGTGGCTCTCCAGGAGAGCATGAGTCTACACTGCTCTGCTCTTCTGCCTTCCCAGCCAAGTGACAAGGTCCCCTTTCATCACTGATGTTTCCCTAATGACCTTGACTCTGGATCCGCTTTCCCTCTCTACCCCCAGCTAGGGGACTCCCCGCCCCTTGAAGTCCTCTCCCTAAAACACCCCATTTCCCATGGCTCGCTGTGGGGGGCCTAATGGGTTTTTAGACATGTTGTCATCCCCCCCATGGTTTCTAAAACATACAAATCACTCTGTCTGTGCTTCTGTTTCATTACTAGGAATGCACATTTGAAAACAACAGAGGGCGAGGTCTAAAAGCAACATGCAATTTTTATTACATATATCTCCAAATCTGCCATTAGGGCCATCCCCGAGGTGTTATTGACCTTGGCTCTTTCTCATTTACATCCTGCATTTTTCATCCTTTGGAATATGGTGTTTGGGGACTTCTCCATCATTAAGTGGGTTTACAGCAATTTCCCTGTGTGTTTTCTCCAAGGGATTCTGTTATGAGATGCACATTAAGTCTCCATTAATACCTCATTATCCCACTGATAAGATTACCATGATAATGAGGCAGAAATTCTAATTGTTTCACTCTTATTGCGCCTTCCATTTAATTCTTCCTCTCTACCTGGAAGTTGTTCATAAGCCAGGGCCAGGTTGGAGCAGTCCCTCCCCCTGGAGAGGCAGAGACTGGATCCCAGATCACTGGTGATTGGGCCCAGAAGGGGTGCTAGTGAAAGTGAGTTTCCTGGGCCAGGCGTTTGGATTGAGAGTTTCCTTGTGTGAAGCCGAGGGACACACTGGTTCACACATGTGCCTGCCACACATGCATAAAGGGAGCCCAGCCTTTTTGATTTTCTGCTCTGTTTTCCCACTGGCCTGGTTGCCCTTCTAGAACATTCCTGGTTCAGGAGCAACCCCTGAACCTGCCTTCCAGGCTGGTGAATCTTTTTGACAGGGTTAGAGGCTCCAGGGTCAAGAGTGGAGAGGGGAAAAAAGGAAATAGGAAAAGAGGCGTCTTCTGTGGAGGCCTATACCATCACCCTGGGCATTTCTGGACTCCAGACATGTTTGTCTGCCACATGTGGGGGTCCCTCCATTTGTTGGAGGTTCCACTGAAGTGATTCAGTGACCAAGGGCATCACCCTCATCAGGCTCAGGGTACAGCAGCTTTGAAGGCCAGGACATTCCTACAGTGGGGTAGCTTAGCCTGTGGGAGACCTAGGCCCCCAGACCTCATTGTGCCTCTCCTGGGTCCCAAGCTTAGACTGAGAGAGCATTTTCTAAGCCCGCAAAGGCTTGGAAGCATCCAGAAAGCTGCTTGATGGCTGTCACAGTAAGTCTGTGTGGCTTAGAGAAACAGTGGGTAGAGAGACTCCTGTCCTCTGGTGTTACAGTCAGCTGGAGCTGACTCCACTTCTGCAGGGCAGGGTGGCATCACTGTGAGCAGGGTGGACAATGGTAAGAGACCCCCAGTGTAGGTTCCAGACACTTCTAGAGCAATGTGGTCCTTCTCCAGTGACCTGGGGCCATGACTGCAGCTTTCCCAGTCACCTCTGTTGGCTGTGACAAAGTTATGGATGACTTAAAACAATGGCAATGTCCTTTCACAGCTGTGGAGGCCAAGTCACACAAATGGAGGTGCCAACAGTGTCACCCCCCATCTCCACTGGGTGGAATTCTCCTTGTCTTAGATCTAGGTAGAGTTTGTCACTCTGTGACCCTTGGCTGGCACCACTCCTGTCTCTGCCTCCACAGCACAAGGGCTGTCTTCCCCGTCTGTCCTCTCTTCTAAGAGCCCTAACCAAATTGGGTTCATCTTAATTTGATGTCATCTGCCAATGAAGCTTCACACAGGTATTGGGGAGAGGCCCTCATCACATATTTGAGGATGAAAGGCAAATGTTAACTCTTAAATCTTCCAAAATACATTCATGTAATTAAAGCACAGGGCAAGGCTAGGCATAGTGGCACAGGGTTTTAATTGCAGCACTCATGAGGTAGAGGAGGCAGAGGCATCTCTGTAAGTTTGAGGCTGGCCCAGGCTATATTGTGAGTTCTAGGCCAGCTAGGGCTATGTAGTGAGACCCTGCCTCAAAACAAAACAAACAAACAAATATCCCACAATAACCAAAACCCCAAAACTACACTAAAAAGCTCCCCAAGTAAATACCATCACACACAATGACAGCATTAGACAAAGACTATTTCACCTGGCAGAGATCATCAATAGTTATCTCAGGGGCTGGCACTTGGGCCTAACTGGAGTGAGTGTGTGTAGATGGGAAATTATACTTTAGACCCCAAGTCCATTTTCAATGGTTGCTCAGGTTGGCCTCAAATTCACAACAATCTTCCTGCCTCATCCTCCTAGTGGTAGGATTACAGTTATGAGCCACTATACCTAGCTGGTATTTTTAAATTTTTCTTTTCTTAGCCAGGCAGTGGTGGCACACACCTTTAATCTCAGCACTTGGGAGGCAGGCCCAGGTGGATCTCTGTGAATTCAAGGCCAGCCTGGTCTACAGATCTAATTCAAGACCAGTCAGGACCATATAGAGAGACCCCATCTCAAAAATTAATTAATTAATAAATTAACAAACAAAACTAAAAATTTATTTATTATTTCTTTTGTTTGTTTTGTTTTTTGAGACATGGTATCCTGTAGCCTAGACTGCCCCAAACTCCATATGTACTACAGGGTGACCTTGTTCTAGCATAGTCTTCTTTATCTTATTTCATGTGTATACATGCTTTGCCTGCATGTATATATGTTCACCACATGTGTGCCTGGTGCCCAAAGAAGAGAGAAGCTGATGAGGCTGCCATATGGATGCTGGGAACTGAACCCAGGTTCTCTGTGAGGATAGCCAGTCCTCTAACTGCTGAGATATCTTTGTCATTTAATACTAGCTCTTTTTGGTTTGTCTTCCCTACTTCTTTATGTTGACACAAAAACACAGATCCCAGTTCTAGGGGATCCAACAAGCACATGTCTGTATACATACATGCATGCAGGGAATAAAAGATAGTTTATTCTGGAGCTAAATGTGAGTGGCCATGGCCCGGGAGCAGAGATTCAGGTTCCCTCAGTATCACATTCCAACAAAGTTTTTATAGTGACAGAAAAAGGAAAAGCTGGGATCAAGATGCTTTTCCAATCTGTTGTCAGAAACATCAAGTAAATGTGTGTAAGCGGGGACATTCCTGTTGCAGCTTTCAGAGGCTATCTCATGACATCCTTGGCTTTGGATTGTAGGAAGCTAGGAGTCTGTTAGTACATTCCAGGGAGATTTACCTGACAGTCACAAGGATGTGAGTCACACACAGAGGTGTGTGTGTGGGGGGGAGGGCAGTGGCTAGTTAGAGGTCTCAAGACAGCCTACGATAGCGCGCCTCTGGATCTGCAACATTCCAACTTCCAAGCTGGGCCTTGGGCATGAAAGCTGGGACACGGGTGTGGCTTTTCCTATGCTTTCAGCTTACACTTGTGTATATAACTCCAGTTGAAGGCTGGACACGAATCAGCTTGCGTTGAACAGCAAAGATAAGTAGACAGTGCTGGTGTCTAGAGACATGCACCCTTCTGCCACATCTTTCAGGGACTTGCGTTGGTCAGGTCTGGTATTGAATTGGGTCTGCTTTGTGGTTGTCTTGGTTACCAGTACCCCTTTCCCTCCCATACTTACGACAAAAGTGAGCACCTTTTGTGCGCTTAATTGTACATGTGTTCATATAGGTATATATACTTAAATTCTCAGCATTGTTTGTCCTTGGAGATAGACTCTCACTAAATTCACTGCTTATTTGAGACAGAACCTCTGGCCCAGGCTGACCTGAACTCCCCATGTACCTTCCTGCCTCCACATCCCAAGTGCTGGGGTAGCGGGCAGGCAGATGCCCCAGTGCTGTTCTGGAGGCTCAAACTTCCTTCATGCCCTGCAAGAGTCCTACAAATGGCCTGAGGCCTGAGCTGGGGGTGGAGGCTGAGGCCTGAGCTGGGGAGTGGGCCTGAGGCTGGTATCTGAAGTCAGTGCAAGGAGGTCAGTGAGCTGGGATTTGGGACTTGATTTTGTGGCTAGTGTCTGGGAATGTTGCCTGGGGTGGCTCTTGAGGAGGATGACGATGAAGACTTTGGCTGGAGTCCAGGGCTGTTGCTCCAGGCTGGAGTCTGGAGCTGGGGCCTGGACCAGGGTCCTTGGGCAATAGTAAGGACCATACCTCAACTGAGTGCAGAGCTTGGGGTTCAACAGGGTCTAGAGACTTGGGGTAGTGCTTGGAGTGGGACCTGCCATGGAATCCTGGGGTTAGAACTCAGGGCTGAAACCTAGGACAGGAATCTAGGCCAAGAGCCAGGGTCTGTATTCAGGGCTGCAGCCTTTGATTAGAGCATGTGGCTGGGGCCTGTGGCTGGTGTCTGAAGTTGAAGCAGATGGGTAGAGGCTGGAACTGGCCCTGAAACTGGAGGCTGGGACAGGAGTCTGGGACAGTGCCTGAGCTGGTGTCTGAGAGCCCAATTTTATGGCTGTAAGCACACAAAGTGTGTGCCTGATGCCTGTGGAGGCCAGAAGAGGATGCCAGGTCCCCTGGGACTGGAGTTAAGGTGGCTGTGAGCTGCCATGTGGACCTGACTCCTCTAGAAGAGAAGCCAGTGCTCTGAGCTGCTGAGTCATCTCTTTAGTCTCCATTTCACCTTAAAAAACAAGAGGATGTGAGAGAGTGGGAGGCCAGGAAGCAAGCAGTGATGACAGGAAGCTGCTTTTCAGGAATACTGCCGCCCTTGGTCCTAGGACAAGTGGCGATGGGTGCTGGCATGGTGTCCTCTTGTCACATCCACACTGTCTTCACCCTCATGGAAGTCCCAGCTGATACCAAAACCTTGCTTGGCAGGAGTGACACAAAGTGTTCTTCCAGAAACCTCTATGTCTTAGTGGCTTTCTCTTGCCGTAAGGAAACAGCACCACCTAGGCAACTTACCGAGGGAGGGGTTTATTTGGGTTTATGGTTCCAGAGGGCCAAGAGTCTCCTACCATCATGGGAAGTGGGGGCAGCCAGGATGGAAGCTGGGAGGTCGTCTTATCAACTACAAGCAAGAAGCGGCGAGAGCAGAAACCGGGAGTGGTGAGTCTGTGAACTCTCAAAGGCTACCCCAGTGACACACTTCCTCCAACAAGGCTCATCCTCGCATCCTGCCTGAACAATGCCACCAACTGAGGACTAGGTAATCAAATGCTTGCGAATATGGGGGATGGGGACATTGTGTCAGGGATGCCCCTGCATCCCTGGCACAGTTACCAGCAGTCACTAGGAGGCCCACCACATCTGCATGTAGGCATAATTTTCTGTCCCGTGAGCCAGCTCCCAAATAACCACACAGAGACTTATTATTAATTATAAATGCTTGTCCAATAGCTTAGACTTGTTACCAACTAGCAACTTAAACTAACCCATATTTCTTATCTATATTCTTCCACGTGGCTCAGTAACTTTCTTCAACACGGCATGTTCATCTTGCTTCTCCCATGTCTCTTGGTGACCCCAACTTTCTTCATCCCAGAGCTCCTTCCTGTCTGCAAGTTCTGCCTAACCTCTTCCTGTCTAACTATTGCCCATTTAGCTCTTTATTAAATCAATGAGAGCAACACATCAAAAGTCACAGTGTACAAAAAGATTATTCCACCACATCTGCGGGCTTTGCATTTGCAACTGAAGTACCTTCAGTTGAAGATACTTTATAGAAATGTTAAGTCAGTTGTGAGGCTGATAGTTTTTCTGACAGACCATCTAAGTAACACAGGCTAGCAGCTGTTCATATCTGCAAGGAGTATGGCAAACCATTAGGAGACAGCCGTAGGAACTCAGATGCCAGGGTAGACACCCCACTCTCATGTGTGAGGGACCTGAGCAGTTACAGGTTCTGGTGTCTGCAAGTTACTGAGAAAGGACTGTGTATCCCGCCTTTCCCTAGACACCACCTATTTGCTTCAGGTAAGTGGCCCAGAGGACCACAATGGTCAAATGACAGTCTCAGCTTCCAGTGTGACACTAATGTTGTGGTCTCCAGTGTGACACTAATGTTGTGGTCCAGTCTCAGAACATTTCTCCATGCAGGAATGGGAAACAAACATTTTACTCGAGGGTCACTAGGGAGAACAATGACTGGAGCCATTCTCACCCTTTTGACTCCTGACTGTGGGAGCACAGCCAAGCCTGATGGGCAAAGTCCCTCTCCTACAAAATCCTGAGTTTTGTGGCCAGGGACATAATGGAGTCTTCTGAAGGACAGTTACACCCTTCTACAAAACCTGATGCTTCAGGGTGGTGGAGAGTCCTGGGGTGAATGGGGGCTTCCATAAGCCCTGTGACATGCAACTGGCTACAGAATGATTTCTCTGGGCCTAGGCAGGACTGCGTGTCTCCATAGTGGCTGACAATCTATTTGAACCGGGTAGATAAAGCTTTGGCAGAGGCATTTTGGGTGAGAAAGCAAATCTATATTAAAATAAATGTTCTGGAGACGGGGATGGCTCAGTTGGTCTTCAGCACTCACACGGAAAAACAAAAAACAATTGTGTCAGCATGTTTGTAATCCCGCTGCTGGGGGAGTGGGAATTGGAGGATCCTAGATTTGCTTGCAGGCCCATGTCCCAGTGAGATACCCTGTCTCAAAAGAGCAGTGGGGATGGTTCAGGCAGACCTCTGCCTGCTACTTTCCCCAGGAATTCGTATAGTTCTTGCAGGACCCTGGGTAGTTCCCACAAGAGGATTTTAGAAAGAGAAAGCCTGTCCCATGACTCACTCTGGCTTCCTTACAGTCTCTCTCACAAGCATGCCCACATGGTGCCCTCCACTGTGTTGTTCTGTAGCCAGAAGCCCAACAGACTCCATCCTTGCACTCTTGAACCTTTAGCAGCCATCAACTACCACACCCATTTTCTTTATTAAGTATCCA
This sequence comes from Cricetulus griseus, assembly GCF_003668045.3. Taxonomy (NCBI): domain Eukaryota; kingdom Metazoa; phylum Chordata; class Mammalia; order Rodentia; family Cricetidae; genus Cricetulus; species Cricetulus griseus. The sequence goes on along the minus strand of NC_048599.1, from coordinate 146,384,286 downwards.
GCCTCGAGTGTTTTATTACAACAGTGAACTAAGACAGCATTACTTTCTTATAATTCTGAGCTGTGTCAGGGAGCCCACAGGTTCCTGTCAATGGGGTCTAGGGAGACTGTCCTCACTGTCTGATCTAGGCTAGGCATTTCTTGACATTTTCTCCATTAGGAAATGGGGTCTACGTCCCTTCTCTTGAGTCTGGGTGGTTTGTGGTTGCTCTGACCCACACACTAACGGAAGAGACAGTGTGACATCTGGGCTCAACAAGATGTGAAATGGAATGCCATGGGTTTTCATCTCAGAGATTGCAAAGCCAAAATAAGTAGTCAAGATATAAAAGAGTAGAGAAAGATGGATGTGCCACTCGCTGCAAGGAGAGCAGAGGAGTTTGTCCCAAAGCTATGCTTTGCAGCAACAAAGGTAGGGGAGGAATTTATAAGGGCAGATGGAAGTACTCAATGGGAGAGGCACTTCGGGGAGAGTACAGTCCTGCGCATGCCTAGTTTGAAGGTGCTTGGAGCAGGACTCGGGACCCCAAGGTGCTTGCCTTGCTTACACACTAAGGGATGTGTCGCTCACCTTGTTGGCTGGCACTGCTCTGTCCCCAGACACTTGGGTCAATGGCCAAGATGGAAGGCATGTCAGAGAGGCTTCATGGACCTCTAAGAGCCACCCTCACACCCACTGAGTACCACTGCTGATCTTGGCAGGCAAGAGCAAGGTCAGGAGGCGTGGCTTAGAGCTCTTCATGGACCCCAAATAGGACTTGGGAAAAGTGTGGGGGCATGTTCACTGTAGAACTCATGAAAAAGTCCCTGGACTGCAGCGGTATCCCGAGAGACTTCTAGAATTAGCTTAAGTCGGAGCCGTCACCCTGTAATCCCTGGTGTTCTCTTTTTGACACAGGGGCACATTGCTAAGTGCCCCTTAGCACTTCTATCCTCAGGTGGAGGATAGAAGCGATCTTATAGTGACCTGAGAAAAGTGTGGTAGGGTCTTTCATCATGGGAGTCCAGCACCCTTTCATCCAAGGCCTCTGGGCTGTGAGCTGCTTAGCATGGAAACTGGGGCAGGGACTCACAATGATCCCTGTGCCATAGCTTCAGTTCTGGGTTCTGTTTTCCATGTTTAGCACTTTTCTGTTTGTATGAATCAGGACTTTATTAGGTTGCCGATTTATCTGGGGTCACCATGATCGAATGATTCATTCATCAATTCTGTCCCCTTGTTCTTCCCCACCTCCCTGAGAAGAGACTGAGGGTGTGGGCCAGTGGGTAGATAGATCTTAAAGGGTAAGTTCACCCCCAGCATTCAGTTCTAACCTCTCTAAACATCTCTGTTGTTAAGAACATTGACTTGTGTGGGGATATGTGGTGTGGCGGTCAGAGGACACTTGTAGGAGTCAGCTCTCCCTTCCACCATGTGGGTATCAGGGATTGAACTCAGGTTGTTGGGTTTAATGACCAGCGCCTTTGCCCACTGAGTTATCTTACCAGCTCTTGGTTTCTGCCTTGAGATGGTGTCTTGTTATGTACCCAGACTACCCTGAAGAGCATGATCCTCCTGCCTCAGCTTCCAGATGCCGAGATTACAGGCATACCTCCACATCTGGCCTTCTATAATCTGTTGATGTTTTCTACACAGTACCAAAGAGTTTCCAGGATCTCAGCCTCACTCAGTAGAGAGGATCTCTGGGTCCAGGATTTGATAAACCAACCATGTGAACTCTTTTTTTTTTTTCATTTTTTTTTAAGATTTATTTTTTATATATACAGTGTTCTGTCTGCTTGTATGCCTGCAGGCCAGAAGAGGGCATCAGATCTCATTACGGATGGTTGTGAGCCACCATGTGGTTGCTGGGAATTGAACTTAGAACCTTTGGAAGAGCAGTCAGTGCTCTTAACCTCTGAGCCATCTCTCCAGCCCCCATGTGAACTCTTAGAGCAGTCCTAGCAACTTGAGCTCCCATGGGGAGCCCAGCATCCACTTGGTGCCCATCTATGTCCGTGAGCCACTCCAGACCCAATGCTCTATTCTTTCCCCTGGCTGTGACATGAAAGGCTAGCTCCCAAGTACCCACCCCTGATGACCTATGTTAGCACATGTGCTGGTGAGGTGTCTGTCAGTTTGACACAAACTAGAGTCATCTGTGAAGACAGAGCCTCAATTGAGAAAAATGCTTCCATCAGATTGGCCTGCTATTGCCTTGATTAGAGACAGATGTGTGTGCTCCCTCCCACTTTGGGTCATGCCACCTTGAGCTGCGTAAGAATGTAGCAGGTTGACCAAGTTCAAGTCTACAATTAGCACCCCTCCATGGCCTCTGCTTCACCTCCTGCCTACAAGCTCCTGCCCTGGCTTCCCTCGGTGATGGACTGGGATAGACACGTGAGCCAAACAAACTCTTCCCTCTCCAAGTTGTGTAGTTTGGTCATGGTGTTTATCACAGTCCATGTTAGACTTCTCTTGGGAAGATGACACTCCTTGTGGGCCACACTGTGTCTCTAGCCCTGGAGCTCACGGGGTCTGTTGTCCAACTGAAGATCGAGAGGCATCAAGATGCAGGCACAGATCTTGGGGAAGACTCCTGTTGCCATACCAGGCTGCCACCTGGGGAAGAGGCTCTTCTAGGAAGCTGGGCTGTGAGTATTATGGGATACTGAGCCTGACCAGACTGGGAGTGGTGGGAGGCTAAAAAGATGCTGGGGCCAGAGAGGGCGGGGCCCGCCGGCAGCTGAGAAGCCAGATGCTGTGGTTAATTAAGCCTTGGAGATGGCCTGGTGGCATTTACAGGAGGGTGGAGGCTGCCCACACAGCAGCACTGAGGTGAGTCCTGCCATTAACTACACCATCCAGACAGAGGGTCAAAGGCACAGAGAGGTGTCGGCAGAGTTTTCCTGTCCCAACTGCCTGCTACCAAATAACTGATACAGAGGCTTTGTATTACTTATAAATGCTCAGCCCATAGCTCAGGCTTGTCATTCTTACATTTAAATTAACCCATATTTCTTATCTGGCTTTACCACATGGCTCATGGCTTGTTTTCTCATTTTCTACACATCCTGCTTCCTCGGCATCTGGCTGGCATCTCTGTGATGCCGCCCTTCCTCCTCCTCCTCCTCCTCCTCCTCCTCCTCCCATTCTTCTCAGTTTGGCCTGCGCAACTAGCTTTATTCTGCTCAGCTATTGGCCAGTCAGCTTTTTTCTTAAATCTATCATGGCAATATATATTCACACAGTGCACTGGAGGGTTATTGCACAGCAGAGAGGGCATGCGGCTGCTGCCCTTGGGGGCAGAATTCCCACCCACCTTGATTTGCCTTGTGGGACCAAGATATAGAAAGCCAGTGCCGTGTGGTCGAATGCAGAGACACAGGAAAGGAGCCTGCAACAGTAGCCTTCTAGACTGCCTCCAGTTAGCTGGGAACACTTACAAGGGAATGCTCACTCACCACTCACAACACAGACCACTCCCACGTCTCACTTTTGCCTGACTGAAAAAAGGAGCTCCCAGGCAGAACCAGATGCCATATTTCAGCCTAAGGGTGTCCTAAAGCAAGCACCATGCCTCCAGGAGAAGGGCACAGTTCTCATGAGGAGCCATTGTTCTTGGGCCAAGTCGGAGCTCAGACCCTTCCTGATGATGAGATTTTGGGGCAGGTATCACAACTCCTTTCAGTGATGTTTCTTCTAGTTCTAGAATGAAAACTATCCCTAACCAAATTGACAGCATTCCTATCCTTAGAGTGACCATTCTCCCATCCCTAGAATGACAGTTCTCCCATCCCTAGAGTGACAGTTCTCCTAACTCTAGTGTGACAGGTCTCCTATATCTAGAGTCACAGTTCTCCTATCCCTAAGTGACAGTTCTCCTATCTCTAGAGTGACAGTTCTTCTATCTCTAGAGTGACCGTTCTTCTATCTAAAGAGTGACACTATTCCTATCTCTACAGTAACATATCTCCTATCCCTAGATTTACAGTTCTTCTATACCTAGCGTGACAGGTCTCCCAGCACTTGAGTGACAGTTCTCCTATATCTAGAGTGACAGTGATCCTATCCCTAGAATGACAGTTCTCCTAGCTCTAGAGTGACAGTTCTCCTATGTCTTGATTTACAGCTTTTCTCTCTCTAGAATGACATATCTTCAAATTCTAGAGTGACAGTTCTCCTATCTCTAGAGTGACAGTTCTCCTATACCTAGATTGACAGTTCTATCTCTAGAGTGACAGTTCTTGTATCCAAAGAGTGACACTATTCCTGTCTCTACAATAACATATCTTATATCCCTAGATTGGCAGTTCTCCTATTTCTAGACTGCCAGTTCTCCTATCTCTAGAGTGACAGTTCTTCTATCTGAAGAGTGACAGTTCTCCTATCTCTAGACTACAAGTTCTCCTAATTGTAGAGTGACAGGTCTCCTATATCTAGAGTGACAGTTCTCCTATCCCTAAGTGACAGTTCTCCAATCTCTAGAGTGACTGTTCTTCTATCCAAAGAGTGACACTATTCCTATCTCTACAGTAACATATCTCCTATCCCTAGATTTACAGTTCTTCTATCGCTAGAGTGACAGTTTTTCTATCCCTAGAGTGACAGTTCTATCTCTTGAGTGACAGTTCTCCCAGCTCTTTTTTTTTTAAGATTTTATTCATTTATTATGTATACAACATTCACTCCCATATACATCTGCACCAGAAGAGGGCACCAGATCTCATTACAGATGGCTGTGAGCCACCATGTGGTTGCTGGGAACTGAACTCAGGACCTCTGAAAGAGCAGTTGGTACTCTTAACCGCTGAGCCATCTCTCCAGCCCCAGTTCTCTCAGCTTTTGAGTGACAGTTCTCTTATATCTAGAGTGACAGCTTGTCTCTCTCTAGAATGACAGATCTCCTATCTCTAGAGTGAGAGTTCTCCCATCCCTAGATTGACAGTTCTCCTATCTCTAGATTGACAGTTCTTCCAGCTCTAGAGTGTCAGTTCTCCTATCTCTTGAGTTCAAGTTCTCCTAAATCTAGTGTGATAGGTCTCCTATCTCTAGAGTCACATTTCTCCTATCTCTAGAGTGACAGTTCTTGTATCCAAAGAGTGACACTATTCCTGTCTCTACAATAACATATCTCATATCCCTAGATTGGCAGTTCTCCTATTTCTAGACTGCCAGTTCTCCTATCTCTAGAGTGACAGTTCTTCTATCTCAAGAGTGACAGTTCTCCTATCTCTAGACTACAAGTTCTCCTAATTGTAGAGTGACAGGTCTCCTATATCTAGAGTGATAGTTCTCCTATCCCTAAGTGACAGTTCTCCTATCTCTAGAGTGACTGTTCTTCTATCCAAAGAGTGACACTATTCCTATCTCTACAGTAACATATCTCCTATCCCTAGATTTACAGTTCTTCTATCGCTAGAGTGACAGTTTTTCTATCCCTAGAGTGACAGTTCTATCTCTTGAGTGACAGTTCTCCCAGCTCTTTTTTTTTTAAGATTTTATTCATTTATTATGTATACAACATTCACTCCCATATACATCTGCACCAGAAGAGGGCACCAGATCTCATTACAGATGGCTGTGAGCCACCATGTGGTTGCTGGGAACTGAATTCAGGACCTCTGAAAGAGCAGTTGGTACTCTTAACCACTGAGCCATCTCTCCAGCCCCAGTTCTCTCAGCTTTTGAGTGACAGTTCTCTTATATCTAGAGTGACAGCTTGTCTCTCTCTAGAATGACAGATCTCCTATCTCTAGAGTGAGAGTTCTCCCATCCCTAGATTGACAGTTCTCCTATCTCTAGATTGACAGTTCTTCCAGCTCTAGAGTGTCAGTTCTCCTATCTCTTGAGTTCCAGTTCTCCTAAATCTAGTGTGACAGGTCTCCTATCTCTAGAGTCACATTTCTCCTATCTCTAGAGTGACAGTTCTTGTATCCAAAGAGTGACACTATTCCTGTCTCTACAATAACATATCTTATATCCCTAGATTGGCAGTTCTCCTATTTCTAGACTGCCAGTTCTCCTATCTCTAGAGTGACAGTTCTTCTATCTGAAGAGTGACAGTTCTCCTATCTCTAGACTACAAGTTCTCCTAATTGTAGAGTGACAGGTCTCCTATATCTAGAGTGACAGTTCTCCTATCCCTAAGTGACAGTTCTCCAATCTCTAGAGTGACTGTTCTTCTATCCAAAGAGTGACACTATTCCTATCTCTACAGTAACATATCTCCTATCCCTAGATTTACAGTTCTTCTATCGCTAGAGTGACAGTTTTTCTATCCCTAGAGTGACAGTTCTATCTCTTGAGTGACAGTTCTCCCAGCTCTTTTTTTTTTAAGATTTTATTCATTTATTATGTATACAACATTCACTCCCATATACATCTGCACCAGAAGAGGGCACCAGATCTCATTACAGATGGCTGTGAGCCACCATGTGGTTGCTGGGAACTGAACTCAGGACCTCTGAAAGAGCAGTTGGTACTCTTAACCACTGAGCCATCTCTCCAGCCCCAGTTCTCTCAGCTTTTGAGTGACAGTTCTCTTATATCTAGAGTGACAGCTTGTCTCTCTCTAGAATGACAGATCTCCTATCTCTAGAGTGAGAGTTCTCCCATCCCTAGATTGACAGTTCTCCTATCTCTAGATTGACAGTTCTTCCAGCTCTAGAGTGTCAGTTCTCCTATCTCTTGAGTTCCAGTTCTCCTAAATCTAGTGTGACAGGTCTCCTATCTCTAGAGTCACATTTCTCCTATCTCTAGAGTGACAGTTCTTGTATCCAAAGAGTGACACTATTCCTGTCTCTACAATAACATATCTTATATCCCTAGATTGGCAGTTCTCCTATTTCTAGACTGCCAGTTCTCCTATCTCTAGAGTGACAGTTCTTCTATCTGAAGAGTGACAGTTCTCCTATCTCTAGACTACAAGTTCTCCTAATTGTAGAGTGACAGGTCTCCTATATCTAGAGTGACAGTTCTCCTATCCCTAAGTGACAGTTCTCCAATCTCTAGAGTGACTGTTCTTCTATCCAAAGAGTGACACTATTCCTATCTCTACAGTAACATATCTCCTATCCCTAGATTTACAGTTCTTCTATCGCTAGAGTGACAGTTTTTCTATCCCTAGAGTGACAGTTCTATCTCTTGAGTGACAGTTCTCCCAGCTCTTTTTTTTTTAAGATTTTATTCATTTATTATGTATACAACATTCACTCCCATATACATCTGCACCAGAAGAGGGCACCAGATCTCATTACAGATGGCTGTGAGCCACCATGTGGTTGCTGGGAACTGAACTCAGGACCTCTGAAAGAGCAGTTGGTACTCTTAACCGCTGAGCCATCTCTCCAGCCCCAGTTCTCTCAGCTTTTGAGTGACAGTTCTCTTATATCTAGAGTGACAGCTTGTCTCTCTCTCTAGAATGACAGATCTCCTATCTCTAGAGTGAGAGTTCTCCCATCCCTAGATTGACAGTTCTCCTATCTCTAGATTGACAGTTCTTCCAGCTCTAGAGTGTCAGTTCTCCTATCTCTTGAGTTCAAGTTCTCCTAAATCTAGTGTGACAGGTCTCCTATCTCTAGAGTCACATTTCTCCTATCTTTAGAGTGACAGTTCTCCCATCTCTAGAGTGACAGTTTTCCCATCCCTAGAGTGACAGTTCTCCCATCCCAGAGTGACAGTTCTCCCATCCCTAGAGTGACAGTTCTCCCATCCCTAGAGTGACAGTTCTCCTATCTCTAGCATGTCAGTTCTCCAATCCCTAGAGTTACAGTTCTCCCAGCTCTAGAGTGGTGTTCTACTAGCTCTAGTGTGAGGTCTGTAAACATACACATTTCCCATGTCCACTTTACTTATGAGTATTTTAAAAACTATGAAATAATGCTTGGGAGATGTTTCAACTGGTTCATGCCACCCAAACCCATGGAGACCAGGGTTTGGAGCCCAGAAGGCACAGATGCAACAGCAGAGTCTGTACTTCCTCTGCTTGGGAGCAGATATAGGTAGTTTCCTGGAGCTCATTGGCAAGCCAGCCTAGCCACCCTTGTTTCAAAATGTAAGGTGGTGTCCTGAGGAGAGGAGTCAATGTTTAAGAGCACTGACTGCTCTGCCTGAGGACCTGGATTCAATTTCTAGCACCCACATGGCAGCTCATAACCATCTATCATCCCATTTCCTGGGGGATCTGAACTCTCTTCTGGCCTCCTTGTGTACCAGGCATGTACATGGTACACAGAAATATATGTAGTTAAAACATTCATACACAAAAATGTTCTTAATTAACAACATTCAGGGTTACTTTTGCCTACATAGCTACATGCTCTCAGCCAGACCTCGTGGCACAGACCTTATTCCACAATTGGGAGGCATAGGCAGGTGGCTCTCTGTGAATCTAAGACCAGCCTGGCCTACTTAGAGAGCTCAGGACAGCCAGGGCTGTTTCCTGCCACCTGCTGTCCCACCATGCTGCCCTCTAATCCTCTGAAACCATAAGCCAGAATAAACTCTTACATATGTTACCTTGGTCATGGTATTTTTATAACAGTAACTGAAAAGTAACTGATACACTTCCTTAAGTTATTTCTATTGGGAATTTTAGTCATATCCATGTAAAAGTATGAGCTTGGGCCCTCCACAAGGTGATGCAGGCAGGGATGCAGTCTGTGGTGGACTTTGTTTTCAGCACACATGTTCATGTGTCTCACTTGAATACCAGGCTGTGGCTGGCATGGGGGTGGGGATGGGCGTGAGGGGAGTGATTCAAACATGTGCCTAGCACAGGGGTGGTGGTGGTGGAGACTGATCATGACCTTTGAGTTGTCTGTCTCAGTGGCCACATTCTCTGGCCAGCAAATAGCTTCATGTGGGAAGCTCTCAGTGGCCCCTGGTGACACCCAGTCCTGGTATCATCACTTTGAGTGACAGCTCTTTTTGGCAGCGTGGCCTCCTCTCAGTGTATGCCCTGATGATGAGAAATGCAGGAAGCTGGAGGCCCATTCGCCCAGTAAGGCTCTCCATCAAGCTGGCTGCATGGCCTCCATAGCTGTAGGTGAGCCAGCCCTGAGATCCCAAGCTCCAAGTTCCCAGGGTGCCTGATGACTGTGGCAGACTGTCTACTTATTCCCTTGTCACAACAGGCTATTGATTTCTTTCTTCTTGAACTTGGTTGACCTCATACAGAGACTGAGTCTATGACATCGTCTGAGGTCCCCGGAATGCAGTGTGTTGACCAGTGCCTTCTCTCTCAGTCCCTTCCTCTCTCCCTCTTCCTGCCTTTCTTCGTGCTTGTCTTTGGGGGCTCAGCTATAGTCTTGAGGAACCCAGGTTACCATATGTAGGGATTTCAGCTGACAGCTTCAGCCATGCCGGGGACAGCCAGCACCAACAGCTGCCTAAGTGTGCATGGTCAGTCCCTAGATACCCGCTGCCCACCTCTGACTTCCCAGCTGGGGGCCCTGATGCTGTGATTCATCAGCCACACAAACCATAAGAATTTTTGTCTCAAGCTTTGGGGCTGTTTGTCAGACAGCAGTTAAATATGCAACAATCATGGGCATTCTCTCTCTCTCTCTCTCTCTCTCTCTCTCTCTCTCTCTCTGTGTGTGTGTGTGTGTGTGTGTGTGTGTGTGTGTGTGTGTGTGTGTACACACGTGTGACAGGTGCATGTACATGTATGTTACATGTGAACTTGGGAGGCCAGAGCACATACATGATGTCTGATGTTCTCAGATGCTAACCAGCATTTTTAAAAGGTTTATTTTCTTTGTTTTATGTGTATTATTGTTTGCCCATATGTCTGTCTATGCACCATATGCTTGCCCTGTACCTGTAGAGGACTGGAATTCCTGGAATTGGAGTTGCAGTCATTTGTGAGCCACCATGTGGGTTCTGGGAACTGAACCCAGGTCCTCTCTGCCAGAGCAGCAAGTGCTCTTAACTGCTGTGCCATCTCTCCAATTCCACCATCTGACTCTTAAAACATGTTATATCACAGTATTTAATTACTGTGTGGGTGTATGAACACATGCACATATCTGGATGTGTGGGGATCACAGGACCACTTTTGGAAGTTACTTCTAGCTTTTTACTGTGTGGGTCCCCGGGTTTGAACTCAGGTCATCAGACTCGTTTGCAAGAACCTATATCTGCTGAGCCATCTTGTTGGCTCCTATTTGTGCTTTGAGACAAGGTCTATTACTGGCATTGGGAGCTCCCCATTTGGCTAAGCTGGCTGGCCAGTGAGTTCCAAGGGTCCTCCTGTCTTCCCAGCACTGAGATTACAGGTGTGTGTTAACATGCCTGGCTTTTTACGTGGGTGTTGGGAATCAAACTCAGTTCCTCATGCCTGAAAATCTGTCACTTCACCCACTGAGCGTCTCCTAGGCCCACAGTCACGACTGCTCTACCCTGTTGCAGGCTTCTAGAGTCACCATTACTGCCCTCCTGGTTTCCCTGAGGCCACCTTCCAAATCGGCCAGCGATATCTGCTTCTGGGGGACCCAACCAAGAAGACATATATTTAGAGAAGAGATGCCTAGGAATTTACAAGGCAGGAAAGTACTGGAGGCATCTTTTGGAGAAGGTTCCCAAACCTGAAGCTCCTCTGTTTACACTTCCGTCTTCATAATAACACGTAAAACCACAAAATACAACATCCAGAAAGCCTTGGTCAGGCCACAGAAGACCCAAGATGGACCCAGGAAGCAGAATCAGGGATCTTGTGTCCAGAGAGCAGATGGACCGGAAGCCAGTAATTGTTTGCATGGGTGCTGTGTGGAGGTCAGAGAGCAATTTGCAGAGTTATTTCCTTCCACTATGTCACAGGGTTGTCTACAAGTACCTTTCCCACGGAGCCCTCTGGCCTGCCCAGCCATGGTATTTATTGCTTTTTATTTTTTTAATATTTTATTTCATGTGTAGGGGTATTTTGCCGGTATGTGTACCATGTACCATGTGAATGCTTGGTGCCTGTGGGAGTTAGAAGAGGGTGTTGGATCCCCTGGGACTGGAGCTACAGACAGTTGTGAGCTGTCAAGTGGGTGCTGGGAATTGGATCCAGGTTGTCTGGAAGAGCAGCCAGTGCTCTTGGCTACCAAGCCATCTCTCCAGCCCCCAGCAACAGTATTGTTAATGTTCTAAATAAGAATTTAAAGACTGTGGTTTGGAAATATCACTGTTTCGAGTGCACAGTCCAGCAGCTGTCGTTGTTATGAAAGCAACCACATCTCCAGAACTGTTACCTCAGCTGAAACTCCATCCCCAGTAAACATTCGCCCTGGGGCCTTTGAGATGGCTCAGTGGGCAAAGGCACTTGTCACCAAGCCTGATGACCTGAGTCGGATCCTGGGATACACATGGTGGAAGGAGAGAATTGATTCACTTAGGTTGTCATTTGACATCACATAGGCCACCGCACAAGCACACACCCAATCCCCAACATAAATAAGTAAATGTATATAGTAAAAATTTAAATATTCATCCCTAAGTCCCTGGTCTGCCAGTCCCTGGTGGTCACCCTTCTACTGTCAGTCCACAATCTCACCCTAGAATCTCACACAAATGGACCAAAAAAATGACAGTTTTATTCTTGTGTGTCTAGCTTACTTGATTAATGTGGCTTGGACCACCCTGTGGTCACTGCTCCCACATGGCCCTATCCTCCTGTGTCCAGTGGGTGTGGCTGGCCCAGACACTTCATTCCAGCCCAGCTCCAGGCACCTCCCCTTCTCTGGGCCGAGCAGAATTGCTGGGCAAGGTTAATCAACATTCAGTCATGTTTCCAAGTTTAAATGGCGCATTTGTTTAATTATGTGTAAGCAGCAATACATTGTGGCTATTATCTAAATCACTATTTTATTTCCTGGATGTGGTTTTTATAATGCGGGGGTTCCGCTCCAGCCTTGCATCATTAACAGAGAAGAGTTAATGAATATAAAAGTAGAAAGGCTAATTACACTTTAATTTACAATCATGGTCTCATTTTGGGACCACATGAAATCTGTTTTGAAAACAATTAAAAAAAATCCTACTCTTGTCCTGGTAAGAGGAGGGACCTGGCCAGGAGCTGGGCTCTGCCTACCATGTCGTGCCTGAGTGGCTGTGGCTGGCACTGACCCTCTCCCTGGAGTCATGACTGGGTGGTTCGAGAGACTGGATCCAGCATCCCACACACTGCCTTTGGTTCTTCAGTGTCTGCGCTGAGAGCTTCACGGTCTGACTGTCCCTGCATGGCTTTGTGAGGAAAGCTGCTGGGGACCCCGGAGCACTTCCGTCCAGGTGAGGAGTGGGCTTTCTTTGGGCTCCATGGTGGTCCACGAACTCTGATGGTTGCTTTTACACACATCATTTATCTCTTGGAATGGCCTGTCGGGGATGACTAGTCTAGAAGCACGACTTAGTCCCTTGAAAATGCTTCATGGACAGCATGAAGGTGGATTAAGAATGATGATGTCCGTATCCCTGTGGTCCTGGGGAGAAGAAGAAACTTGGGGTGAAGAAAGGTCCATCTGTTTGCCTCTAACTCACACTTGACTCTGGAAGAAAATTAAATAAAACAAATATGGAGAGGGGGGGGGGAAGGGACAGACAGGGAGAAGGGAGAGACAGGAGAGCGTGCACAGTGTGACTTATTTTTAGTATGTTTTTGGGTATGCATGAATGTGTGAGTGTGTGTGTGGAGGCCAGATGTTAGCCTTTGGATGTCATTCTTCAGAAGCCATCACCATCCATCTTAAAAATTATTTGTTTAACTTCATGTGTATGTGTATTCCTGAGTGTGCAGATCACACCATGTGGGTGCCTGCTGCCCTTAGGGGCCAGAAAAGTGTGTCAGATCCCCTGGAATTGGAGTTATTGGCAGTTGTGAGCCTCTTGATACTGGGTACTGGGAACCCAGCCCTGGTTCCTCTGCAAGAGCAGTCAGTGCTGTTAATTGCTGAGCCGTCTCCCCTGCCTACCCCCACAACTCCACCTAACATTTAAAAAATTATTTATTTTATGATTGCCTGTCCATAGGCGTGTGTACCACATGCACAGCTAGTGCCTGAGGAGGTCAGATGAGGGCATTGTGTCCTCTGGGACTGGAGTTACACAGTTGTGAGCTGCTATGTGGGTGGTGGGAATTGAACCCAGATCTTCTGCAAGAACAACAAGTGCTCTTAAGCACTGAGCCAGCTCTGCCACCCACTTCTGTTTTGAGACAGGATCTCACTGACCTAGAGTTTGCTGGTTAGGCTGAGCATCAGGGGCTCACTTATCTCTACCTCCCCAGTAGTGCATTGTAAGCACACAGCAGCACCCCTGCCTTGTTAACTATTGCTTCTGAGGATGTAAAATCAGCCATGTGCTTGCTTTACCAGGCCTTTGCCTGCCAAGCCCTCCCCCAGATCCTCATCAATCCTAACACCCTCCAACTCCAGTGCTGGGGACTGCCTTCAAGTCTTTGCAACACTAGACAGTTCCAGGAGGGGATGAGTTCCAGGAACTCGTTGCCCAGTTCCTTCAACTTTTCAGGGTTTTGAAAATTCAAACAGTAAAAATTGGGAGGAAGCTGGGTGGTGGCACACTCCTTTGATCTCAGCATTCATGAGGCAGAGGCAGGTGGATCTCTGTGAGATCAAGGCCGGCCTGGTCTACAAAGTGAGTTTTGGGACAGCCAGAGCTACACAGAAAAAACTTGAAAAAGAATTGGGAGGAAAAGAAAACCATTCCTGGCTGAGGATGGAGCTCACTGGCAGAGTTGGCCTTGTACTTCAGGTCTTCCTGCCTCAGCAATGTGTGCCCCATGCAAGTGTGTTCCCCATGCAAGCTTGGTGAGTGACATACATCTCCTTGATGTATGACAGAAACTCATTTTCTCTCAACAGAGACAAGGTCCTTCAGTTAAGCCTGCCAGCCTTTGTATGCCTTCATAGTATGAAATATTGGAGCCTAGAATAAAAATGAATTAGATAATCAACCAATCAGAAAATAAATACATGCACAAAAAGGCAAAATAAAGCTACCTTTGGTCTGTGTCTGTGAAATCGGGCAATGGGGAAGGTATGTGAAGGTTAGTGTTAACTGTGAGGGGATCTACACTCACTTGGGAGACCAGCCTCTAGGTGTGGCTAACTGAGATAGAAAGACCTGCCCACCGTGGGTGGTGCCATTCCTTGACTGGGCTCCTGGACTGTGTAAGTGGAGAACGGAGCTGAGAAGTGTCACTCTCTATTCCTGACTGCGGATGTGATGTGAGCAACTGCTTCTGTCCCCTATGGCCCTCCCTTCCTTCCTCATTTAGATGGACAGTTCCCTTGAACTTTCAAGAAGTAACCAGTTGTGGTCCCCTGCTGCTTGCTCCTAAAACCCTAAATTCAGGGTCTCCTTCTAAAGAACAATCATTTAGGAAGACCCCAGCCATTGCTCTTTTTTGTCTAGAGAGGAAGGAAACAGAACTTGGCTCAGCTGGGGAGGTGGCTGTGTTCAGCTCTAGGATGTCTTCTTCAGGAAGCACAGCACACTGCTTGCTGCCCCAAAGTTTTCTGTTAGAAGTAAGAGCTGGGCCTGGGGACATGGCTCAGTGGGTAAATCACTCGTCCTGCAAATGTGAGTTCATTATCCAGAACCCACATTAGAAAGAATGCTGGGGCTCAGTGTCAGTGGGGCACACCTTTAATCCCAGAACTCTGGAGGCAGAGGCAGGTGGATCTCTGCAAGTTCGAGGCCAGCCTGGTCTACAAAACAAGTTTCAGGACAGACAGGGCTACACAGAGAAACCCTGTTTCAAAAAGTCAAAGCACACACACATATACACACACACCAGGAAAACAGATGACCCATGAAAAGCAAATGGAAAATTGTTTCTATAGAATGATCTGGAAAATGGGAGAGAGACAGCTGCAGGCAGGCACATCTGAAAAGAAATGCCCAATGTTTTCTTATCATTCAAGCCCAACACTATCCTCACACTTTCCAGCCTTTCTGAAGCTCTGTGGAGCTCAGGAATCCCTGGGCTGTGTGCAGATACTAGCATGGTCTCACCCCTGGTCTTGACTGGTTGGTTGGATCAGAACAGGCACTGCCCTATCCATGTGCTTGGGAAAGAGCCAGGGGCTGAGGACCTAGAGGAACCTCCTCCCCCACTGAGGTGCAGCCTGTGCCTCTATTAAGACCCCTTAGCATTTTATTACATGTTCTTTAAATGGTAAGCCGGGCTCAAGTGGATTTCTGTTATCACAAACAGTTCTTATTTCATATTGTTTAAACAGCACAAAGGAGAACAGAAACTAGGCCCATCTACCCTCTGCACTGACACCTCAAGCTGAGCTGTCCCTGGGCCCCCAGATTCTTGCTGTTCTCTGCGGCCCCACCTAGATGACCCTTCCAGATTCAGCCTCCTCCGGGGGGCTGGCACAGTCTGAGGGACTTGGTCTGGCACTGCCTGCTCTCCTGAAACCTCTCTGTGTGTCCACAACTATTCCAAGTTCACACTGTGTTCCTTCTGTCCACTCATAACTGGCTTGATCTAGTCACTTTGCAGTGTGTATGCATTTCAAGGCACCATGCAATTGGGTTTGGATTTGTAAAAACTCAAATCCTAAAGCTGAGGGTGTAGCTTGGATTGGATCCTTGGAACCTTTTAAACCGGTTTGGTTGTCCACACCCATAATCCTAGAACTCAGGAGGTGGACACAATAGGCCACAGAGCTCAGGGTCATCCTTGGATACACAGAGAGTTCAAGGCCAGCCTGGGCTAAGTGAGACTCTGCCTCAGAAATAGAAATTAACTAACTCCACAGGACTGGGGCTGTAACTACGGGGCATAAGTGTTGCCTAGCACACAAGAGGCCCAGATCCATTTTCGATACTACAAAGTAAATACATAGATAATCCAATAAATACATTGAATAATAAGTGAGAAGATGCCATTTCCCCAGTTGATTGATAGCTGGAAATGCGCCTCTCGGGGCCTGAGTCCCCACTGCATGCAGGGGCACTCAGAGGACCTGCTGTCAGAATACTCTTGTCACTAGATTTGGCTGTCACTTTCCTTGCTTCTGTCCCCTACTCCCTCCCCCACCCCCCAGCCAAACCCAGATTTTCTGCAAGAGCAGCAAGTGCTCTTAACTGCTGAGCCATCTCTCCAGTTCTGCCCTCCATCCTTCCTTTCTTCTCCCCATCCCTCTTCCTCTCTCTTTCTTTCTGTGGTTCATGTCCATGAGTGTCCCCGCTCCCTAATTCTTGGTCCCACAGTGGCAGCAATGGGCTTTTCACCTTCCCTTCAAGATCTGTATTCTTGTTCATTTGCTCATGTCTTTTCCTGGCTTGAAGAAAACTTTTGTTTGGTACCCCCACCCCTATTCCCCCCACACCATCCCGTCTCTGAGTCTCTTAGTCTAGGCAAGCTTTGTATTTGTCATCTCTATGAAGATGACTTTGAACTCCTGACTCTCCTATTTCTACCCTGATCACACGTAGGGCCCCCCCCCACATTGGTGGCTGGATTTTAAGAATGTGGTTGACCCATGTGTATCACTAAGAAAATCAAGTTCCCATGGGCATGTCCCTCCCTCTTCAGTGGTAGGAGGGAGCTGTGACTTCTGTCAGCTAGGCAGCACTGGGCAAATGACCGATGATCACCAGCCTCAGTTTTCTTCCTGTGAAATGGGACCATTGTATAGCTTAGGTTCTGCTAGAGGCCGAAGGGTGAAATTGCCTCAGCTGCTTGTGATAATTTTACTATCACTGGCAATGTTAGCAGGCATAGAGGAAGTGTGTCTGTATGGCTCATCCACCTGCTTTGCATATCCAAAGCTCAGTCCCACCTAGGCTCTTTGGGGAGTCCGGAGGCTGCATTCCCCGAGGCTGCATTTTGGCACCAGAGGAACCTAGGTGCAAGCCTTGGCCGTGGTACAGAGCCACGTGAATCTGTGCGGGTTACTAAATCCTGGACCTCAGTCATGGCAGGAAGACAATGTCAAGGATGAGCATCGGCTGAGTGGGCTCAGCCTTGAGAAAGTCCCAGGCAATGAGTCAGGAGAGGCAAAAGGAACCAGACAAGGGTGGATGCCTTAAGGGCAGCCATTAAAGGGGTGTCACCACTTCCCTGCTAATGGTCACTGGGCCTGAGGGCCACCAAGGTGCAAAGCATGGGGTGCTGGGTCCTTGGGCACCTTAGCCTGGGTGCCCCTCGGGAACCTGCAGCGCGTCTTCAGTGCTGAGAGTGGCATTGTAGGGATTCAGTGTATTGCCCTCCTCAAACCCTGCACCTCAAACAGGATGTGTAAGCAGCCACCACAGCCCCTCCCAGCAGGAATTAGGACCTTGGCTGTCACAGGGCACAGAGACTCAGTCTCTGTATCGCATCATGTGTTACCTCCATTTCTTCCACTGCACCTGGTTGTAGAGTTGGGCAAGGACTCAGGATGAAGTGGCAGCCATGGCACCGGCCCCTTTGGTGGGGAGGCATGGTCCATACTGAGGGAGCCTTCTCAGTGCTTTGGGAGTTCTGGCATTACAATGTTTGGGTTGGTGCACAGCTGGCTCCGCCTCTCTGAAGAAGCGCTTGTCCCTTTTAGAGTGCATTACACAGCTACTGTGTACTGCACACTCCAAGGGGCATTGTTCCGGTCATAGAAATGGTACAATTTCTAAAGTTAGAAGACTTTTCTCCAGGAAGGGTGTGTTTCAGAATTCCCACAGAGAAGGCATTGGATTACGAATCATTTTGTCTTTGGGAGCACCGATGATATCTGGTGAACTATTTATGCTTGAAGAGGGCTCCCCCATTCTCCCTAAGAGGCCCTACCCTTGGGGGTGGAGTCATTGCGGACCCTCCCAGCCCCACACAGCCCTTTCTTCCCCTCACCTGGCTGAGAACTTTGGGGTTTCACTGGGTTAAGAGCTCATCCACTCCAAGCCTTAGCTTTGTTGCAGGAGTGAGACCACATGCTATGTTGTTGCTTAAAATGTTGAAGCAGGGACAGCAAACCCACGTCCCTTTGGACCTGTGACATGGATAGAAACACCAAAGTCCAGGAAGGGAAGGGCTTGTCCTGGGTTCTGCCACAGAGGGGTGGCAACTGCTCTCCACTGCTTGGTGGGGTAGAGGCCAAGGGGCAAAGAGGAGCTTCACCTTTGAGACAAGGAGCTGGAAACACCTAGGCCACTGCTCATGGGAGTCAGCTTCTTCCTGGGCTACTGGACACAGTTGTCCTGTGTCTAGGTAATGACTGGCAGACGTTGGGGGACGGGTCGGGCTGGACGCCTGCCATTGGGGTGCCCCGGCTTCTTTGGTGCCCCTAGTTTCTTGTCTCATCCCTTCGCCTTCATCTGCCTGAGATTTATTCCTGAGCTACAGAGCCTGGAAGTAATTTGCTGACAAAGCCGGGTCCCGGCAGGTGCTTTAATTGGTTCTGTGGGAACAGATCTGGGAACGTCTATTTAGAAGGAAATAGAAATTATGGTGGTGCCACCATCCTTTCTCTGAGGCGGGGACTGCACAGTGTGTGTGGAGGATTGTGAAGTGTGGGGGGAGGTGGAGGCTTCAACCTGGTGTGAAAGCAGGATCTGTTAGCTTTGGGGTGGGGGTCCTGAACCTCTCAGAACTGGGCCAGAGAACATGAGGCCTAGAGCCTGACCCCAGTGTAAGACCTTCTTACACTGCCAGGTCCAGTCCCCGCCATAGCTCTTCACTGTCCTCAGAGTGACATTCAAGGTGACCTCCATTTGCTCCTCCATTTTTCTAAAGAGCAGTCTTTCTGTAGGCTTCCTGTGGGCCCCACACTGAGTCAGCCCACCCGAACAGTGTCACCTTCATTTGACTTGCTTAGAAAAGCTGTCTGTGGGAGGCTGTGCCACAGCCTGGACTTGAACCCTTGCCTGTCTGCTGCTCAAGCTGCCTCCTCTCTGTCACACATGACATTGGCTGAGCTCCTTGCAAGCCCACACCTCCCGGTAGGATGGCCCTTCTTGCATTTCCCTGTGGCAAACTTCTAATTCCAAAGCCTACTGATAGCACCACTTGGTGAATTCCGGAGAAACCTTTCAGCTGTGACCTCTCCAAACTCCTCCAAGCCCTGACTGAGCCCAGGTCTTAGTAGTGAGCTCTGGGTTTGCCCCTGGGTGTATCAGTGTGCCCCTTACCACATGGGGTGCCCCTTACCACGTGGGGTCCCCCTTACCACGTGGGGTGCCCCTTACCATGTGGGGTGCCCCTTGCCACGTGGGGTGCCCCTTACCATGTGGGGTGCCCCTTACCTTACTACATGGGATGGCCTACAAGCTGATGCTCTCCTCTCATGGTGAAGTTAACGAGCCCAGAGTCTGGTGTGTTGAACACTTGAAAGCTCTGAGCCACACGATTGTCCCTCGTGTGTGTGTGTGTGTGTGTGTGTGTGTGTGTGTGTGTGTGTGTGTGTATGTTAGAGGTTATTCTCATGGGGTGTCATGCCATTCCGTCCCCACAGAAGCTCAGTGTAGTCTGGCCTTCAGTTGCTAGGCATGGGCGTGGGAGTGGGCCATGGGCTGACTGTGGACTCTACCCCAGTTCAGATGCTGCTCAAACCAGAGCTGTCCAGTTCTGCCCTCCCATTGTGACTCAAGAGTGTTCACAAGTTTGGAGCCATGCTGCTTCTGGATGCAGCAGGGGCTGGTGGGAGAACACCAGGAAACGGAGCCGTGTCAGAACAGAGGGCCTGTGGCTGGTGTTTCTGGGGTCACAGGCTGGCTTTTCCTGGTGTCATCATTTAGAAACCCTGGGATGGGGCAAAATGTGGGGTACAGATGCAGGCAGGGGAGGGTTTAGTAGGAGTTGGACGGAGGAAGACAGTACCTGGGTGATGGTACCAGTAGTCCACATGTCAGTTGTCCCAACCCACATCCCAAATCAGGCCTCAGTTTCCCCTAGCAGGACCTCCTTGTGGTGGAGGGGAAGGTTCAGAGAGAGTATGGACATCTTGGCACTCATTTTGTCCGCAGCTGATTCGCGGGAGAAGGCAGGACCCTGCCGGGTGTCTGCCCTGGCATCCCCAGACCAAGGCCGAGAACTGAAGGACTTCCTTGGGGAAAGGAAAAGACAAACAGCCACTCTGCCACAAACTTCCCGCCTAGCAGAAAGCTTGCCTGCGAGACTGGGCCGTAGGTGGCGCCACAAGGCTGCAGTTGCGCCTCCCTCGCGGTTCAGTCCCGGCTGTTCTGCCGGTGTGGTCATCTCCACGTCTGGGTCCATTGACACCGCGTGTCAGTTTGGGGCACTAGAGTTAGCCCCAGGTCTGCCAGAATCAGCCACGCACAGGCAGTGGACGTGGAGGGAGACCTGGAACAGCTTCCTTGGCCCCCGCAGCTGCCGTTCCAGGGCCTTGGTGTTAAAGGTGGGCCACACTAGCGCAGGTGTGCTGGAGTTGGGGTCCCTAGCAGAGTGGACAGCCCGGGTACCCTGGGTGCGTGTGCGCGGCACGAGTGGGCGTGGGTGCCGAAGACGCGCGTGGGACGCAAGATTACAGCCCGGTGCTTCCTTTGTTCCAGCGCGAGCTGCAGGCAGTGGCATCGCTGCCCCGCCTCGGTGCCTCGGTGCCCCGCCCTTCCATCGTCTGTAGTGGGTAAAGGTCTTAGTCCCTGCCAGCTCTGCCTCGGTGGTTCATGCTCCTGACTCCCGCATTACACTGGAGAAAGTCGTGCATCCCCTCCCCAGCCTGGATACAGAACCTCTTCAAGTCCCCCAACAACAAAGCCACATGACCTGGGGAACCCAGGCTCCAGGACCAGCGTGGGGGGTAGAGCTTAGAAGTTACCCAGAAGGACAGCCCAGCAGGTGTCGGGTGAGAGGGCCTCTGAGGTCATCCCAGTTCAAGGACTCAAAAGTCCACAGACCTAATCCACTAACAGAGACCGTGGAACCCAGGTGGGGGATGGCTAAGCCAAGCCAGACAAAAGGTACAGTCCCCAAGATCAGGTGCCACCCACTTAGGCACTGGGAGAAGAACAGAGCAGGCAGGGGCTGGCCTCTCTCTCTCTCTCTCTCTCTCTCTCTCTCTCTCTCTCTCTCTCTCTCTCTCTCTGTGTTTGTTTGAGACAGGGTTTCTCTGTGTAGCCCTGGCTGTTCTGGAATTCACTCTGTAGACCAGGCTGGCCTTGAACTCACAGAGATCTGCCTGCCTCTGCCTCCCGAGTGCTGGGATTGAAGATGCACACCACTGTCCAGTGCACCTAGGCAGCTTTTAAGTTCAGACAGATCTGTTCAGAACCCAGCCAGTACTTGTGTGCTCCCCAGAGGCTGCTTGCCCTACACTGGGTGAACAAAGTTACTCTGGGACCCGACCCCTGGCCAGGGTACAGTGGTTAAGGAGACAGATTGGATTCTGCACCAGATTTTTTTTTTGCCTTTCTAGAGGGCTCCTGCTCACCACACATTGTGAATCCTTTGTTGGTACCTAGAAAGTGAGCCATCACTTGACTGTGTCTACTCAATTTTAGGGCCCATTCAGCCTTAAGTTCTGCCCACCAGGAACCCCAGGAACCAAGCAAAGTCCTGGGAGGACTGGACTCTGTGTGTAGCTGCTGTGGTGGCAGCGACACCCCAGGAATTCTGACCCAGACGGGGGAAGATGAGGGGCTCATGGCCCTGATCTATGGCTGAGAGGGGGACCCAGGTGCAGCCCTGGGAAGGTAATGTATACAATTACAGCTGACCTGGTCACTCCTGCCCTGCCAAAAATGACATCGAAAGAACAGAATCCAAGGGCAATGAGATCTAGCCTGGGCTGGTGGGCAGGGAGGGGAGCAGGACACTGGCAAGAAAGGCCAGGACTGAAGAAGGAGTCCTTGCTAGCCAAGGTCACTCCAAGGCTCTGGTCTTTGCTGTCCAGTTGACAAAATTCCCATGACTAGGGGAGGGGGCTGAATGGTGACTCCACTTGCTGGGAGCCTGGTTTGGTCCTGCTGGCTGTATGCTGCTGGCAGCTGTAAACTGATGGGGGGATGTCCTTCTATATGTGTTTCTCTTGTTGATTGATGAATAAAACACTGCTTGGCCAATGGAGGCAGGAAGATAGGCGGGGATAGGAGATGAGGAGAATTCTGGGAAAGGTAGGCAGAGAGGAGGTGCTGAAAAGGGATGCCGTGTAGAGACCAGGAAGGCAGGGTGCACCAGGCATTCTCTGGTAAGATAAGGCCATGTAGAAATACATAGATTAGTAGTTATGGGTTAATAATTAAGAGAGAGCTAGCCAATAAGAAGCCCTAGCCATCAGCCAACAGATTTATAATTAATATGGCATCCGTGTGTTTATTTGGGGCTGAATTGGCAGTGGGACCTGGTGGGACAAGAACCTCCAAAAACAGTGAACTCATCCCATTCCCATTCCTGGGGGTTTGGGGTCAGGTGGAAGAGGAGCCTGGCTGTGCCAGCTCCAGGCTCTGGATCTTTCAACCTGAGCTCCTTGGAAGCAACTCCAATGCCAATATGGCTGAACCCAAAGCTGGGGTACCTGAGAGAGTTTGAGGGATGGGAGGGGTTGGGGACCCATGTTTTCCTTTCTTTATCAATAGTCATCTATTGAGCACCCACTGTTTGCACCCGGCCCACACTGAGCAGTGCAAACTCTGTTCCTACAGGGCTTTGTCTACTGGGGCTGGACACTAAGTATGTATGTATCTATGACGATGATGATGCATATATTATATGTAGGTGGTGTGTATGCACATGTGTGTACATGTGGGGCCAGAGGAGGACATCAAGTGTTCTCTTCTATCACCTTGTTGAGACCCAGTGAGCCTCCTCTCTGCATCCCTCACAACTCTGCAGTTACAGGCACGCATGTGGCCATGGGTGCTGAGGGTTTGAGCTCAGATCTGCATTCTTGCACAGCAAGGGTACTCTTACCCACTGAGCCATCTCACCAGCCCCTAAGTATGTATGTACTCTTTGATTTCAAAGACAAGGCATGACAGGACTTAGTATCCACCAGGAGTGTGGGGAGTAGAGGTCCCACAAATACAGATATCAGTTCACACCCTGAAGTGGGAAGGGTGGGGCTTTTGGGTTGCAGTCAGGCAGGCTCTGGGGCCACAGCTCCAAGAGTGGAAAGGGAGACAGCAGGTGAAGCTTTCGATGGAGAAGTAACAGAGACTGAGACCAGGGGGACTCTGGGTTTTGCCCGAAATCTGTGGGAGGTGGAAGCCCTGTGGCCCCTCAAGTGCAGCCACATCTGAGCCAGCCTCGGTAGGATATTGATGCTCTGGAAAGCCCAAAATGGACCATGGTCCCTGAGGAGAAGACAGACAGAGGCTGAAGTTGTGGAAAGGCAGCGCTTGACCTCAGACATCCTGTATACACATGGCCAAGGAGGAAACAGAATATTGAGGTCATGGTCAGGGGTCACCAGGCTGGCGGCTCCATTGGCACTGGGCTTGATGCACACTAGGCCTTTCATTTTAGGCCCAGTGGGAACTGGCTGGCCTGGGGATGGGCTTCCAGGAGGGAATGGATGGTCCGCATGAGAGGAGGAGGCTTTTGGGGGCGGGGTGGGAGGTGGTCTTCCTGGAATTCCAGATCAGGCCTTAATAATTTGTTTCAGGATTAATGTGTGGTCATGCCATCTTCGCTGTTCCAGCTCACTGAATATAAAATAAGAATGTGACTCCCCTCCCACAAATGGAGGCAGAGAGACCAAGTCTAATTGTGCCAGCTGAGCCTGAAGCCACCATCAGGAATAAATCTCTCAGGGAGGGCCACTTGGAGCAGCCCTCGTCACTTCTGGTTTTATTTAGCTGATAATCTTTTATTGTGTCTGGAGGTCCGGAGAAGCTCTGTCTTCCCAGGGCAGGGGCATGGCCAGTACTCACAGGGCAGATTCCTAGTGCCTATGGCCACCTCTGGCTACAGTGGAGAGCCCAGGCTTCTCTGGGGAAAGAGTAGCGGCTTTTTGTCTCATTCTTGGGGATCCAATCCAGGGAAGCCAACCGAAGCAACATGCCCTCTTCCACTCCCTCCTTATTCTGCTCACTCTCCATATGCAGTCAGCAAATGATTTTTATATGCCTTCCTTGTGCCAGACCCTGAGGATAGCTGTGACTGTCCTGGAACTCACTATGTAGACCAGGCTGGCCTCAAACTCAGAGATCCACCTGCCTCTGCCTCCCTAGTGCTGGGATTGAGGGTGTGGGCTACCACTGCCTGGCAATGACCGAATGTTCTAAGAAGCAAAACTAGCTAACTGTTCATGTGCCTGCAGAAGCCTCAGTCCGGGACTAGACGCAGGGTCCAGACCTCAGCTAGGGCTTTGAAGTCTTCTGTCTGCATGTGCTTCTTTGCCATGTCTCAGCTAGCCTCATGGGATTTTTGTTTGTTTGTTTGGTTTTTTGAGGCAGGGTTTCACTATGTAGCTTTGTAGACCAGGCTGGCCCTCCTCTGCCTCCTCTGAGTGCTGGGACTAAAGGCATGAGCCACCACCGCCTGGCCCTAGCCTCATGTTTTAATAAGTTGCCCACACATGTCTTTGGGCTTATAAATCAGATTTATCATCTTCCATAGTCCACCTCCAAAGGGCCGGGTTACACTGTCCTTTGATATAGTTGGCTTATGCATTGCTGAGGAGTCCAGGGCTTCCTGCGTGCTGGGAGACATCCTTAGCTCCAAATCAAATCAGAATCAAGGACACTGAACATGCTGGACCAGTGCTCTACCACTGACCCATGTGGACAGAGCCACCTAGAGGTTTTGGTCAGGGGCATGGTACAACCGGGTCCTGGCATAGCAGTGTTCCAAAACCTTTAAAGGACTCAAGAGCTCAGTGACATGAAGTTCCCCAGACCATAACTGGGCAAATGACCCATATGGTCACTTATCTTGGCAGTGAACAAATGCCCCACTATTCCTATCAGGGAACACGGTGAGAGCTGTAACACACACACACACACACACACACACACACACACACACACACACACACACACACACACACACACACACAAAGACACAAAGACTGATATTGGGGCTCAGCTTCAAGCTGAAAATCAGAAAAGCAAAGCAGCTGGGCAATAGCTCTCACTTCTAGCTCAGGCTGAAAGGGCTGATCCACGCACGAGCTGTCACCAAGACTCAAACTGCTGCCTCTCCTCAGTGTGGCTGAAGAATGAATGTCTCCTACTGAATACTGAAGACCCTGCTTCTATCTTCTATACCCCTCTAGTGCTGAGATTAAAGGAGTGTGATCTGTTACTCTTTTAGACTGATTCACTCTCATGTACCCCTGGGTGGCCTTGAACTCAGAGAGATCTGTCCATCTCTTAATCCTGAGTCCCAGGATTAAAGGTGTGCACCACCACCTCCTAGCTTCTGGCTGCTGGGTTTGAAGGCATGTGCCTGGCTTCTACGGCTTGTGACTGACTTTGCTTTCTGAATTATTAGGCAAGCTTTAATAAATCATAAACAATACATCACCACAGACAGCACGACCCTGCTCTGGGCATCTGTCCACACTGACCACAGATGGACCTTCACTCTTGACTCTGAGGTTCCTTGGGGTCTCAGTGGCTTCAGTAGCTTCTTAGACACAGGGTCATTACCAGGCCCCTGGCACCTGTCGAGAGTGCTGGGAACCACCCTGGTCCTCATTTACAGTTGGACCTGTTCTCTGGGCTCTTGTCATTTCTGATCTCTTTTCTAGTCTAGGCCAGAGTGCCGTTTCTCAAAGACCCCAGGTGGCCCAGTGTCCTCCACTCTGCAGTCTCCAGAACCTGGTTTGGCTTTTGCTGTCAGGTCTCAAACAATAGGGGTTCTGCTCTGGGGCCATTTAGTTAGGGTTGAGGTAGGCACAGCTGTGGTTGTCCCTGGAGAAGGAGCTGAGGGGCTGGGGAGTAGAAGGCATAGGTAGGGCAGTCTCACAAATTGGACAGGGAACTCACCCTAATTCCAGTAGTAGCCCCTAAACCATGTGCAGCTTGCCACAGGATGGGAAATAGGAATGTCTGGTAAGCCCTCACATCTTGGTTAATTTTTAAAAAAAGAATTACTTTTAATTCTGTATATGTGTATGTCCATCTTTGAGCTTGCACATTTGTGTAGGTGCCCACAGAGGCCAGAGGCATGAGATCTCTCAGGCATGTGTGAACCGCTGCTGGTATGCTCTTAACCTCTAGACTGTCTGCCCAGCCCTTATATTAGAGCTCATTTTCCTTCCAGAGTCTTGCAGGTGAGGACACTGAGGCCCAGAGTGCTGAGGAGAGGCACTGGGCAGAAATTTTTTTTAAAGATTTTATTTATTTATTATGTATACAACAGTCTGCTTCCATGTATATCTGCACACCAGAAGAGGGCACCAGATCTCATAATGGATGGTTGTGAGCCACCATGTGATTGCTGGGAATTGAACTCAGGACCTCTGGAAGAGCAGTCGGTGCTCTTAATCTCTGAGCCATCTCTCCAGCCCCTGGGCAGAAATTTTAATTTGCTTCTGCTGGAGCCACCTACTGTGACAGACAGGCTCTTTGGGGGACACAAGCCAAGACCACTCTCTGCAGCAGGCTCCTTCCACAACTAGTCCTGAGAGGAACCCAAATTGGCCCTCTGGACTTCCAGCTGGATCCTTCCTGTGTGTTGTAGCTTCCTTCCAAGGGACTTAGAGAGACCCACCAAGTGTAGTCAGGTTGATGGGAGTCTAAGAAACTTGGAAGCAAACATGGACTGTCCATTGGGGACAGTTCTGGTTCTACAGGTCTGGCTGTGTTGAAAACTTGGGTCTGCTCCCAATGTGCTGTGTGACCAGGCCACCCCTGTGCCTCTCTGTGTCTAGTTCTTTTTCTGTGCACCTTGGGCAAGCATGCCTGCCCTCGGCATTGCTGCAGGTCTGTGGTTGTAGTAGGGCGTGGAAGCAGGAGGTGGTGAGTTTGATGCCGGCTTGGGCTCCAGGCCATCGAGCTGTGAAGTGACTACTTCAGTGTCTCCACAGTGACAACCACACCACAAAACCAAGACAGACAACAGCAAAGAACAGCAGGAAGAAGGAATTTGGGCATCTGATGTTTGTTTGCTAGCTCTGCTGCCTGCCTGAGAATTTTGTGTCTCCCCCTCCCACCCAGGAACCACAGAGGTTCAAGGACACAAAAAGCTCACCTGCCCTAGAGCACATGGGGTTGAGAGCTTGGGCTGCTGCCCAGGCTGAGCTCCTCTCCCCAGTGGTTCCCATCTCCCATACAAACATATTTATTGGGTTTGATGGCAAACACATTATGCTTGTCCCAGGAAGGGCACTTCCAAAGAGAAAACCTTGAAGTCCGGGAAATAATGATGGGGGACTTAAATTAAAGTGCATAAAACCCTCCCGAGAGATAACGTCAGGGTGAGTTACAGGCCCGATAAGGGACTGGGGGTTCTCAGAGGGGGGCACAGAAAGGTCGCCCAGCAGTGTGCAGAGGACCAGGAATCATAAATATGGGGGCAAGATGCCCAGCTGGGGTCACCAGGGTGAAAATATTGGGGTCATTCCAAAAACAATTACCTGCTTCCCTTTCGCATCTTGTAAATCTTTTGCCTTTTGTAAGAGATTTCTGGGGAGAGACACACTTTGGAAGCTTTAACCGATTTTGTGGCTGCTTCTTGGTGGTTGAGCTAAGAGCAACAGAAAGACAAAGGGGGAGAAGTAATTACCCAGCATCCTCAGGGGCATAGGGATAGTTGACAAGCTCCATCTTATTCTTAGGAGATTTGGGGCTCTCTTGAGGTTTGGCTTACCCCATTTGGAGCCAGGATGCAACTTAACAATTAATTTTTGTTTTGGATCTGCTTGTAGTGCGGCTCTTGCCTCCCAATTCTAGCCCCTTTGGGGCCCACATGGCAGCTGAGAGGTAGCCATCTTGGCCCATGTGGTCTTGACTGGGAGTGAAGCCACCCAAGTGGTGCTGCTGTCACCTTGGCTGACATGTATTAAGGCTCCTATGCCCACAAAGTGCCTGTGAAATGTGAGGACAGGTCCAGGCTATGGCTGGCCCCATTCTCACGGCTCTGAGTTTGGCTTTCTTCTTTCCCCTACTGTGTTCCAGGCTGAGACAGCAGAGGGTCAGAATTTACTCTATAAATACTTCCTGGCACCCAGTACAGGGTGACTACACTTCTGGAGGTTTATAACTACTTCAGGCTCCACTATGAGCTTCCCGTTCAAGCAGCCATTCATCAGGTTTCTCTGTCACCTTTCTTGAAGCACAGGGCTTGATGGCTCATGACAATCTCTGGGAACCCTGCAGGAGTGAAACGGGCAGACATAGTCACATACACCAGTGTTTGGCAATCTGGGCCACAGCATCTCTCTGGGAACCTTTAATATCATGGTGTTTAACCCTATGCCTTTGCTTGTCCCTGAACTCAGAGGGCTCTCGAGGCACTTGACAGGACATCAGATCCTGTGTCCCACTGCTAGCATTGGCTCCAAGGGCCTCTTCTAGAGACTGTGGGAGGCGGTCAGAGTCACCCTACAGAAATGCTGCATGACTGTGGACATTTGTGGGGGCTGCAGTGGCTGGGTCAGCTCAGGTAGGCTTCCAAGAGGAGGAGGAGGAGGAGAAGGAGGAGGAGGAGGAGGAGGAGGAGGAGGAGGAGGAGGAGGAGGAAGACATGTTGTTGACTGGTAACCTGAGAGGCTGGTTCAAACCCTGAGTGCAGGGTTTCAAACCTGTACCTTGGGAAGATAGAAGGACTCTCTATCCCCAAGTTTCCCATCACTATGAAGGGCTAAGGCAGAGGGCTGAATGTGGACAGCTGACCAAGGCAGTGGCTGCTTGCTCTGCATTGCTCCTGAAAGCCAGAGATGAAAACACTCCCTGACCTGAAAGAGCCCAGCTGGACGCTCCTGTGGGCCTGGCAGACATGACTTCACAAATCAGATGTGACAGGACAATGTGTGCCAAAATGGTGGCCAGCTGCTTGGCTGAGAGGAGGGGCTGCTCAGAGACCAGGCATTCCTCTGAGAGCAGGCGCCAGCCGTGGCCCCAGTGCAGATGTGCAGGTGGTGCTTGGCTGGCTGGCTTGCCCAGTGCTTTGGCACAAACACATGTGTACACACACACACACACACACACACACACACACACACACACACACGGTTCATGTGAAGATGTAAGGACTCACATGTGTTCATACAGGTATGCATACACATGTGTACTCGCACATACAAACATATCATAGGCACACAAATACATGCACACTGACTCTTAGCTCAGGCACATGCAAGTACATACAATTGCATGTGGCCCAGCCTTCCCTCATGGATATGAGTCAAGTGTCTACACATGCACACAGGTGCATGCTCACTCCTCCTTCCCTACGACCCGGGCTTCCCTCAGGTTGTCTGACTGGAGTGAGAACCAGGGGCAGATTCCCAAGTATCTCCCTGTTCTGGGCAAACACCTTCCTTTTAGGACTTGTCACTGTGGACCCAGCCGCCACTTCTGGAATTGAAAACAGTTTAAAACACATAGAGACTGCCAGGGAGGGCCATCACTTCCTGTCCCAGCATAGACTAGCCAGGGATGAGCGTGTGACTTGACCTGGCCTGGGAGGGCGCTGGTCCATGTGGAGGACACCGTGCTCAGGGGGTGGGAATGAAGCACTGGAACAGACAGTGGCACTGAGGGAAGCCACAGCCATACATGTGGCTGACACAGAGCCTGGCTGCGGTGTGACCACCAGGTGACGTTTGCCAGAAGCATCAGAGTTCTGTCACTGAGGGTTCTTCACAACTACCCAGGGAAGCACAGACCTCCCTTCTAGACCTGGAAGAAGCTAACGATTTTGGGGTAACAGGAGGAACCCCCTTTCTGTAGCAGCTGATGGCCTTGGGCAGGAGTCTCTACATACTGATCTTTGACCTCAGTGACTCCAGTGACCCCCACAGCAAGGGCTCAGAGCCCAGGATTATGGAGAGTCATCTCTCTCGACTCCTTCTCTAGTCATGTACATGGTGAATATCCTTGGGGTTCGTTTTCTGGGAATCTGTCCTTCCCAGGCATTTGCCCTACTGTAGAGGGGGACATGAGGAGCCAGGAGCTGCCTGTCACAGATGCAGGCCAACTACTCATGGAGAATGGGAGTCCCAGGGACTTGGTTCCCAAGAACAGGATCTGGGTGGCATCACTCCTGTCTCAGGGCTCTCATGGGACTGGGGCAGGTAGGCACTAGGAGACACTGGTGATGAAGGGTCTCCTCCTGGATGGGGAACACTCACACTTCACCCTTTTCCAGGCATGAGGCATGCCCTAAGCTTGATCTGCAGCAGGCCTGAGACCTGGAGTCTGAGCTGCCCAGAGCTTGGCAGCGACTCACAACCTGTGTCACATAGATGCTGGTCGGACCCCAAACTGAGTTATCTCTGTAGGTTCCATATCTGCCCAGGAATGACAGGAACTCAAGCTATCTGTGAGATAAGGCTGACCTTAAACTCTGCCTCTCCTCTCCTGAGTGCTGGGATGCCACATGTGGGTATCACCAAAACAGGTTTTAGCTTTGGAATTGAACCGGGGCCTTCATGCATGGTAGGCAGGCACTCTACCACAGCCTAGCTTTATACTCGACATTTCATGTTTTGGTTAGTGATAAGTGGACAGACGGCCAAGCAAACCTTTTGTAATGAGGCTTTGTTTATGACTAGCAGCTGATGCTCTGGGGCCTGCTAGGCACCATCTCCTGAACTCTAGGAGAGAGGGTCCATTACTTCGGCCCTGTTTTACAGATGGGTCCTCAGAGGGGTTCAGTCAGGGGCCCTGGTGTGATGACTTAGGGCAGCTCAGCTATAGTGTACTTCAGAGTGACCCCATACCTGGGCCTAGTAGTCCAGGAACCATGGTTGCACTCACCTTCTTGCCATGGGTAGGGCTTTCCTGGCTGCTGTTGGCCTCTATCCAGAGCCAAAACTCTGGACAACCATTCACAGGCCTTGCAGACACCTCTGGGCCTCTGGAGGCAGACAGTGAGGTCTGTAGGATTTGGGGCTCCTGGGGTGTGAAGAGTCATAACAAAGATGCTGGCTCAGGCTGGCTGAGGCTTCTGCAGCTCTGCTCTGTAGAGGATCTGGCGTGTGTGGTCCTTGAGGCTGGCTCCGCTGCTCACAACCTTGTTCAGATGTTGAACTCCCAAGGATCTGGCTGGGCACTTAGCTGTTTCCTGTTCTCAGGGGATGTGTCCTGACAGTCTGGCATCAGGACTCTCAGGAGACACCCTATTTCCTAGTCACTTGCTGCCCAGGCCAGTTGTTGTAGGGTCTGGGGTCAGTGGAACCTGTCTATAGTTCCTGTGGCCAGGTCTCCTCTGTTCCTTAAATGAAAGTGGATGACACCTTTGTCCTTAACCCTATGCTATTGTACCCTGAACCCAGAACAAGGCAGCTATCCCACTCTATGGGGTCCCCCAAACTTCTTCCCTGTGTATTCACCCCTATTATGAACCTCGGGCAAGGTAACAGACATGGCCAAGCATGACAAGAGCCCCATGCAGGCAAATGGCACAGAGAGTCAGAGACGGGCAGCATAGCTGCCAAGTCGTGTTGTTGGTCTCTTGTCCTCAAAGTGCCTCCTGTGGGGACTCTCCACTCCCCAGGGAAGCCACCAATCAATCACAGCTGATGTCCCCATGGGGACTGCAGTCTCCCAACACCTCCCCAGCATGCCAAAAGAATAACAAAAGAGTAACACCCAAATGAGGTGGGCATGAAGATTTGTGGCAACCTTGCTTCTAGAACTTTCTTAATTTACAGCTTCCTCCAGCTGCTTCCCTCCACCCCCAACACACATCGGCTAAGTACTTAACACAGTGAAGGGCTTGAAGAATGCTAAAAATTTAATGTATGTTAAAAGGGTATTAAATTCTAAATTAAAATTTACATGGAAATATGACATTAAAATACTTTCAGCTTTCAGGAAGCTGGGGTCTGTAACACAGACAGATTTTCTCTGTTTAAAAAGAATTAGCTTTCCAGTATTTCTCCCAGATCCCAGGAGTTAATGTGTGAAGATGTGAGGCCTCCCTGGGGCTGCTCAGCTGATGGGACAGGACAGAGGGGAGCTGGCTGGGTGCTGGGGCTCTTGGAGAAAAAGTGCAGACCCTGTCTGCACCCCAGGGCTGCCCTGCACAGAGAGGCCCTTCTGGTGGGGGAGGTGCGGCCAGTGTGATCTCCAAGAGTATGTGGCTGGGCCACATGGCCACCTGTTACCTGCCCTAATGCACACACCAGTCCTGTGCACATCGTTTCATAGACTGTGGGATGCTGTTATGTTTGTGTAGACAAAGGGGTTCAGAGAGGCAGAGCCATGGGTCTGGGCTCACACAGTATAAGGAGGTAGACGCTCATTTTCTCTGTGGGTTCCTTGGCAGGATCCTTGGGGCTGGAGCTAGGCCCCAAGCTTAGCCTTTTCTTCCCCTTGCAGAGTTGGCTTCTTTAGGCAGACCCCCACCTCCAAGTCAACATCTCACAACTTCTATTCCACAGAGGCTGAGGCAGATTAAAACAGGCATCTCCACCCTGGCTGCAGAGGAGTAGGATGCCATGCTAGAGCCCATTGCCACCTTCTGTTTATTTCGATGAGGCTGGGCGGCCAGCTGCTGTGGGGTGCAGGAGAGGGCACAGCTGGCAGTGCCCTGACCCCAGAAGAGAGCCGGATGGCAGGGGGTGTTGGGCGGAAATGGCCACTCACGGCCACTGCACCTTGGGGAGGTTACTCATTGGCAGTTAAAAATCTATTGTGACTTGTCAGAAAAATGAATAAACGGGCACATTAACTTTTCATTCCAGACCTCAGCATGTGTTTGTCTAATCAGGAGGTGAGAATCGACCACTGCCATGGGAGCTTTCCTGTCGTCAGAGGAGTTTAACTGCACAATGAACAGGCTGCAGCCACTTGAAACATAATCCCCTTGTGTTGAGAACTGGCCTGGGGCTCCATGAGTAACAACACTCCCTGGTGCCGTCTGCATCTAGTGGAGGAGTTTGGTGGAAACAAATATTCCTGATTTAGCCCTTGTCCCCACTCCCTACCTTCTGGCCCTCATCAATGGGCTAGGGAAGGTGTGGGGGTGTAGACAGGAAGGTTAGGTTTTGTCACCTTGATGCAAACTAGAGTCACTTGGAAGAGAGCGCCTTCACTGAGGAACTACCCTCCTCTGACTGGACCATAGGCAAGCCTGCAGGGCAGTGTTTGATTGACGATGGATGTGGAAGGGACCAGCCTACTGCAGGTGGTGCCATTCCTGGACAGGTGATCCTGGATGCTATAAGAAAGCAGGCTGTTGCATAAGACCCAACTAGACTCCCAAGATCTAACACTAATGCACACTAATGCACCAACTGACTTAGTGGAGTCCATTCTTTATGGAGAGACACCTAGACACAGGGGTGTGGGGTGCCTTGGTCCTGCCTCCACTAGATGATGGGACAGACTTAGTAGACTTCCTAGGGGAGGCCTTACCTCCTCAACAGAGGAGCAGATGGGAGGTGGGTGAGGAGAGTGGGGAGGGGGAACTGGGATTGGAATGTGAGCCAGTAAACAGCACTTCTCCATGGCCTCTGCTTCAGTTCCTATCAATGGGGTTCCTGCCCTGGCTTCTCTCATGATGGACTGTGACATGGAACTGCAAGCTGAATAAACCCTTTCCTCAAGTTGCTTTTGGTCATAGCATTTACCATGGCAACAGAAAATAAAGTAGGAAAGGATCTTAAGTGGCTTCCCTTTCCCAATCTGTAAAATGTGGCAGAGCTTGGCCTGGGATGGCCAAGATTCATGAAATAGTAACGAGAGCTGACAGCCTGTGAAATGCAGGCAGGGGTGGACACTGGCACATGTCATCAAGGCAGGATTGGCAAGGTGGCTCAATGGGTAAAGGCCCTTTCTGCTAAGCCTGATGACCTGAGTTCGATCCCCAGGACTTACATGGTGAAAGGAGAGAACCAACTCCTACAGTTGTCCTCTGACCTCCACGTGTGTGTGCCACCCACAAAGTAAAAATAAAATGTAATAAGAATATTTTTAAAATTTCCAAGAGTAGTTACTGTCCCGTGTGGGATACGGCTCTTGTGTGTGACATGATTTGGGGGAAATGTGGATGGGTGGTTTAAGTGTCTCCTCTTTATTTCTACATGTATGGTGTTTTGTCTGCATGGATGTCTGTGCACCACATGTGTGACTGATGCCCATGGAGGCCAGAAGAGGGCACAAGATCCCCTGGAATTAGAGTTATAGACAATTGTGAGTCACCACGTGGTTACTAGGAATTGAACTGGGGTCCTCTGGAAGAGCAATCAATGCTCTTAACTACTGAGACATATCTTTTTTTTTTTTTTTTTTTTGAGAAAGGGTCTCACTGTGTAGCTTGGCAGGCCTAGAATTCTCTTTGTAGATTAGGCTAGCCTTGAGCTCCCAGGGAACCACCTGCCTTCTGAGTGCTGGGATTAAGGGCGTGTGCCACCAGTCTGGGAACCTGGTCACTCATACTACCAAACATACTTAACCCTCACAAGCACCCTTGGAAGGAACTAGGTTCATCTCCTTTTTACAGAAGGGGAAACTGAGGCTCAAGGAAGTAGCTCACCCAGAGGTGCAGAAGCCAGGAGACAGCTAGGATTGAAGTGCATTCTGGTCTGGAGGCCACATTATTTTATTGGTGCCCCCACCATGTGCTACATCCCTGGATCTGAGAAGATGGGGAGCCGCTGAAAGCAGCTGGGGGGGATATGGCCAGTGGGGCTATCTCCCAGCCTTTGACTCCAGGAAGCCTCAGAAGTGTATGTCAGCTGCTAGCTTAGACCCGGGGAAAGGGACGAACAACAGAGTGCAGCCATAGATTTCTGGACCATGGCCCTGAGCTGGGGACTTCTGACCCACAGCAGGCAGCAGGTGACAGGGTGTTAGGATGGCCAAGTTGGCCAATAGAGACAGCATGGGGCCTGTCAACATTGTAGCCAGAGGTGCTGGCAGAGGCTCAGAGTCCAGGCTACACAGTAATGAACTACCTTGAGACAGGGCTGGGCTAGAGTCTCCCATCAAGGCCAGGAAACAGAAATGACTGGAAGGCTGGCTCACGATGACCCTGAGGATTTGAGATCCCTGATCACAGTTCACTTAATGCAGCACCTGGACTGTGACATCAAGAACTCAAGCCCTAGAGACCCTAGCCAAATGAGGGCCACATACCAACAGTTGTGGAGAGGAGAGCCCAAGGTTGCAGTGTCCCTTGAGCAAAGGGAAGACCAGATGTGGCTTTTGTACAGTTTACCATGGTTGAATATATCAACTGGCAGTGTGTCACCCCAGAAGACCCACTGTGGGGTCACCATCTCAGCATTGTGAACTCAAGACTTTAGGAATTCAAAGAAATATACAAGAGGGTATTTATGACTTTTATTTTTAGTATTTTAATATTGAATACGTGACAAGATTTAATGACCAAATTAGTCATTTAAATTTCAAAGATATCTAAATATAAAATTGCTAAAAATTCAAATACAGAGCAAGCTACAAATAATATATCTTTTTTGGGGGAGATAGGAATGGAAGACATTAGAAAAGGGTGTTCCTGTTGTCTGAACAGACCAGAATGAGGCATTCATCTAGATGACCCTTTGCAAAGACACACCTGACTCTGAGATGCTCAGACACAACGATTTAAAAAATGTTCTAAACATAGGTGGATTGAGACATCGACCCTGGTGCTGGCCCAGGATGGTATGAAAGGATGCTGCCACAGGAGGGGCCATGGTGAGGTCTGCAGAGACATCTGGTGTAGGCAGAGTCATGGTGTCAAGGTGCTGGGTACCTTGCCCTTTCTGCCCAAAGCTTGGGATACAAGGACATGGGCTCCCCTCTACTCCTCTTTTCCTGACACACTCTCTCTGTAGGCACCAGGTAGAGGGCAGGAGACAGGTTTCAGTGCCAGCGAGACAGACTCTTTGAGGTTCAGGTTGACCATCTCATACTTGCTATGAGGGAACGAGAAACCACTCTGGCTTGGAACTCAGTACCACCTGGAGTGCTGAGAAGGACTTTGAAGGGGAAAATGATAGCCTCGCACGCACACACGCACGCACGCACGCATGCATGCATGCATGCACAGTCCTCATTCCTAACTTCCATAAGATGCTATTCTCAAAGCAAATGTACTCATTTAAACAAATGGCACAGTTAACTACTGGCTAAGCCCTAAACATTGCTTCTGAGCGCTCCAACCATAGTTTTTGCAATCTGCCTGTTCAATACAGGAACAGATTTTAAAGAAGATAATATAATTAATCCTCCGCCCCCAAAAACGGTCCACCATACCAACTATGATAAAGAGTACACCTGTTTATTAAAAGGAAAAAAAAGAAATGTACACTTTTGTTCTTTGTTTGCTTTAAGAAATTTGATCAAGTTGCAAGGAGATGTCTGGCATGGCTATATACACCCTTAGTGGGACTGCCAGGCAGTGAGCATGGCTGGGCAGCATGTGGCTCCTCCAGGAGGTGGTCTGGCTCTTGGGCATTGCTACTTAAAGCCATTGCCAGGTTTCAGTCCAATGGCAATGTCCCTGGACTCTGGAATAGGGCATCCCCTACTTCTAAACCCTCCCCTAGGGCCCAGCAGCACTATGCCTGTGAGCCCAGGCACTGCACAATGAAGGTGGACTCTGGGGCCACTTGGCCCTGCAGGCAAGCTGGGCTGCAGCAACAGATTGGAGGCCAGTGTCACTGTTGTCCTGATTTCTTCTCCTTCTGGAAGCTGAAGCTTGTACGTCTGTTCAGTTTTCTTTGTTTTTGAGCAAAATAGTCAGCCCGGGCAGTGCTCGCTCGTGACTCCAGGATATAGTTGACCTAGAGAGCAAGAAGACATGTCTGTTACTTGGCAGCACTGGCTGTTCACCCAGGCCACAGCATGGGGTGGAACGGACACCTGCTTTGGGCTGGTGACCCTGGGTGAGCTGCTGCTGACCCTGCAGCCTAGCAGGTCAGGATGAAGCCCTTGCTTTACAACAGACAGGAAGAAAGTGCAGGTTTCTCAGTCCTGAGTAGTGGGCTACTGATCCCTAGGCCTATGTTCCTTGCTATGGGCTGCCTCCCAGAATGCTCCCTACTCTGCTCAGCCAGCTCTACAGCCCTGGGTTGTTGGTCGCCCCTCCAGCTCCACAGCCCTGGTCATCAGACACCCCTGGCCTCATCTGAAAGATGAAAATGTGGTAGGTGAAGTCAGATCAAAGCTTCTCTTCAGCCTCCTGATAGCCTGACATGGGGCTGCCTCTAATGTCCACTGCAGCCCACCAGCCAGGCCAGTGAGAAAAGCAAGGCTGAGAGGGCTGCAGAGGGCTGCGGTCCCTGGGAGTCAGGTGGACTTCAGTTTGGATCATGTGTCCTCTTAAGACCACCTGTGCACCTTCAGACATAGCTTCATTCATGGCTCTGTCTTTTGCTTGGGCTTTCTGTGAAAACACAAATTGCTTCCCTCTCATACTTCTCAAAGTCCTGGCTAGAAAGCTGAGTCTTGGGCTGCCCAGACTGAGTCTCTAACAATGTCCCTCCAAACTTTCTGTGCTGGTCATCAGCAGTGGGAAGCGCAGGCCAGCGTACGGGGACAGAAGGCCGGCCTCATTCGACCACAGTCTGCCACAGCTGCTACTCAGTCTCTAGCTGAGAGCCATACATCAGCATGCAGGCTGGGGAGGGTGACGTGGGACAGTGCGGACAAGGTGTGGGGATAGCGGGAGGCATTCTCATGCTCTAAATGCCACCTCTGGCTTATATCACTTGCACTCAGTTGACCCACTGTTTGCGGTGTATTTTTCGCACATTTAATTTGTCAAAAGCATTTTAAAATGGTCCTTAACAAGCCAACTATTTCCTGAATTTATTATCTTCAGTGCTTTGTGATAATCACACAGATAATTTTAATGCAAGATTAATGTAATAATCAAAAGATAAAAACGCCCTTTGGTCTGCCATTAGCTGGTTAATATGCTGTGGCTTAAAACGTGCCCGATTTTATGCACTATAGAGTGTTTTACTTTCGATGCACTTTACAGCTTAAGGCATAAAAATATAGGGAGTTTTCATGGTCAATAAAGCCACAGCCTCCATCACTCGATCACAGAAGAGCCCAACAGTTCCTCAGAGATTCATCTCGAGGCAAGCAGAACGAGGGACTGAGCCCTGTGTGGCTCTGGCATATCAGGTGGGTAGAGGGCAGCCCTGAGTAGCACAGGCCTCCTGTGAGGCTCTGCCCATGCTCTGAGACTTTGGGCCTCCATCACCTCATCGATGACATGGGGACAATGATGTTTACACTCTGCAGGGAAGTTGGGAGGGTTAGGTGCGATACAGGAAATGAGACACCCTGGATGTAGCTGCTACTCAGGGCTCCCTCCATTGCCCTATAGGAAGCCTCTATCTGAGATGGCTATGCAGGCACTAGCCTTTGGCTCTTAATTTTTGCCTAAACTCTTATTTTAAGTTCTTGACATGTTACTTGAGTATGAGATAGACCCTAAAGAGCTCCTGATTTAACATTCCTGTCAATTCTGGAGGCCGCCAGGGTCATGGTAGCTGAGCTCTGGCACAAGCTCATAGAGCCCTAGATATGACACGAAGGGAAGGCAGGGAAGCTGGAGTTTAAGCCTGTGTGTGAGCGCAGGGTACAGGTGAAGTTCAGCCTTTGGTCAGGACCGTGATTGCTAGCTGTGACCCAGTCTGGTTCTGGGATGAAGTGCTCCGAGGTGCACAATGTGTGACATTTCTACAAACACCCTGACACACACACACACACACAGACACACACACACACACACACACACACACACACACACACACACACACACAGAGAGAGAGAGAGAGAGAGAGAGAGAGAGAGAGAGAGAGACAGAGAGAGAGAGAGAGAGAGAGAGACATTTCAGGGGAGGAGGCAGGCCCCAGGAGCTTTGCAGAGAGGTTTGGGGGAACACTCTGTCCTGGAAAATGATTTCTCTGAACTTGATCTTCTAGTCTCATACTGAAGTCATAAACCTGTGTTTCTGTCATCAATCTGCTGTTGTGAAAATTATTCTGATGTCAAACACAGGATTATAATTTTACTAGAACCATTCTCAAGACTTGAATATTTTAATGCTGGCTATAAAAATAAGCCTAGAGGCCTGATGAAGTGAGGGACTGGGATATTTTTTACCTACTCTCCCAACACCTGGCACAAGCTCCTTGGATGGAGTAACTCCCTGTCAAGTAACTCTTGGCTTGCTGGGAGTCAGCAGTCCAAAGTGGGCACTATCCTCACCCTGGTCTTCTGGGAGCTCTTGTCAGTGTGGCCTGTGAACTTCCCCATGTGCCCATGTCACTGTATCTCCTCCTCAACTGTCCTCCCAGAGGCTTTATCCTTTGGATTTCTTGGGTGGTCACGGGGGTCTTTGAACTGCCCATGTCCTGCCCTAGAGCCCCTGAACCAACAAAAGCCATGAGGCAGGTATAGCCTCTTGGCAACCCAGCTTGCTGCCTGGCCCTTCCCAGGCTGCTGCGAATCTGCCTGTTTACCCAGGGCAATGTTAGCAGCTTCCCCTTTGCACACCCACAAAGCACCTCTGTGTCTGTCAGTATTGCATTGTGCTTTCTATTTTGCTCTGCCTTCCCTGATAAGGTAGAGCTCTCTAGGGACAGAGTAGCCATCGCCGAGGCAGCTGGAACGCTAGCTTGGCACAGAAGGTACCTGGTGAGTGAGCTGAGCTTCAATACAAGGCCAGCTCCAGTTGGCATGCTTTGAACAGGTTGGGAAAATCACCTTCAGTGATTCAAAATTATTGTCTCCTCAGCTGGCTCCTGAGCCTCAAGGGGGCTCCTGACAGTGGTCAGGGACAATAAATGGTGCATGAAAGGTAAAAAGCACAGAGGAAGAACTAGGCCTTGGGGGCTGGAAGGAAGCTCAAGAGTCTTGCATTGGCTCAGGCAGGGGATGAGCCACTGCCCAAGGCTGGTGTGGCCCTGGTCTGAGACTAGCCCGGGTAGAACCCCACCATCCCACCCCTGGGTCAAAGGCCAGACTGGACTCACCTTGAGCACGATTTCACTGACTGTGGCTGCATCGGACTCGAAGTATAGGTGCTTATAGTCATGACCACTTAGATACGTGAGTTTAAATACCGCATGACCTGGAGAGAGGGGAGGGTCCTGGTGAGTCACCACGGAGGGATGGTGTCCCGTGTGTCCTCCCTGATCCAGATATGAGCAAGAGCCGGTGGAGGTTGGATGGCAATGTTCCCTAGGATGCCTGGGTTTCTCATCACAGGCTGGGTCTAGACAGACAATGAAGACTCACAGCCCAGGTCCCCTCTGCACAGCACCGAGTGAACCTCAGGAGGGCCTTCCTAACATACTGCTTCTACAGGGTCAGTGCCAAAGCCTTGGTATCCCGAAGGCAGAGGGCCTATTCACTCCAAGGGAATGACTCTACAAGAAAAGCAACTGTGCTTCAAGTGAGATAAGCTGAGGACAGAGCAGAAGCAGCCGCCGCCTTCCCACAGCCCTGCTGGCCCTGCGTGGACACTGCGCCTACGGCCATGGAAGACAGCAGCACAGCAGCACCTTACAGAGCCACCCACCTGGGTTCAGATTCTTTCCACTCCCTTCCAGTCCCTTTAGCTATGACCTCGCTTTGGCTGCTGCTCAGTCTAGACTCACACACCCCATGTCCAGCCTATGCTGCCCTCTTGCCGGCTCCTCCAGATATGTACATACGGCTCTTCCCTGCCCCGAGATACCCTCATCATGACCTGCATAGGAGAGTTCTCCTGGTGCCTCCTGGATGCCCTTCCTGCACTCCCCACCCCCTTATGTGGCTGACAGACCTGTTCTGTGTTTTGCCTGCCTGCAGCAGTGTCTATAATCCTGTCTGAACTTGAGGGCACACACATGCCAGACAAATCCCCAATTCTAAATGGAGCTAGAGATGCCAGCATGTGTCACCTTCAGAAGGGCAGGCTAACAGAAGGCTCTTTGGGGTTCCTGGTCTCAGCCCTAGGGGGCACTCCCCAGTTGATCTACACATGACTGGCCTTGGGGCCCATAAGGCCCAGGACCCTTCCAGGAAGCTCTTCCTCCTTCAGTTGTCTTGAAGCTGTTTTCCAATAATGGCAACCAAAGGTTCACTGAGGACACGGTCCTGCTCATGGGAACTGCTAGACCAAGAGCTCTGGGCACATGGCACAGAGGCCTTCGTCCCCAAGGCTCTTCCTCTTAGCTCTACCAGGCCACACACACTTATTAGGCCTCCTCATCCATTGTCCTTTTAATTGAAGCAGCGGCTGGTCATGTTATTAATTAGTAATATGTCACCCACATTACTGTAAGTTCCTCTCCTTCCCGGAGAAGTCTTCTGGGGACTTTATTTACAGTAGCTAATTTTTCAGATCTCCAAAAATAAACTGATATATGTTGTACATTTGTGGCCAGAAAAGTTGAGCTGCTGGTATTTTATCCTGGAAACATCATTACAAGATACTAATTGAGACTATAAATCCTATATTGAAAAAAATAGATAATAATTTCTTTAAACCCCTCCCCCCCTTTCAGTTACTTGACAAATTAAGCTTGATTTGAAATTGTGGCTCTAAAATGTTAGAATTCTTAACTGGAAACTAATCATTCCATTAACATATAAATTACTTGTTTTTGATAGGGAAGTGAATTCTCAATTTTCTTTCCCTCTTTCAATGCTGGAGTCTTGGTGACATCATCTTGTGGGAGAACAATGCAGAGACATTTGTTGGCCATGCTGTGACCACGCAGAGTTATCTATGAAGGACACGGGGCTGTGAAGGACAAGCAGAGACATTGCCTCAGGAGGCTTTACTGTGGACACCTGGCCATGACACAGACGTCATGGCCTGGGGCTAGAAAGGACCAGAAGGTCTTAGGGAGGCTTGCAGACCTAAAGCTTCGGGGTTCACTGACCACTCTGATAAGTGATCTCATGCACCATCTATACCACCTGCTTCCACCTGTCACTGACAAACCCTCAAGATTCGGGAGGCATGCTTGTGGAGCTAAGGCATTCATTATTAACAACGTCTTGTAGTCTCTCTCGACAGAGCCATATCTACATAACACATGTGGTGTGCAGTGTGCATGGGCCCGAGACTCTGGGAGAGAAGCCTTCCTTGACACTGGAGATTGCAGTACCATCGGGCTTGTCAACTGTGGACTCACAGAGGGGAAGCCTGGGGCTCATCTGCACAGGAGTTGGGTGTAAAAACAAGTCATTGTAGGCCAGGTCTCAACTGGCAGAGGAGCCAACCCCTCCCCCAACCGCCCCCCACACTGCTTTTTGCTGTTCTTAGGGTATGTTTCCCTTGCCTGACCCTAGTTGTGGCTCCAGTGCCCAGCTAAGGGAGAGGGGCAGGTGGAATGATGAAGGGCCCACTCTCCTAGGCTTGACTGCTTGTCCTTGGTAGTGAAAGCAGTCACCGTGCTGAGGGGAACAGAGAGAGCCCTGACACAGTACTGTGTGCTCTTGAGCAACCCCAGCCTAGATCTAACTATCTGCATCTGAGCTAGGGCTGATGGGTAGCCACAGAAAGCAGCCATGGGCCAGAGCCTTAGGTACAAGAACAGGCCAAGGACAATAGTCATTATTTTTGCCCATGTTGGACTACAGGATAAAGGGTGATTTGCTCCCTAGAGGTTTGGCCTGGGGGTCCCTCATTCCAGTCTCCAGATTCTGCCAGAGGACTGGTAAGGGCAAGGGACAGGGAAATGAGCAGGGATAAAGTGTGACATGTGATGGGAGGGTCCTAACTACAGTGTGCTGCTATGGAGAGACAGGTGAGGTGTCTAGTACCGGGAAGGACCCTTGGGGGCAGTTTTTATGGAGGACAGAGGATGCTGGGTAAGGAAGGTACACAGTGCTGGCAAACTGGCTCTGAAGGGAGCCAGAGCAGACCAAGTTTACGGTGAACAGACAAGAAGGACTGGCAAGGTCTGGACAAAACAGCTAACGGGGCCACTAATGGGTCTAAAACAGGGCAGTGGCATACATAGGTAAGCTGTATTTTGGGGTGTTTCCCTAGGGATCCCCAGTGTTCAGAAGCAGAGAGACCAGCTGCCATAGTGGCCAGGTAGCTGGACATGTGTCACTGAGCTGGAGAGGGCAGAACGGATGCTGACTTAAGAGAAGGTGAAGGTGGGCAGGTCTGGACATCAGAATACAGAGAATTCACACTTGACAGTGCTATCTAGTTCCAAACTTGTATATCCTAAGTGTCACACATTAACTGACACATATCTGTTGATAAAACACAAGTGATTTATGCTACATGGTAAA
Source organism: Cricetulus griseus (assembly GCF_003668045.3). Taxonomy (NCBI): domain Eukaryota; kingdom Metazoa; phylum Chordata; class Mammalia; order Rodentia; family Cricetidae; genus Cricetulus; species Cricetulus griseus. The sequence goes on along the minus strand of NC_048599.1, from coordinate 146,341,026 downwards.
CTTTCACCGTAGGTGACTGGCAAGGAGTCGCCAGTATCAGGAGCTGGGACTGAGAAGTCTGAGCTTGCATCTTTTGTGGCCATAACAACTCAAGGCCTATCTTGAGCAAGGGAAGAAATGGCACCAAATGAGAGTGGCAGCCCATAAGGCATGAGCCTTAGGGACCAGGTAGGCAGGTCACCCTTGAAAATTCAAAGAAAACTACCAGTTTTCATAGAAAGGGTAAGCCCCAGCTGCACTCTGTCTCTGTTAAAAACAACAGCTAAGGAAGCACTATTCACAGTAATCTAGTGGTCAGGTTAGTTTGAGGCATTAAACTCTACTTAAGAATGAAATAGGACAGAGGCCTGAGACTCTACAGAAAGGTGGCCCTGAATCAGACCCTGAGACCTAAGTTAGATGTGGGTTGTAGTCCCAGCCACCCGTGGTCTCAGCACATTATCAGAGACATGGTTCTAGCTTGCGACCTCCTATATGGAGAAGCGGTTGAGTGAGAGTGACGCTTACAACTCAAAAGAATGACCATCTGGGTAACATGCTCATTATTTTGGAGGTTTTGTTTTTAATTGAGCTTTTTCTGAGCCAACCTGCTTTTACACGCCATAGGAATAAAATACAGCATAATGGGGTAACTGTGGCATCTAGGCACTGGTCACATGCTCAGAGGAGCCATTTGCTTCTGAATACTGAAATGAAAATCTGCATATGTAAATGTGTCTCTACATTCACATATTTTAAAAGTAAACCAGAGAAGATAGAATACAGCAGTAAGAGGGTAATTACAACACAGATATCAGAAGTAGAGATGTTGAGCCTTTCTGCTATAATCTGTCTTCTGTATTCTAGTTTCACTAAAACAAGGCTGCTACTATCTCAGGATGGGACAGCTACTTGGACCCTGCTGTGAAGGGAAGAGCTCCTGGAGTGGGACAGGTCTCTGCTGACACACCTGTCAGACCAACAGGGTGACACCCGGTATCAACTTACAGCCACCTCCGCCTAAAACTCCTGGTGCCACACTTGCCAAGAACGCCAAAATGAGCTGGCATCTCTTTCATTCATTTTCAATTACAAGAATTATAAAAAACACCAAAATTTCTCAAAATTTAGAAGACAAAGGAAAAACCTTCACATTTTGCCTCTTAACCCCAGCAATGCAGCACAGTAACACGCACAGGGGCTTTTCTAGCCATCTTCATGGTTTCCTGGCACTCGCTCTGTAGACCAGGCTGGTCTCAAACCAGAGATCCACCTGCCTCTGCCTCCCAAGTGCTGGGATTGCAGGCATGTGCCACTACTGTCCAGCTAGTTCTGTTTTCTTAACACTTTGTTACAGCCCAGTCTCCATTTCCTCTTTCAATGGCTGCATGTCACCCCGACGAGTGATAAGAACTATGCATCACTCTGGCTCTGCTGGCACCTGTCTACTTAGGAAAAACAGAGCCATAAAGGCAGCTGTTGGATTTTGTCTCTTTATGGCAGACAGAACAGACAGAAGCACTCCCCAGACCTCCTCGTCTAGAAGGGCATGGAAAACCTCACCGGACTTCTCAGGGGAGATGGACAGCAAAACACTTTCTTCTGGCACAGCACTGCCTCTATTTATTTTGGTTTGAGACAGGGTTTCATGCAGCCTAGGCTAGCCTCAAATTTGCTATGTAGTTGAAGCTAGTCATGAACTTCCTGATCCTTCTGCCTCTATGTCCTGAGTGTTGAGAGTAGAGTGTACACCAAATGCTTGGTTTCTGGCTTCACATTTCTGTAGCTCTGGTAGTTCCCTGGTTTCAGACTGAGCTGCCAGCTGAGCACACTACAAGAGAGGAACCAGAGCACAATAACCTCTGCCCTCTGACACATGGTTGCATCTGACCTACTTAGCTTTGGATGGATCCTATAAGAACTCTCACTCACAGTTTGATGATGGAGCAGGGATGTCTGGCTAAGACACTTCTCCAGGTATCTGTGGTGAATATATTATTTATGATTTAATAAAGCCACTGGAGATCAAAATGCAAAGCTAGCCACAGCCACAGAGGCCAGGCAGTGGTGACACACACCTCTAATCCCAGGACTCAGGAGAGACAGAGGCAGACAGATCTCTGTTAGTTCAAGGCCACACTGAGCTACACGATATTGATCCAGTCTAAAAGAGAAACAGAGTTCACATAAGGTGATCTCAGCACTTGGGAGTCACATGCCTTTAATCCCAGCAGTAGGGAGGTGGAGACAGGAGTGATATGGCTGGGCGGAGAGAGAAATATAAGGCTGGAGGAGACAGGAACTCGGATTCCACTCTGGTGATCCCTGGAGACAGGATCACCCATTTTGATCTGAGACAGAGGTGAGAGCTAGTGGCCTGGTTGCTTTGCTTCTCTGATCTTCAGCTTGAAGCCTGAACCCGAGTATCAGTCTCTGGGTTTTTATTATTCATGTTACAGGTATCAGGGGTTCCCAGGGTTGAGCTGCTGTCTTCACACCACCTGCATCTCCCATTAAAGGCAGAGCGCTGAGTCATTGTGATCTGTTGGACACATGCAGGAGGTCACTTCTGGCTGGGAAGAGGGGCGGCTATGCATTTTGAAGAGCAGTGGCCATGAAAGTTGTGATATTGGCAGAATCAACTCATGACCAGTCAGAAACTGCAGGCCCAGACACTGATGCCTCTTTCCAGTTTCACTTGTATTTAAAAAGAAATATTAACTTTTCTACTTTAACAGTAGAATTAACTGAGTACTGACCACATTTGGAGGCATGGCTTTGATGGTCTTATATTCAGGTTAGGGTCCAATACAAACAGCTGGGCAGCCAACACAAACTGATTCTGAGGTGTCTGAGCCCATCTGTTAAGTCCGCTTGCCTAGAGAAGTTAAAGTCAGCTCATCATGCAATATTTAATCTGGATAATAAATTATGACCTTAGAAAGAAAAGACAAACTAATACATAAATGCTCCATCCTTCCTTCAAGTGAAAGTCCTTCTGGAGCAGCAGCAGATGTCACTGCACACAAAGCCAGTTCTCACATGCCCAGCCCTCCCTGGATTGTAGCCACACCCTCACCAGGTCCTGACTATGCTCTCTCTGACCATCTACCTGCAGGACTGTCCTTTTGGCACTCTTCAGGAGGCAAGGCAGGAGGACTATGTGGATTTTGAGGCCAGCCTGGGCTACAGAGCAAGACGATGTCTCAAATCCATCCATCTAGACAGCAGCAGCAGGTCTGGACCCGTGTCCCCTCCCCATTGTCCCATACTTTGTTCCCTGGCTGCCATCCTTCAGCTCTAAGCATTTGAAGGCAGTTTTCAAGACTCTACATTCTAATTCTCAGACTTCTTGGTCTTGGGCTCCTTTACACTTTGAAACATTACTGAAGAACCTAGAGTTTTATCTTATATGGATGATAGCTATTAATTTTTATTATGCTAGAAGCTAAAACTGAGAAATTTAAAACAAATTTATTCATTAAAAATATAATAAGCTCACAAGTTAACATACTTTTATTGAAAAATCCTTACATCACCCCATAAGGTTTTTTTTTTTTTTGTTCGTTTTGTTCTTTTTTGTTTTTTGAGCCAGGGTTTCTCTGAATTGCTTTGGAGCCTGTCCTGTCCTGGAACTCTCTGGCTTCGAACTCACAGAGATCTGCTGCCTCTGCCTACTGAGTGCACCACCAATGCCCAGCTGTAAGCAGGTTTTAAAAACATTATTTTACTTTTATTATATTGGTTACATTAGGCCACTGTCATTTGAGTATATACTGTGCTTCACATTGAACCAACATCTCATGAATGCCAGCAGGGTACTCTCCAGTGAGCTCAACCTATACAGCATAATTCACTCATGCTCACACCAACCCTGGTAAGTGAAGTGTAGTGTAGTATGTGTGTGTGTTTGTGTTTTAGCTTAGTTGTAATACAGAACATAAAAACTCCCATTAGTAGGTTTTCTGTACTGTTACATTAAAATCTACTGGCTGGAGGCCAGATGCAGTGGTGTACATGTCTAACCAGTCAGGGATACATAGTAAGATCCTGTTTCAAACCAGCCAATCAATGAACCAACCAAAACAACAAGCCCCCTCTTGGTTGAGGTGTTGCATGCTGAATAAATTTTCCTTCTTGTCTTAAAAACAGTAACAAAAACAAAGCAAAGCAAAAACAAAAACTTGATCAGTTTTTAAAACTGGCTAAAAAGTGATGTGGTTCATTGTTCGATCTGCAGATACATTTTGCTTTTGTTGACTTTCCCATGCACCCACTGCCCACCTGCTCCTGCTAGTCTCTACTCATCCACAGCCTTCTTTCTGTCTATGTGTCACGTCAACACACCCTCATTTGCCGTCTACCCCTTCCTTAAGAGGACATCACCTCTCAAGGCTTCCTTTCTAGTTTCATGATCTACAGCCACATCCTTACATATGCATATACACCGACAGAAAATAAATCTAGAATTTACATGCGAGAGAAAACACATGGAATGTCTGTCTGAATCTGGCTTACTTTGCTTAACCTAATAATTACTACTTCCATCCCTTCTGTCATAATTCCATTCTTTATAGCTATAGAGAATCCCACTGGGATTCTCCATTTTCTGTGTGGGTTCCTCTGCAATGGGCATCCTGGCTGCTGTGTACAGTGCAGCAGTAAGCATGGGTGTATAGGTTCCCCTGGGGTATGCTGGGTGCATGTCCACTTGTCTGGGTTTACAGCATCACACAGCAGTTTGGAAAATACTCCCAATGCTGAAGCACATCGTTATGCAATACTACGGAAGTCATGTTTTAGCACCACTGATTGCGTTAGAAAAATCTGGAAAATGAGAAGCCAAGTTCTCAGAAATAGATACAAGTTTTTTAAAAGCTATACTTTTGTTCTGAGGCAGTCTGGCTCTCATGACTAGGATAAAGTGGGGGTCACTTCTTTCTACCTGAACTAGCAGGTTCACCTAGCTTTTAAGAAAATGACAGCCAAAGGCTCAAGTTTTATGAATCACTTTGTCAGTTGTTTTCAAATAAAAATGGTATTTGAGTTGCTAGTCCAACTCAAAATAGTTGGACAAGTGCTTTTCTTTGGGGCAAGTGCTCCACTCCCAGGTGCAGTGGCTGTCTCCATGGACTTCAGGAAATGAACCAAGAATCATGGTTGGGGCATGTAGCTCGACGGGGAGCAATTGCCTAGAGAGCCACAAGGCTCTGGTTTTAATTGCTAGTAACACACACACACACACACACACACACACACACACACACACACACACACACACACACACACACACACACACACACACACACACACACACACACACACACACACGCACACAAATGTAACAACTAAACAATGGTTTACTAGGCCTTTGACTTTCCTGGTGTCTATAGTCTTCCAGCAAATACTACAGGACAGCTCAGCTCAGCAACCAAGCATTGCTTGAACTTTTTTATTTTTATTTTTTTAGCGTCTAGAGACATAGAGAAGCAAGAAATACATTCAGTCTCTGGAAATTTCCTTCTTTGAGGGCCCTGACTTTGTGGCATGCCAGAGTTCACATGGGCTCTATGGGAGGTTAAATGCCAACACCAAACCTCTCTGGTCTGGAGTTTGGTAACTATTGTGCAAAATACCCCTTTTTATTTTAAGCATTAAAATCCCATAGTATGCACTTTTTCCTCTCCAGTAAGAGGAAAGGAAACTACCTAAAAAGCATGTGTCTGTGTACATGCATGCATGCACACGTGGCTATGCTTGATGTGGAGGCCAGAGGACACAGGTGTCCTCAACTGCTTTTGTTATATATCATCTTACTATGTTAAAGTTAAAACATTCCTTCTTAATTAGACAAAAGAGGGGAAATTCTGAGGAACAATCTCTGTACACTGTAAATATGTACTACTCTCATTGTTAATAAAAAACTGATTGGCCAATGGCTAGGAAGGATTTTGGGGGCAGAGAGAATGCTGGGAAGGAGGGCAGAGCCAGAGGAGTCTCAAGTGAGATGCAGAGGAAGCAGGATGCTTACAAAATGAGGTAACAAACCATGAGCCACGTGGCAAAACTTAGATATGAAATATGGGTTAATTTAAGTTGTAAGAGCTAGTTACGAACAAGCTGTGCATTTACAATTAATATTAAGCCTCTCTCTGTGGTTATTTGGGAGCAGCTGCTGAAACACAGGAAAACTCCCATTATGAATGGCCCCCAACTCCTGCTTGTTCACTCTCTGCCTATTCCCTTGAAACAGGGTCTCTCATGAATCTAGAGCAAGGCTGGTTGCCAGCAAGCCCTACAGATTCTCCTGGCTCTGCCTCCGACAGTGCTGGTACAGATGCACATGCAGTCATATAGTTTTTTTTTTTTTTTTTAGGCTGGAGATTTGAACTTAAGGTCATTTTGGCTGCACAGCAAACATTCTCACACACTAAGCCATTCCCCCAGCCCAGAAATTACTATTTTCATCATGTTCATATGCAGAAGTACTGAATATCATGATTTCCTCTAGATTATACAAGGCTCTATGCTTTGCTGCACAACTGTTGCATACGTCTGTGCTTATTATCATCTCTCCTTAGACCCCACCACTCCCTTGGATTTTTGAGACAGGGTCTCATGTAGCTCAGCCTAGCCTCCTATTCACTATGTAGTCAAAGGTGGCACTGAATTCCCATTCCTCCTGTCTCTACCTTCCCAATGCAGGCTTGAGCCACCATGCTGGGCTTCCTCCACCTACAGAGATGATTTTATTCTGAAATCTACTCTTGGCAGCTACCCCATCCCCATGTCTTTACTATTTAACTGGTGACTCTCCTCCATTCTAACTTCCTGTACTTAATAAGCTCCAGAGGGAAATCCAGAAAACTAAGCATGGTTGAAATTTGTTATAAAACAACTCTCCAGCCCAGTGGTTGTCAACCTTTCTAACGCTGGGACCCTTAATACAGTTCCTCATGTTGTGGCGACCCCCAACCATAAAGTTAATTTTGCTACTACTTCATAACTGTAATTTTGTTTCTGTTATGAATTGTGTGTTGCCAAAGGGGTCACAACCCACAAGTTGAGAATCACTGCTCTAGACTGAGTCAGGGCTAGGGCTAGACTTCCAGAGGAAGGCACAGACACCTCAGTGGCAAAGGGAGAACACAACCTTTGTTGGCACTCCTGTGCTGCTCCAGGCCACTCACTTCCAGAATGAAACATTTGTCTGCTAGTTTGTCATCACAAGTTGAAGTCCAACAAACCTAGGGCTCTAAAATGAGTGCAGATGCATCCCAGAGAGCTGCTGCAAGTTAGGCGACACACGAGAAGCTCGGAGCACTGCCTCATGGATGAAAGGGTCCCTTGGTCTTTTTACTTTCATCTTTCGAGACAAGCTTTTCTATAAAGAGCCAGAGAGCAGACATTCCAAGCTCTGCGGCAAAAGTAAAAATATAGATATACCAGAACACAAAATATGCTTCACTTTTTTTGTACAAAATTCAACATATAATAATAGAATATACATTTGGCTGATTATTGAGGGGATGTATCCAGAAAGGATGAAGAGATAATTTACTGAACTACCATTTAAATTAGTGTTCCCCATCATTAACTCAACCCATCACCCTAAGAACTGTGCTTATCTCAGGTCACTGGAGACAGGTGGTGGGCTGGCTTAGGCTGTGTCCGGGGCCCCAAGACCTTGCTCTGTTCCCTTCAGTTGGTTCATTCTATACAGGTGCCAACCATGGCAGTAGCTCAAGGGGCTTCTCTGTGGAGAGATGAGTTCTATCTGGAGTTTTCCCTCCTCAGCCTTCAACACTTCTTTGCTGTGGTTTGGTGGTGACAAACTCTTTCACTTTCTGACTGTCTGGAATGTCTTTATTTTACCGTTATTGTCTAAGGACCACTTGAAAAATCCAGACTCTGGGTAGATATTGCTTGAGTGTGTTAGAGCTGCCCCTTTACTGTCTGCTGGCCAGCATTGCTTCTGACGGGAAGTCAGCCATCATTCCTATCATGGCTCTGCGATGTACACAGCTGCTTTCTTCGGCTGCTGTTGAGATTTTTCTCTTTATCACTGAGTCTCAGCAATGTGATTATGATGTGACTTGATGTAGTTTTCTTCATATTTACCCTGGTTAGCCACTGCTGGCTTCCCAGACTGGTGGTTTGAGATCTTAGACTCTTGAGCAGCTTTGTGTTCCCTGAGACTGCAGCTACAGAGCTGTCAGAGAGTGTGATGAAGTGGCTGGCCTCCCCTCTCACCACTGGCTTCAGTCTGAGTCATTCCTATTGCTGTCTTACAGCTCACTCACTTTGGTAGGCAGACTCTGAGCAAGCCCGATGATGCCATCTCCTAATTCTCACGGCTTTATGTAACCCCTTGCTGTTTATGGGATGGCCTCATGACTTGCTTCTAATAACTAATAACAGAGAAATACTATAGGGATGTCATTCTCAATTAGGTCACAAGAGACTAGGGCTCCTTGCTAACATTCTCTTTGATGGAGTCCACTGTCATCTAGTGAGGTTCTTTATTGCGATGGCCATGTGACACAGATCTGAAAGCATTTCCCAAGAACTGAATTCTGCCAGAGACCACTCAGTGAACTTGGAAAAAGATTCTATGACATCTTTTCCTTCTCTCCCTTCCCCCTGTGTCTTGGACAGGATCTTACAATGCAGTCCAACTTGACTTCCTGAGTGCTGGGATCATAGTCACACACCACCACACTGGCTGACACCTTAAAGAGTCCCTAAGCTAGAGGACCAAGCCAAGCCATGCTGGATTCCTCTGCCTGCCAGCCTATAATAAATGTAAATGTTGCTTTAAGCCACTAAAATTCAATGTGTTATGTGGCAATAGTAACCCACATGTTAGTACTCTCTTGTCTTCCTCATTTCTTCCATTAGTGAAGGTTTTGACTGAAGAATTATTTCTCAGCTCTAGAATTTTCATTTGGTTCTTTTCCTTAGTTTACATTTCTTCTCCTTTGGGAAGGTAGACTATTTTTCATTTTAAGTTTTTGATTTTTTTTTTTTTTTAAACATTTGGGCTGGAGAAATGGCTCAGTTGTTAAGAGCTCTTGCTGCTCTTGCATCAGACCTGGGTTCAATTCACAGCATCCTCATGGCGGGATTCAAAGTCATCTGTAACTTCAGTTCCAGGAGATCTGATGTCCTCAAGGACCAAGCACACACATGATGCACATTAAATCTTTTAAAAAATTAAAAAATATTCACCTTATTCTTAACTATGGGTGTGTGTATCTTTGTTTTGGGTATGTGCACATGAGTGCAGGTGTCTGTGGAGGTCAGAGGTATCATATCCCCTGGTATGAAGTTCCAGGAGGTTATTCAGTTCCTGACATGGGTGCTAGGAAGTAAACTCAGATCCTCTGCAAGAGCTGTACAAGCTCTTAATTGCTGAGCATTCTCTCCAGCTCCTTTGAACATATTTTGAATAGTATGTTTTGAAACACACCTATCTGCTAATTCACCAACACTTGCCATTTCCGGCTCTATTATTTATTTATTTGAGATAGGGATGTCCTGGAACTTGCTTTGTAGACCAGTCTAGCCTCAAATTCACAGTGCTTGTCTTCTGAGACAGAGTCTTATTATGTAGCCCAGACTGGCCCCAAACTTGCTAACCTTCTGCCTCAGCCTCCTGAGTACTGGGGTTACAGGTGTGTATCACCATGCCCAGCTTTGTATGTCTGAACTGCTAAATGAATTCTGGATCCTGTGAATGAAATTCTACAGAGGGTATCCATGCCATGCTGCCTTGGGAGGTCACTGGTCTTTGTGTAAGTCAGTTTGGTCCCTTTAAGGATCCTTTCCTTTGTACTTCATTGAGCTGAGGCTTAAGCCCTGATGGGTGTCTTCCTCACTATTATCAAAGAAAGCATTTGACTGTGGCTGGCTTACAGTTTCAGACCTTAGTTCATGATCATCATGGTGGGATGTATGGTGGCACACATACAGGCATGGTGCTGAAGAAGTACCTGAGAGTTCTATTGCAGGCAACAGGTATGGCTTGAGCATTTGAAACATCAAGGCCACCCTCAGTGATACACACCTCCTCCAATAAGGCCATGTCTCCGAATCCTTCTCAAATAGTGCTACTCTCCTGTGGTGATATTTAATGATCTAACAAATAAAGCTTGCCTGAAGATCAGAGTGCAAAGCTAGCCACACTAGCTAGCCATAGAGGCCAGGCAGTGGTGGTATACACTTTAAATCCCAGCACTTGGGAGACAGAGGCAGAAAAATCTCCGAGAGGCCACCACGGTGTAGTGAGATATCCACCCCGTCCATACCTATAGCACTGACCATGCCATACGGGTGTGGTCACAGGTGAGGACATGACAGAGGAGAGGACTAGATCTGAGGTCCCCGAGACTGGAGAGCTCTCTCTTGCTGCTGGCTGGGTCACAGGGAACAGCCTGGGAGGATCCTTGGAGCTGGAACCTGTGGCGGTCACAGCCTCTCGTGTAAGTGCATTCTCCCCCAGTAAAATTCACTTAACCTGAACTGAGTCTAGTGAATCTTGATTCCCACACAGTATCTGGTGTCAGCAGTGGGATCATTTGCTCCAGTGGGCAAATTCACTAGACCACACACTGTGGTTAGGCCACTCACGTGTGGAGTGGGTTATCTGTAGCTTAGCAGTGCCCAGCATGAGTACTAGTGACCGTAGCTCCCATCCCCCAACCACTGCGCTCCAGCCCTGATAACCGCCAGCACAGCGATTTAGCTGTACCTGTGTACTGTCACCATCTTGAGCACCTGCACAAGCCGAACATGGGCAGGGTCAGTTGAATAGCCCAGTGGGACACGCTGTGGCTGTGCCCAAATGGGTGTGGTCAGTGCTACAGGTTTGGGCAGGGTGGATATCTCACTACAATCTGAATAAGAGAGAAACAGAGCTCACACAAAGGTGATCAAGTACTTAGAGTGATGGTCTTTAATCCCAACATTAAAGAGGTAGAGACAGAAAGGCATATGGCTGGGCGGAGAGAGAAATAAGACAGGAGGAAACAGGAGCTCAGGCAGTCTGAGGAGGAGTACAGTCTGAGGAACAGTGCATTCTAAGCAATCTGGAGATGCAATCTGAGGACAGGATCGCTGTTTCAGTCTGAGTATTGGTAAAGGTGAGAACTCTCTAGTGGCTGGCTGCTTTGCTTCTCTGATCTTCAGCTTTACTTCAATATCTGACTCTGAGTTTTTATTATCAAGAACAATTAGAATTCGTGCTACATTCCCCGATGGCACTCAAATATATGCACCTAGAAGGGCCATTCTTGTGCAAACCAACACAGTAGTAAGAGCTCTACCACTGAACTCTGTTCCCAAACTCAAGACTCCTTTTTAAGCTTTATTTGGGAGGGCAAAGAGGTCTCTCTAGGGCAAGTAGAGTCCATTCCCAAGCCCTGGCTTCTCCGGAGTAATCACTGAATGTCCTGGATATGCCATCACATGTACTGGCAGGTGACAGCCCAGACAGAAAGAGCTCTTCCCCAAGGTGCACCCTTCCACCCTTCTGCAAATACTAGCTGTGGCAGCCCCTCCAGCTCTTGGTCTCAGCCCATGGGGTGACACTCTTCCCTGGGAAGTCTCACTGCACTCACCCCTTTCTTCTTTTAGGGCTCATGGGCCTATCCTGGTGTTTCATAATGTCTGAGACAGGACTTTAAAATATCCCGTCCAGTTTTCTAGTCATTTATGATAAAAGGGCTAATTTGCTAGCTCATTTTGAAAATTGTATATGGGACCTCAGAAGCAATATAGTTTCTTTCTTCCCTCCCTCCTACCCCACTCTCTTTTTTTCTCTTTTTGAGACAGGGTTTCTCTGTGTAGCACTGGCTGTCCTGGAACTCACTCTGTAGATCAGGCTGGCCTTGAACTCACAGAGATCTGCGTGTCTCTGCCTCCTAAGTGCTGAGATTAAATCTGTATGCCACCACCACCTGGCACATTTTCTTCTTAAAGCAAGTTTAGGTACTTTTTCCATGTCTGTAAGGACAACTTAAAATTTAAACATCTCATATTATGGAATTATGTATTTATGGAATTTAGTATTATGGAAATACAATGTGGAAACTGGACATGGCCCATGACTTATAATCCCAGTACTGAGAAAACTGAGGCAGGAAAACTGCCTTGAGTTCAAGGCCAGTCTGAGTTACACAGTGAGTTCTAGGTCAGCCTGGATCCCAGAGCAAGTAAGATTAAAAAACAACAAACAACATAGCGGGCTGTGGTGGCACATGCCTTTAATCCCAGTGCTCTGGAAGCAGAGGCAGAGGCAGGAGGATTTCTGTGAGTGTGAGGTCAGCATGGGTTACATGAGGAACTAGAAGTCGGACAGATTCCTTGGCAGGCAGACAGATGGGGTAGCACATGACTAGGTAATAAAGATGCTGATTTCTAAGATGACAGACTTCTTCCTTACCTTCCTGACTGAGACAAAAGCCTAGTAGGCTTTTTCTCCTGCCAGCAGGGCTCCTACTGATAGACTAGCTCAAAAGTACAAGGCTAGATATGACTAGGACATGTTTGCACACAGTTGTGGGTCAATCAGCCATCCTGTCTTTCTATTAAACTGACCAACTCTAAATTAGGAGACAGATACAAGATACATGCCCAGGCAAACCCCCAACACCAAACCTAAAATAGGTAAAATCACCTGGGGGCTTGGCAGAAGTAGAAGGAAACAGACTCTGTCAGCCTCATCTGTTTTCACAGAACAGTCTATTCTCTTCCCTGTCTCACTGTTTCTTCTTGTACTAATAACCAAGAAAGGATGAGTTCGAGAACAGTAATTAAAGTCTAGGAAATGCACATGTATGCAAACTTTCTACTCTACCTTGATAACTGATTTGTTACGATGGGCCCAAGCCAACTGTTTAATGAAAACTTAGACACAGGTCCAAGTGCCCACTCCTCTAAAATACCAGCATACCAGCTGATGCTGGTATACTCTTTACTTCTTACTGGCATAGTGCAAGTGAAGGCTGTGAGAGCCGAGTACCTCAGCAGCAGTCAGTCTTACACAACACAGCCATTCACGCTGCCCTGTAAGCCCTCTCTGGAGTTGCTGGTGTCTTTCTCACCCACCAACTTGGCTCTTACCTCCTAACTTCACCAGGGCTGACCCTCTACAGGCCAGGCAGTACAGAGACAAGCATGTGGTCCTATTTAACTATACACCCAGGATAAACAGCAATGGTTGTTTTAGAATCCTTGTTACTACAACCTTCAAAGTTACCCATGTTTCCAAGTCCCTTTGTTGAAGATGCACAATTGCTTCTGGCTGATTCCAAAGCCAGGAGCTTTTGGGCAATGGAGGTGGGAGCATAAGTGGTACCAGTCAGGCATTTGCCTACAGCAGAGGGCAATGGATGAGAGACACCCTGGAAAGCTGAGCTCTTGGGGCTGGCCAATGCTCACTAGCCTCCATGAATGGTTCCAAAATATGGCGATGGGGCTCAGTTAAGAGCACTGCCTGCTCTTCCCTGAGTTCAATTCCCAGCAACCACATGGTGGCTCACGACCATCTGTAATGAGATCTGGTGCCTTCTTCTGGCCTGCAGGCATACATGCAGGCAGAACACTTTATACATAATAAATAAATCTTAAAAAACACACAAACAAACTTTGTGATGTGTCTTTAAGAGCAGTTACAGCTTAAGGTTAGGGGTTATTACAGCCATCAGAGAGCCTAAGGCCTGGAGCTGGCCTCTGACCACATGAAATCCCATGTCCAGTTTTTCTTCACCTTTACCATGAGCCACACTTGGTCTTTTCCTTCCACACTCTTGGATAAATTGAGGCAGTCCCCTGGTCACTTAAACCCATGTTTCCAGACTCCCTGGTTTGGGAAGGAGATGATAGATAAGTCTGAGCACACTCAGCAGCACTTTGCAGGCGCTCGCTCCTTCACTGAGCGTGCACCTCATCAATCACACTATTGTCTGCTTGAAAGGCGAGCCTTGTAAATGTCATATCCACTCAGGCCCAAGGAGAGGCGCATCCAAATGCAGCAACGAGTTTTAATTGGATAGTGTAATTAAACTAAAAAACCCCAGCAGACTCCCTTTGACAGGCTAGATGAAGACCCCTCTTAATGGGGCTAGGGAACATATCTGTTAAGAGGAGAGGCACTCTGTTTCTGACCACACTCCAGGGCAATCGAATAACTGGGGCATTTAATTCAGAAAGCCCGGTGCTCTGCCACCAGGCAGTACTCACCGTATTTGATATGGAACTTGGGAAGTGAGTCCATGTCAGACACAAAGAAGCCTAACACTGCTGGACTCTCTAATGCCTGAGGCCCGATCTGGGAGTTAACAGAGCCTGAAGGTAGGTTGTAGGCCACAGGGCATAAACATGGCAGCATGGTCATCACCACCCACCACTCACCTCACCTACATTCCTCTTGCACACCTTCTCAGGGGCACATACAGAATGAAAAATAACTCAGGTATGTGCTTCTTCACCTGCTGAACTAGGGTGCCTGTCATGTTGGAGAAGTGTGGCTATGTGTGGTCTCTGCTAGAGCTGCCCTGTCAAAGAGGGAGAAAAGAGAGTGGATGATCAGAGGGTTTGCTGCCTGGGCTGGGGTGTGCCAAGTGACTTTAGTTAAAAAAAAAAAAAAAAAAAAAAGTCTTGATCCATTTGCCACCTTCCTGCTTGCTTTTATTGGGAGAGGGGCAGGGGGATGCCACACAATCAGACATGAAAATTCCACATAGGAGAGTTAGTGAGGACACACGAGGAGGGATGTCTTACAGGGAGCCCATGCCAATCCCTTTCAAATGGAATGCCAGTGTCTCAGAAGGTCAAAGAGCTCAGTGCTGGGTCTCTAGAGTGCCTCTGGGGCACTCTAGGGCGCAGGCGGGCACAGTGGTGGGTTTCAGAGGGCCTTCCAGAGCCAGTTGCTCTGCTTTATTTACGAAGTCTGCGGCCCTGAATGCTCAGGTGGAGTTTTCTGTTTTAAGGATAGTGATGACTTTGCTCAATAACTGCTTTTGCTCCTCATGAAGTCTGCTTGGAGCTCTGTCTGCAAACCTTTGAACATTCCCAATACTGGTCTTTCTCTCTATCTAGCTTGATAAACCCATTAAGAGCATGTAAGTGAACATATATAATCTGCGAGAACTGGATACTGAATAAACCATCAAATGCTTTTAGGTTTAAATGAAAACTACATAAAAGCATTTCAGCCATCAATTTGGCTATCACCTCTAGCCAGTATGAATTCTGCTGGAAAAGCTATTTTCGTGCAGATGTGGAATTCAATGGGAAAGACTGACTCGTGTACCAACATCAATCAAAATGTCGACTTCCTTGGCAGCTCTCAACAGTGAGGCAGGTTCAAAGGTCACAGGATAAAGAAAAAAGCCAAGCTCTGGTTCAGCTCTAATATCTCCTCAGTAGAAGTCTTGCAAAAGTACCCCCTTCTGCATTAGCCTGGCTTTCATTAATCTTCTTGCCATCTTCTTTAACTAGTCATGCAGAACCGTTCGATAGCAAGGCGTATAATGGGGAAGGCCCTGTGCCTATTACCGCGTTAACATTCTCTTAAGCCCAGTGCAACAATAGAATGGGAGGCAGAGGAGAGCTGGATGCAGGGTGAGGTTTGGGCAATTCAATCACAGCCTGGCTTACCTATGTACTCTGACCCACAAGACACAAGGGGCCTTTGTGTCTAACTGGCTTGGCCATTAAGGCCGCTCAAGATCACAACAAAGCTAATCTTTTCCATTTAAGCTAAATCAATGTGGACAAATCATTATTCAGTAGCTTTAATTTAATTAGTAAATTAAATACACTACTTTACAGATCTTGTCAAGTACTTATGAAAAGAAAGATTCATGTAAATGAGAGGTTACCAATAAGCCCAGCTGGCTCAGCTCCTGGATTCTTAGCTGAATCCGGTCTCTAGTACCCAGGGGTTTTACTTACTAGAGTCGTGGCCATTGCTCCTAACCCCAGAGTTCCAATTTTGGTCCAAACAGTTTTTGGACAAAAAACCAAAGCAAAGCAAAGCAAAACAGAACACCTCCCACCAATATAACCACAGCATCTGCAGAATCAGATCTTCTTTAAATTATACCATTGTAAGAAACGTAATCAGGTTACCTCTATTCTGCTGCTTCCTTAAGATTGAGTATTATCAATACTTAACTGAGATACAAAGCACTTTTCAGCTATAAAGATGACAGCTACTTTATTAAGGTTTAAATCTGATTTCCTAATGATGGCAGCTTCCTAAAGACCCTGAACCTGCTCAAGATTCTTTTGAGAGCAGACTCAGCGTGATGGAGTTGTGAACCTCCCACGTCACAGAAAGGTCCCTGTTTTTGTTCAGCACTAGCGCTTTTTAAGAAGCCGACCATCCATAGCCCACATCTAGCCTGGATCTGCTAAGAGACATTAAAATTCACTAAAAAAAAAAAAAAAAAAAAAAAAAGATGTTTGTTGGAACCCTTCAAAATAGCACAAGTAACCCTAAGGAGTGGCAAGCCAGACTGACAAAACACCAATTTGAAGAATAAAGGCTTTTTCCTCCCCTAAATCAAGAAAGAGCTCATTCTTAATTTCTCAGGGCTCTCAAACAGACTTTCTGAATTCTTCTGAGTCTTTATTTATCCATGCAGGTGCTTTTAAGGCTGTATCTATTTAGTCATTAAGCTCCAGGTCCTTAAACACTCACAGGGACAGAGTGATAAATCTTCTCTCTGAACACTGGCCTAAGAGGGAGAAGCAGGGTGCAGGAGCACGCAGAACTGTTGGGGAGCCTGGCTGCTCTGTTCATGCAGTCTGTAATTCAGAGTTTTCCCCGTGCAAATGTTCAGCCCCTTTGCCAAGTCAGCTATTCACACACTTTTGGGATGTGGCATCAATTAAACCCGAGCTGTATTTCTTATGACGACCAGATGAATGGTGTGACAGCAGCTTTTTCCATAAACCCTGCAAAATGGCCGTATTCGAAGGGTTTAAAACATTTCTTTTCTGTTCAAAATTCTGACAAACACGTCTCAAGTAAGAATGGGGATAGCTTCATTATCCCCCCACACTCAACGCCTTTTTGTGGAGTGGGTTGCTTAATAACATGTCTGCTCTGTTTTCACAACTAAATTATTCCAGTTGGTCACACGTTCCAGTCTCTGGGAAGACACTTGTGTTATGAGAGATAAAAACATGAAAAAGAGAATATATTGCAGAAATCAAAAACCTTATCTACTTCTAGACTCTTTCTCTTTGCCATAATTCATTCAAGAAGCCCTAAGAATAATTTTTGATGTAAACTCAGCTACAAACATACATCACTATGCTGATAAAAATCACAGGCTAAACTTATGAAATATAGTGACTTTCATTTCTTTAGTGCTGCTAAAATAACTTTTTTCTAAGGTTCAACAGACATAAAAGATAAAAAGGGTTACCATTAATCCTTTAGGGAAAAAAAAAATCAAGAAGGAAAGAAAGAGAAAGCAGAGCCCCACAGATTAACCCAGTGGTCTGGTGAGGGTCTGAGGAGGGGCTGTTTAGATCCAGCTGTTGAGTTAATTTAGTGAAGATACTGACAATCAGAAACACACAATGTCGTTCTGACTCATTTACTAACATCATTGTGTGGGCATTTTACAAGAATTACAGGGAACAATTTCTTATTCTTCAATCCTGGTCCATTCAGTTCGGTTTCAAGTTGCCCAACATTCACCTCAGACAGGATTGGGGGCGGGGAGAGAAGGGGGAAAGGAGACAATGCAGCACATTGCGTTTGTTCAGAGGCCTATACAACTTCCTGAGGCAATGAATGAGAATGAGTGTAATGAATGAGGGAAGAAATGTCCCCAAGATAGCAGCAGGGCCAGGGTGGAAGGTGTGTCTCACATAGTCACAATGGCAGAAACACACAACATATTGTGTGACTGTACCTCCCAGCCTGAGTTCCAGATGGGAAACTCTGGCCTGAACGATCAGTGAATTTCAGCATCAGCAAGGGCTGTGCCAAGGGGTCAGATCTTTGTTTCGAAAGCCTATAATTTTAAAAGTCTTTTTCTTTAAAAAAAAAGACTATATCTGTGTGTATCTGTGTATACATGTGCATGAAGGCCAGAAGAAAGTGTCAAACGTCCTCCAATATTCCTCTCTGTCTATCACTTTAAGGCGAGGGCTCTGAACATGGTGCTCACTTTTTTCTCAGCTGGGCTGGAGGCTACCACACCCCAGCAATCCTCTTTGGCTCCTTCCCTGACTGGAGTAAGGGTTACAGGCATGCACAGAATGGAATGCTTCCTCTTCTTTATATTTTTTAAAGCAAAGTAAATAAATAAATAAATAAATAAATAAGTAAATAAATAAAGTTTCACCTGTGAATGTCCTAAATTTGGAGTTCTCAAATTAGTACTACCTCCACCCCCAACAGCCACAGTCCCTTTAGGTCCCTGTGTAACCTTTGAGTTCAGAGAACATGGCTTGAAAAGCACTGCTACAGAGTACTGGGCAGGGAGCTGTTCTCTTCAGCCACAGTGAGTCAACCTCCCCCCAACCCCCCACCCCCCGTGAAAGAGAAGACCCCGGAGAGACATCAGCAGTGAAAAGACGGCCTACCTGCTCTGTACCCTTAAGCTAAGGATGTGGAACATGAACACAGATGTGCAGTAATTGCCTCATGACTGACTCATCTCCTGAGACCATGGGAGGTGGGCGACTGTGAGCCTTCCCTTCCTTCCCTGCTAGCTGGGCATGTGACATCTACTACACCTTTTCAGGGCCTGGGTTATAGCTCCTCTAGGCATAGCAAGTGTATGTGAACGAGAGAGGGAGCCCAAATCTGGTCCTCATTCCCACTTCAGGTTAGGTCTGTATGCAACATGCAGGTGACCACTTGCTGTTTCTGAGACAAGTTATACAATGTGTCCTCACTACTTAGGAAGATTCCAGGACAAACACATTTTTTTGGTGGGGGGCTACCAAGATGGGCGGGTAGAATTAGGGAGAGGCTTACTTATGGCAGAGGGGGGGTCTAGTAGCCTTCAGGCTCCAAAAGCAGCAAGCACTTTTCTCATGGGTTTCTTTTGGCAAGCACCCTGCAGTCAGAGTCTCACTGGGGTGACAGTGGACAGCAGGGACAGCAGTACGAGGACAAGAATGGCCTCATGTCTCTCTCTACCCACGAAGCTTTCCTTTCTCTCTAAGCTGGAGGCTGAGCTGAAAGCTTTTTCATAGCTGGGTTTGACAATGAAATTAAACCCTGATCATGGGGGTGGGGTATGTGGCATGTGCCCAGCCTGTAAGCCTTGCTGAGAGGCTCAGCACTGTAAGGTGCCCTTTTAGTCATGATGACTTTGGAAACAAGCCACATCAGAAACATTTCCTGGCCCGTGCCTTCTCTAGTGTTCCTTCTGAGAATATAATTCCTTATAACACTTGTTCTCAAATTCACAGACATGGGAGCATAGGTTCCCAAATTAGATGCCCAGTCTGTACCTTAAGTTACCAGGCCAAACGTGCCTGGGGTGAGCTCTGGGTAACAGGGAACCCTGAGATGTTGCAGCCTTCCCTAGGCAACTGAGAATATGTAGACAGTTCTGGCTGTTTGCTTTCACACAGAGACTCCATTCTGAACTATGTGTCCTTTTTATCTCGTGCTAGTGCTGGAGCCCTAAAAATGATAAAGTGATTAATCTAAATACTACACTCAGCTACTTAACTGCAAAAATGAGACATGCCCAAACAGTATGTGCTTGGATGGTGTAGTGGCCTCTTCTGTAGGATAGGGCACAAGTTTAGTTATGAGCTAGAGGTCATGTAGCTGCCAATATTCTGGGTGTGCTCACACTTCAGTATGATGAGTGCCTAAGTCTAGCCTCTGGCTGCAACAGAAAATCCACTTTTCACGGGTATAGCACCAAAGGAAAGCAGTCTAGGGCTGACTGGTCAAATTTTCCCAATGGGCAGGAACAGGAGCACAAAGTGATTCAAGGGCTCTCCTGAACGCAATTTCCAGCAGGAAGCTGCTGGGTGACCCAGCCCCCCCCACAGCAAGGGGCTGCAAGGGTGTCTGCCATAGCAAGGTGGAGCATGATGAGGGCTCACCTCACACCAGGCTCTTGGTACCTTAATACAATCTGGTTTGATTAAAAGAAATTTCTGGTAATGAATTAAACAGACCCAAGGAAAAAAGGACATGGTGGCCATATATTCTCCCAGCACCCGGCACCCGGGGAGGAGGGGGCGAGAAAAGGAGACATAAATAAAGGACTACTCACTGGGGCTCTTTTCCTCAGCAAGGTCACAAGCACAGAGCAGGTCAGAATCGATTGAGATGGGCTTCTGCTTAATCCAAAACTTAGTGCTGGCTTTCTGATTCGTAACAGGGTCTATCTCTACTTTGTCTCCGGAGATACCTGTAAGGCCAAGGGGACACAAAGAGAAGCCATGAAATGAGGAAGGTGCCAGTGACTTTAGTGTAATGACCTGACCAGCTGGATAAATCATGAAGTGGTTGAGCATGAGCTCTTGGGGCTTGAGGGAGTCTTCCAACAGGCAAGGCTTGTAAATAGCAACCGAGACTCTCACAGTCTGGCTGCCTGAGCAAGTGAGCGGTGTAGTGTGGGGCAACAACCCACAGTTATAAGGAAAGCTATTAGGAGTGTGCTTTCTCTGATAAGATAGAGACACAATGCGGTTTCCCCACTGACTGCTAATAGCATTATGTCTACACTGAAATGACATAAACTACAATAGAGGGCCTTTTAAAGATAGTTCTGATCTTCTTTTAATAAAGACCCTAAGTAATAGATTATGTTACCGATATCTGGAAAAATTTTACATTAAAAACAGAAGGGAGGAGACAGAACTTTCCTCTGCGACACCAAATAATTTCCTAAGTAATATTTAAGGGAAGTCACAGGAGAAACAAAGTGTCTTTACACAAAACCTTCCAAGTTCAAACCTTGAAGCCTGGCTTTCAGGTGGGGGAGGTCCTTGCCTGTCTGCTGAGGGAGAGACCCCAGCATCTTCTTTGCATATGCTGGACAATGACCAAGAACAAATGAGTTGCAGGGGTCCATCCTTATCTGAGGTGCCCTCTGGGTATTTCTGAGAGGACACGGTCTGTCTGATACACTGAATCTAGTCTAGAAATTCTCTTTTGCTGAAAAGAGAAATTTGTTCATGGAGTGAGATGTAACCCTTTACCATGTGTTCTGGAGTGAGCCCCACAGGGAGGCTTAAAAGTCATTAATTTTTAGGTCATAATTTAAGGTCAGGGTCAAAATGGAAAAAAATAAAAAAGAAGTCAAGATAAAACCCCCCTGAAATAATCAGTTGTACATACTGTAATAGAAAGACAAGCAGGGCCTGGAAGAAAACATTAGTAGCTCCAAAGAGGATATAACCCCACCCTAATCCAGCTCAATTAATACCGACCCCAAACAAAACATGGACAAACACCACCACAGTTTGGCAGCAGACTGAAATGTAAAAAGGAAATAAAAACAAATCCAATCTCCATGACTGCATTTTGTCCCTCTCCATCCACTGTACTACTCTGTGAGCAGATTCATTCCAAAACCAGACAAAGGAAGAAGGCCATGTGCGGATGGTGAGGACGCTGAGTGTGCAGGGATGGCTGCTACCTCTACCATCTTTGGTAGAGACCAGCAATTGTTTTTTATTGGTTTTATTTTATTAACTGGATGCTGGGGTTGCACTGGACATATTTCAGGAGCAACAGATTTCCATAATGCCCTGAGTCCAGCTGACTCTGGGTCTCAGCTAAGGAGGGTTTCAGAAGGCTGAGAAGCTCTCAGGAAACCAATTTGGTTACATTTCACTTGAAATGGATTATGACTAACCCGATACCCTCTTGCCTCCAATTTGGTCATTAATTGCTAAGGAGCTGGATATCTCTGTAGTTCCTTGAAAAGAGACAAGTACTTAAGCCATGGCAGTGGTAACAGGGTGAGCATTCATGGAGAGCACACTGTGGTAATGGGGTGTGTGCTCATGTGAGCAGGGCTTCCCCTCCTTATCTGCTTCTTATTTTGACATTTATAACAGCCAAAATGAACACAGCAAAATAAATGTGCATATCTCTTATGTGGAAATAGACCTTGCCCAACATTCCTCTTTCAGAAAGAAAGAAAAAAAAATCATCACCAGACAGAGATGGTTAAAATTCTGTTCTAAGGCCATGCAACTCCTGAAGCCGCAGTCAGTCAATACTGTTAATGTACCTTGTTAATTTGATAGGATTTGTCAGGTAACTCCACTGGAAAATTATATAAAACTGTTCCAGATGAAAAGATGATAGTGACATGAATTAAAGTGATAGAACAATAGTGGAATATAAACCAGAAATGACACCCAAAGTGGCTGTTGATTTATTGCCATACTGAGTTTGGTTCTGGGCTCCCATGTATATTAGTGCTACAAATCTGGGTCCATTTAGCAGAGGGATGCTCATACATACATCACCAGCTCCTGCTCCAAGCCAAGGTCACTCCCCATTGCATCAATCTTTTCAACAGAGCCTACTTCACAAAGCAGGACTCCTGTAACCATCTCAGATGTAACAGACTGCTCAGCCTCTTTCATCTTTCTTTTATCATGTAAAGTACACTTTTAACTTCCATTATTTTTATCTGCAAATTGTTAGCGCATAGTTCATCCATTACCTGCTGTATCTGTGTATCAGTTGCCTACACTCTACTTGGCCACAGAACTCTTTCCCAATGACACCCTTTTCTGGGGTTACTGCCACTGAACCCCAAGACTACAGCTTGGGGAAGGAGATGTGGAAGATGAATGCAAAAGGCTCAAAATGAGCAGACAGGTAGAATATCATTTAAAAAATTGGTGTGCTCCACAAAAGCAGCATGCACAAGAGATTTTTTTTTTTTTTTCCTGAATCGAATCACATTTTCCCACTGACTTGGTTCCAGTGATACTCTGTCTTCATTTTGGATTGATCTGTAATAGGCAGGGGCTCCGACACTTTAGTTTTAAGTTTCTGTGCCCTGCAGGCTTTCAGTCAGGTAGTTAATGATCTGTAAAACTCTCACTACTTAAAGGAACCTGTAGGGGAATCTTTCCTGATGGGAAAACCCTTTGTACATTAAATAACCTCACAACGGAGGGGTGTGAATCGCTATGCTTCTTAAAGTTGAGTGAGGCCCCATAAACCAGTTACTGAACAAGTGCAAGCAGGCTGGGAGGGAGGGAGGGAGGGCCTGGGGCAGTCTGTTGAGGCCTCAAACCTAGCTGAGCAAATTTAAGCCTGGAGGCAAATGGATGCCTAAGCTTTTTTTTTTGGTGGCTAAAAGGTTGGAAGCTTGCTGGAGGGAGGATGGCTAGGAGGTTTACTCCTGGCTATGGACAAAGACTCTGGAGCTAGGGTGCAGTATGTGAGAGGTCAATCAGCACAACTGGACCCACTGGCCACTGCAGCCTCTGAAGTGTGCAGAGGAGGCGGCAGGGCCAGAACAGCCCTGCTTCTCTGTGAATGAAGAGCACAAAGAAGACTGCTACTGCTACGTTCTCTGTGGGTCACTGTCCTTAAGGCCTCTGGCAAAGGTATGACCCTGGCAGGCTCATTGTCTTCTAGCAGCTCCAGCTCCAGGAATCATGTGGAACAGTATCCTCAGGCCCAGCAGGCATGATACTGTCACACACATCATTTATTAAGTATCACTGAGCACTAAAGTGTCCACTAGGTGCCTTCAAGGCTAGAGAGCCTCTGCATACTCCAGGAGCCTCATGGAGTGGCCTCTCTGCTCTCATTCTATTTTATAGATAGATAAAGAAACTGGAACACAGGAAAGCTAAGGAACCTGACCAAGATCACACAGCTCACAAGTGGCCTGGGGCCTGAAGCCAGGAGGTCTGGTGCCAGAACCCATGCTCTCAGGCACTACACAACTACACTGGTCAGCAGGAATTGTGCTGGCTTCTACAGAACATGTCTACTGAGGGAAGGGGATCTTTGATGAAGTCAGAGAGCTTGGAAAGCCATTCTTCAAATCCAGAACTGTCTGGTTCCCAGATGGCTCTCATGGTTGCTCAGACTTCAGTCAAGAAGACACAGAGGAAACTCTGCCAAAGCAGCCTTGCAACCCTCCCTTCTCTACTTTAACCTGGGTGTAAGAAAATGTTCATATGTTAAACAAATGCCCTGCCCGTATATGGCAAGCCAGCACAACATCCAACATTCAATCACTGTTCTTCCTTCTGAATTTTGTGCTCTCTCTCTCTCTCTCTCTCTCTCTCTCTCTCTCTCTCTCTCTCTTCTCTCTCTCTCTCTCTCTCTCCCCCCCCTCCTTCCTTTTTGGTTTTTTGAGACAGGGTTTCTCTGTGTAGCCCTAGCTGTCTTAGAACTTGCTAGACCAGCCAGGCTGGCCTTGAACTCACAGAGTTAGCCTGCCTCTGCCTCCTGAGTGCTGGGATTACAGGTGTGCACCATCACCTCCCGGCTTGTGCATGCTTAGGTAAAGTTTTCATGTGACATCTCTGACATGCAGGGGGACTCCTTAAGATGTCATTTTTAACACAATTTCAAGCAACTCCAAATTATAAACATATGAAGAAAGAAGGGAAGTGGACTTTCATTATATATACATTTCTTCACACTAACACAGCCATGGAGTAACACAGCCATGATAAAATATAGCACACCCAAGAAAATCAGGCCAGAAGAAAAGTTTGACTTAAACAATTCTCATGTCACAATACCAAATGAAATAGGAAATAAAAAAATACTTATATAGGACTTAGCAAAGGCTCTCAGTGGTAGAACACTTGCCTGACATGTACAAGGCCCTGGATTCCATTCCCAGAATGGGGTGGGGTAGATGTTTCCAGGAAAGATCTCAAAAGGCTCCATTCTTAATTCTGGTTAGCAGGAGATTCTGTCCTTTACTGGTGCTGAAGCATGTACCCAACAATATGTATTTTTTTAATTTTTAATTTTATTTTATGTGTATGGGAATTTTTCCTGGTGCCTGCAGAGGTCAGAAGAGGGCCCTGGATCCCCTGGAATTGCAGTTACAGGCAGTGGTTAGCAGATGTGTGGATGTTGGGAATCAGATGTGGGTCTCCTTTGGAAAAGCAGCCAGTGCTTTTAATTCTGAGCCAGCTCTCCAGCCCCCAATAGTATTTTTGTCTGTCTGTCTGTCTGTCTGTCTGTCAGTCTACCTTCCTACCTACTTAGTTTGTGGTGCTGGGGACTGAACTCAGGCCTCAGGCATACCAGCTGGGAAAGTACTTTATCTGCTATGTACCTCCATGTCTTAACAAAGCATTGTTTTAAAAGCTTAAAGTTAACTTTCCAACCCTGCCATTTCCATTTCAGAGTTTGTTTTTCTTCCCTAACTTTAGTGATCTCTGATTGACAACGGAAGTGCCCCTAAAGTGGAAGACACTTCCACCCAGAAGCTCTCATGTACCCAAGGGGCTGAGGTGCTGGGACAGCTCCTTTGGACTCAGCTGTATGCAGCTTCCCACCACTGGTCACAAAGGCACTCTTTCCCAGTCTCAGCTACAACAAGCAGGTAAAGAGGACGAGCACAGGGCTGGCCTGGAGTGGCTGGGGTCAGCCCTTCCCTCAGAAGTATGGGAGGCCATTTGTCTTCCTTACCAGCTCTCCTCCCCTACCCACTTATCCGTCGCCATCCGTCATGACCTTTTCATGCTCCCACACTGACAGCTTCCAGATACAGTGAGTCAAACTTCACTGGAAGCAAACTATCACACCAACTGTCAAAGGCAGAAAACATTGCCTGATTGCTGCCCTACATCAACACCAGCATATAAATCCTTCCTTAACAAGACAGCTCAAAATAAACAAAGCACAACTCTAATGCAGCTACAACTCTCCAGGGAAACAATTTGTCCAAGGTTTAGAGTTATCACGAGGGGACCCTGGTCTATTCCAACTAACTAAAATATTTCCATTAGCACTGTATATCATCATCCAAAGGATGAGGCAGCCCCTGCCTTAGGTCCTTCTGCATACGTCAGTTCATCGAACATAAGCCTGTCTATATTTAAAGGCAGCAGTCAGGGCCAGGAACTCTGGATCAAGAAAGTCATAAGTTCAAATTTCAGTACAACCCCCTCAAGCTTTGACTCTGGAAAAACTGGGAAAGGATGTACAAGATGCTAACTCACATCTTTGGGGCTCGTGAGAACTATATTAGTTACTTTTTATTGTTCTGATCAAGACCATGACTAAAAGCAATTTAGGGAGAAAAGGGTTTATTTGGCTTACTCTTTCAACCACAGTCCATTATTGAAGGAAGCCAAATCAGGAACTCAAACAGGGGAGGAACCTGGAGGCAGGAACTGAAGCAGAGACCAAGGAGGGGCGCTGCTTACTAGCTTGCTCCTCCTGGCTTGCCCAGTTTGCTTTCTTATACAATGCTGGACCAGCCGCCTAGGGATGGCATCTGCCATGGTGAGCTGAGCCCTCTGACATCAATTATCAGGAAAATGCCCACAGACTTGCCTAGAGATGAATATGATAGAGATATTTTCTCAATTGAGGTTCCTTCTTCCCAAATGACTCTTAACTAACCAACACAAGGCACTAAGGCTATAGGCTCATGCTATGTTTAATGACTAATAGTGTTGGGAGCCAGGCATGGGCTGGGGGCCTGTGATGGGGTCAGAATAAGGTGGTAAGGGAGTCAAGGAAGGATATGAACAAGTATGTGCTTGGCCCTAGGCCTGGATACCTTCAATCTGCTTTGTGCCAGTCTTGAAAGCACAAAAATGTAGAGTGCCTGTCCAGCCATGTGGTCCAATATGTCTGTCACCATGGATCCTTCCAATAGCCTCCGTCACCAAGTTTCATTGCACAAACCTTTCTGTAACTTCTAAGACTTCCATTCTGAGTTGAAAGAGATTTCTCTGAGCTGGAGGGTTAGGATACTCATGCTAGGAATGACCACCTACACCGTATCCAGGTTATTCATTCAGACCAGGGTTTGGGTGGGGGTACATTCCCATTGGTGTTATTTTGAGTAAAGAATAACACCATGAGCCTGAGATTCTCCTTCTGTAAAATGGGGTAACAAAAGTGTCAACCCCTGGGTGTAAGGGGGATGGAACAGTACAGCACATCAGATGTTCATCTTGCATTGCTGCAGGAAACTTAAGTCACTATTACAACTCTTAAAGATGAACCAAGACTCAGAGAGGGAGAAACAGTTTTCTTTAATTGTGTGTCACCTGCTATATCAACAATACTCTAGGGAAGGAAAACTGGACTCAATGGGTTTCAGACAGACAGACAGACAGACAGAGACAGACAGACAGAGAGGAGAGAGAGAGAGAGAGAGAGAGAGAGAGAGAGAGAGAGAGAGAGAGACAGAGACAGAGACAGAGACACAGAGAGAGACAGAGAGAGACTGACACATAGGCAGAGAACTCAGTGAGAACAAACATGAAGCTGGGTGGGAAGAGGGGTGCGGGAGGATGGGGAAGGATTTAAGGGAGGGAGTGAATATGATCAAAATACACACACACACACACACACACACACACACACACACACACACAAATAAAAATTTACTAGCAAACAAAGATGAACCCCAGAAAGGTAAAGAAGTTAGTAAACTGCAAAACTGGGATCGAGACCACACCAGAAAGCAGTTTCCCATTGCCTCTGAGGACACACACTGTAATAGGCATACCTAAAATACCACCTCGAGGGAAATCATTCATCACCTTGGCAACACTGGGGCATTTGCCACTCCCATACTCAATGGTTATTCCGAGTTGCTGGTTATTGGCTTGTACAGGAGTGGGGTTTATGCATCAATTTCCTACAACTTTGAATCTGAGACTACAAAACCCACTGTTGTCAAATCCTGGAGCAGTTTTGAAAAAGCCCCACAATCCTCTTGTCTTTAGGTTGCACAGAGCCAGGGAGCCCAAGCCCAGAAAAGCCCTCTGGGAGTGCCAATGAGCAACTCTTGACCAGAGTGGATTTTGCTGAATATATATGGCAATCGATAGCATCACGGAGCAGTCAGAGAAGTCTTTGAGATTTGTCTGAATTTACACACAGGATCAGACACATAGGCTGTTCGGGCTTAATGAGACCTCAGAGATCACCCAGTCCTGGGATTTTATTCTCCACAGGAAGATGCCGAGGCTCAGGGCTAGGGATATGACTTGTCTGATGTAACCCATTAATGACAGAGCTGTAACCATAGTTCATCTCTCCATACCACCAAGCCAGGGCTGAGCAGACTAGCATCCTGCCACACACTGGTGGAATACAGCACTGTATAAAAAGTACCCTCAAACAATATGCGAGGCACTCAAAGCAGGAGACAATCATTTGTGGGCACAAGTACAATGGAACCTGGAGAGCACTGCTTCCTTGGAACAAGGAGGGTGTTAACTGCAGGCTCCGCTCACTGGCTCTATTCAGTGAGCTTATCATCTCAAAGCAATGGGGAGCTTCAGCCAAGTGCTGACAGCTCCAGTGTGTGCTCAGTACACACTGAGTTGAGTTCCCAACCAGACTGTTATATCTTGAGCATAAAAACTAACAGGTAGCTCCAGCCAGCATGGCAACATTGAGCACAGGGCTGGGCACCAGAGGGGGTCATTCCAAGGGACTGAGGTTATGTACGCTCTGCAGTGCTGTCTTCGAGGAGAAGGTAGTCCAGCACTAGACACTCTATGGTAAGTGGACACCCCAGGAGAGCCTTTGAGACAGCTGGGAAGTAGGACTGACCGTTTTCAGGACTGTTTTGCACATTGCCGGTGGAGGGGGGAAATCTGGTCCTCCTAGGGACAGGCCCCTTACCCTACTAGAGTTTGAATGGCAAGGACAGGAAGCTATCAAGGGCAGTCTGAGAGGAAACTCAGGAATACTACTCCAGTTCCTTCTACTGAGATGGTTCTGGTCAATCTCCATTTTTTCCCCCCCCATGCTCAATTCCTTCTCAGTCACCCAAGCAACCTGACACTGCTGTGAGTAACCCCAGATTGTTGGACAGAAATTCTCTAAAGGGAAGCTCTGGGGGAGGACTCGGACAAGATAAGCATCGAGCAAATCCTGACATCTGCCGTCACCAGAATCCTCCCTCAACCACACACTGTGTTAACAAGCTCTAGTGTACAGGATTTTCCAGGGGCCACCATTGTAGTTTTGTTATCATTAGTTTTAAACTCAACACTGGATCTTGTGTGTCACAATCAAGAGGCAAATCACTGAGCAACAGAATTGTCACTGTTGAATTAAGTGACCCCAAGGATGTGGAGCTGGAAATGGTATATGTCCCCCTGTGGTCATTCTAGTGACCTGGAATAGTGAATAGTATCTCTTTACCATCAGCAAAGGGCCAGGAATTTGGAGGGTCAGTTACCTCTTGAGCATGTGAATTCTTCACTCCACAGGGGCCAGACTAAAAACTACAGGAAAAGAAATGTCTTGTTCATATGTACGGCCACCCAGAACTACTAACACCACATGGGCTGAGGAGGAACAGCCTCTGGCTGCAGTCGTCTGCTGTCACCAGCTAGCTAGTCTTGCATTGCTAACATGCATCTTAAATGTGCCTACTGCATAGTTAAAAACATTGGAGTGAAGTTTTCTTTGAGTTCTTGCTTGTGGTTTCTTTCTTTTGTAATGTAATTTCTTAATTGATAAACAGTGGTTAGATGCCATGAACACATACGTGTTGTTAGGCCCAAGGGCCTCTTCCCTCCTTGTTAAGGGAAGTGCTAACCTTCTCTCCTTTCATACAACACTTGCTTGTAGCTTCTAATTAGAAGATAAAGTAACAGTTGTGTTGACTAACAGATCTTTTCGGTGATGTGGGAAGGGTCTACAATGACAGGTGACAAAGGAGGCAAGTTAGCACAAGTGGCATAGCTATCACTTGGCCTCCTGGTCTGAGACTGTTGAGAAAATCAAACTGAATTCTGTACTTTGTAAATATGGCAAATATGGTACTTTGAGGCCAGTCTGGGTTACACAGCAAGAGTCTGCTACAACCCCTGAGACAGTAGGTACAGCATGGGACCAAGGACAGAGTTACATGGTCAGGGTTACAATTCTGTATTATATAATGAGCTATGCTGTCATGGCAGTATCTTGGTTCCCTGCCTTGTTTCTCATCTTAATTTCTGGTATCTTTTTACTGATAGCATACTATAAGCTTCCCAGATCACCACTGGCACTCAGCCCCCTTTTGAGATAGCGTTTCTCTGTGTAGCCCTGGCTGTCTTCAAACTCATAGAGACCCACCGGCCTTTGCCTTCTAAGTGCTGGGATTAAGGCATGCACTACCATGCCCAGCTAGCATCTGACCCTTTTAATTTCTGTGTCTACAAGTCTACTTGCCCCTACCCACAGGAGGCTAAGTTAATGGAAATAGTCTCCATTTGGCATACGTGCAGGCAAGGTCCATATTTAAGGGCATTTGAACTTTCAGGCTTGCTGGGAGGGGAAGCAGGCGATGAAACATTCTTGGAACACCTTACAAAACCAGCCACAGCTAGGATCAGGTCTAGATAGAGGAAGAGGTACGGTAGCTGACACTGTCTAATGGGAAGTGGAGGATAACCACCCACCCCAAGAGCCAGGGAGGAGCAGAGGGAAGGGTGTTCACAGCTGGAAACAGTGCCTTGCTCTGTGCAAGTCAGGTTGGAACGGCTGAGGCATCTCTGGTACTATAGCTGGGCTTTGGTGTTTGGCACTTGGCTTCTGTCCCAATTCCCTAGAAACACCAATGTATATCCTGATGACTGAATGGAAGGGAAAACAAGTTAGTAGCTATTAAATAAGAGTTACATTCTTTCCAAATGCTGTATTATCTCATCACATCCCTCAAGCCTGTTTTCTCAGTTGGGAAATGGGGCCACAACGTTGATATACAAGTAGATTAAATGAGGTAGCGAGAGTTGTCTGTATGCTGTGAACTATCACTGAACTTGAGTACTAGCACAGGGAGGGTTTGCATCCAGGGTAAATTCCCTACACCCAGTTTCCTCAGGTAAACTCTGGGTATGTCAGTTCTATGAGTCCAGCTATTAATGCACACAGGGTTTGATTATCAAAGTACCAGGTACATACTAAACACAAGCTAAATGATAGCTGCCTCTAACTTATTGATAGTTCACTACAACTGGCCCACATTATCACAGTGCTAAGGCTAGAACTGAGGGGCTCATGCACAGACAAGTGTTCCTCCTTGAGCTGCATTCCCAGCTTCCTGTTATGATGTTTTTTTGTTTGTTTGTTTGTTTTTGTTGTGTGTGTGTGTGCATGTGTGTGTTCATGTGGAGGCTAGAGGTCAATGCAAGATGCCTTCCTCAATCACTTTCCACCTTAGCTTTTGAGACAGGCATGAAAAGCCCCAGGCATCCTCATATCTCTGCCTCCCCAGCACTGTGATTATATACATATACCACTGTGACCTGGCTTTTACATGGATGCTGGATATTGAACTTAGGTCCTCATGTTTACATACAAGCACTATACAAAATGAGCCAGCCCCCATTCCCTCTTGCTAATATCTTAAATTAGATTTCTGTCATAGGTTTTATTAACAGAGTCCACTAGTGTTTCACAGTCATAGATTGGTAGAAAATTGACTTACATTTTAATCTTACAGAGCAAAGCCTGAGTGTCTTTCATCCCTTAGAAGCAAATGGCAGATGGTAACTAGAGAGTGGGCCCCTTCTGTACCACCAGAAGACAGGCAGCTGCAGCCTCAGGGCTGAGCCCCAGGTTTCCACCTTCTGCTGTGAGGGTCTTCGTACCATGGATTCCAAGTGGATGCTGGCTCTCTGTGGGGCAAGCAAGAATGCTGGACAAATGCTGCATACAGGCACCCAGCACAGGGCCATAGGAAATCTCTAATCTGACTGACACAGGATGGATGGGGGGTGGGTGGGTGGGAAGACTCTTCATCAGTGTCAGGAGTGATCTGAAGCACCTGGCTCTTCAGTGAAATAAAATAAATTATTTACTGATCTCAGAATATAGCTGCTCACTTTGAATACTTATAAAGAGAGTGCTGTCTGATACCTTGAACTCCAGTAAAGATATTCCTGAATTGCTGTATGCAAGTGTGTTGTGAGAGTTGAGGGGGTTGTCATGTACTTAGTAAGGAGGGAAGAGTTGACCTACTTGGGAATGAACTTACTCATTACATGACACAATATGCATGGCAGTTTATCCGACTGTCACAAAATTCCTTAGGAGTAACCAGAGAAGTTTCCACTTTTGATGCTAAAGTTTGAGCTTAGTAGCTAAGAGAAACAAACATTCTGATGGGCCTTTTTTTTTTTTTTTTTTTTAAAAAGATGCTCCCCAGAGCAGAGACTGTCCACCAGAGGGCACCCTGTGAGCTGCACGCTGCAAGTATCCTGGAGTAGGGATCTCCCCAGCCTCACTTCCGAGAACTACCATTCCAGGAGGGACACTGGCAACACTGGCTTTATCCTTTTCTATCTCATGGGTCTCCACTGTGGGCTACAAGTGAGGCTTGGAGAGCCATTTCCAAATCTGAGGAAGTCAGCTCAACACCTGCTAGGAGAGATGGCAGAAAGCATCACAAATAACAGCAGCCATCAGAGCTAGGCTAAGCTACTGTTTAGAATCAGCTTCTGTGGGTCAGATACCCCCATCCAAGCCTAGAATGAAAGTTTTATAACACCTGTTTTATAAGTAGTAACAACTACAGTGGACAGGGAAGGTGCCACAGCAGTACAAAGAGAAGGAACAACTCGACCCCAGTGCTGAGTACAGAGCCCTGCTCCTGCGACCACAGACTCCGTGGCCTTTCTTTCTTGCGATGAATTTGTAGGTCAGAATCAGGTGGACACAAGTTTGTCCTTTTGCCTTTGGAGAAGAGTGGGAGACAGGCCTGGGGTCTGTGGTCATTCCAGGCACTGTTTCTCCCATTGTAGACAGAGAAGGTGTGCCTGTGGAACATCCTGTTTTGACCTGTCATGAGGCAGTTAAGCTACTGATAGGATTTCCTAGAAAGAAGCCATCAGAAAAAGCAGACCCAGAAGCTGAGGAGGAAGCTCATTTGGTTAAGTGGTTTCTGTGCAAGCATGAGTTTGACTCTCCAGAATCCATGTGAAAAGTCCAGGTGTGGCAGTGCATGGCTGTATTCCTAATGTTAGGGAGGCAGAAACAAAAGGATTCCTGGACTGCTGGAGAGCACAGTCAAGTTAGCAAGCTCCAGGTTCAGCAAGAGATTCTATCTCAAAAAAAAATAAGGTGGAGGAACAGTTGAGGATGGGTTTGTCAGGTGTGGAAGTTACAGCCAGCACATTGAATTCAATAATTGTACCAAGATGCCTATCCCGGGCACCTGGAAGTTCAGTGCTACCCAGACCCACTGAAGATGTCTGTTTATCCTTCCAAAGGCACTGGAGGTGACTTCTTATAGTCCCCAACTCTTCCTACAGCCCTCAGTGCTGAGTGACAAGTGTATGATCCCAGCATTTGTTGCTGATAACTTTATCATGATACAGACGTGGGAGGGAGACTGGCCTCCTCTCAAATGTTCCACACCGGCCTGATGCCTCAAAATAATCTTAGGGCATTCAGATGGCCAACACGTGTGCAGGTCAAAAAATGATGTCAGAACACCTGGAACTGAATTAACAGATGGCTATGAGCTACCATATGGGTGCTGGGAACGGAACCCTGGTCCCTAGAAAAGCATAAATGATCTTAATCATTGAGCTATTCTCTAGCCCGAAAAAAATTTATGTGTAGTACAAACGCAGTAATTTATAACAAGTAATACTCTGCTCAGATCTGAGCTGAGGTATTCCTGTCACATTGTTGGTATGAGGTGGTGTGACAGACAGTATGAACAGACGATGGGTACTCATAAACAAGGTTGCAGTGACATTAGGTGATCTAACATGGCAAACCCCTCAGATTCATTACATACTGGTTTTTGAATCATGTTTTAGTTGTATATTCAGAAACCTTTTACTATCATCAAATCTTAAATCTCCATGTTCAGTAATGTGAACCCACATGGGCCAAGAAGCTGAGCTCTAGAAAAATATAGCTCCTCCAGAAACCACATACACCAACAGGCCTGTCTGGAGCATTTGGGAGGAGACTGTCTTAGTCAGAGTTCTATTGCTGTGAAGAGACACCATGACCACAGCCACTATTATAAGCAAACATTTAACTGGGGCTGTCTTACAGCTGAGAGGTTTAGTTTGTTATCATCATGGTAGGAAGCATGGTAGCACACCAGCAGACATGGTGCTGGAGAGACAGCTCAGAGTTCTATATCTGGATCAGCAGACAGCATGAAGAACATGACACTGGACCCCACTTGAGCATCTGAAAGCTCAAAACCAACTCCCAGTGACACACTTCCTCCAACAAGGCCACACCTAATAATGCCACTCTCTAGGGGCCTATGGAGCTATTTTCATTCAAACTACAGGCAGAAGTCAATCCCCTTTTTTGGGGGGTAGGGAGACATTGAACTTGAGCAGGCTGGGCAAATGCTCTACCTGAGCTCATGACAGCTCTTGACACCCTCCTTCTTTCTGGGCAGTCTTTGCATTTTCTCAGAGACATCAGAAATGAACACCCTTAGGGCATACGGCACTCACTAATTTTATGTTCTTAATTTTGTTTTTGAGATAGGATCTTACTATATAGCTCTGTCTGAGCTCCTGGAGCAGGGCAGAACCGAGGCTCAGGGAGACAGAGAGCCTTGCTTAAGGTTACATGGCAGTTACTGAGGAAGTCACAGTCTTAAGCCAACTGAGGTTTAGCTGCCCATCTCTTAACTACAAAGCTGAACATTTAGTATATGGCAAGCTCCTGTTAATAAAGCTAAGAAGGGACCTGGGGAGAAGAGTCAGTCTGTAGAGTGCTTGTGATAACAACCTTGAGTTTAGATTCCCAGAACTCAAGTAAAAAGCCAGTATTGGGGTATCAGAGACAGGGGCTTGCTGGTCAGCCAGTCTAGCCAAATTGTTGAGCTCAGGGTTAGTCAGAGGCCCTCTCTCGAAAGGTAAGATGGAGAGCAACTGAAGGAAGACACCTGAGGTTGACCTCTAACCTCTCCAGGCTTACACATCTGTATACACACATACAGTTGGGCAGGAATACTGGAGGAACATTTGGAGGGTCATGACATATTAGCTAGATTTAGATTAATGCCAATATCAGAGATTTTATTATGAGAAATATAAACTTAGCAATGTTAGAATTAGATTCAATCTTTATCTCCTTCTAAAACAGGCAAACAAGGACCTATGGGAGAGAGATATGGCAGGGTAACAATCCAACTCCCTCACTTTTTGAGCTTGGTGTCCTCCCAGCTTCTTCTCTCTCCATTGTTAGGGGACAGAGGATATGGCCTCGCCAGACCCGGGTTCCACAGGACACTACCACCAGCCTGTGTAAGTTGGGCATGAGGCTATCTCTGTCCCTCATTACTGCTTCTGTCAAGTGGGGAGGCAAAAACTGCCACCTTCTAGGTAGTACAGAGTGCAAGGGAAACAACTGGCAGTGACTGAGACACAGTGGTGGACATCTAGACAAAGCAGCCATGATGATGTATTAATACCATGTTGACTATGGTGAATTATCTATCCCTGTTAGGAATAAGCAAAAGCAGAAATTTAGTGCTTAATCAGAACAAATCAAGCCCAGACACTTGTTGAAAGTGAGTACTGGATTTTCTAGTAAGACCCAAATATAACCCTGAAGTCACTGAGAAGCTTCCTGAATGAGGAAGCTATGAACTTGGGGCGTAAGGCAGGTGCGCAGCAGCACCCCAGAAGCTCTGAGGACATCCCCAGAGCAGAGGAGCCATGAAACTTCCCATAGGCCCATCAGTTTGAGGACAGTCTCAAGTAAGTTCTCTTTTTAGCCTTCTGCCTCATAAAGAAGACAGCCTTTTCCCTTGGGTGGGAAAAGGATGTATTTTAAATTTCACTGTTTAACATTTCCTCAGAAAACAAATTCTCTTTAGTCATTCAGGTCACATGAAAGCTGCACGCTGCTGCTTTGCCTGCATCTCCTCATGCACTCACCTAACTGCACATCAGTTGTGAACCGAAGTCTGTGGATCATGCTGACTTTGAATGACTTATAATGGTGGCTGCTCAGCATATCCTGTACTGTAGCGATGTCAATTTGTGAGTCTTCCTCAAAAACTCCGTCTGCCCTTGAACC
Organism: Cricetulus griseus; assembly: GCF_003668045.3. NCBI lineage: Eukaryota > Metazoa > Chordata > Mammalia > Rodentia > Cricetidae > Cricetulus > Cricetulus griseus. The sequence continues at coordinate 146,304,836 of NC_048599.1, read as the reverse complement.
TGGGGGGGAGGAAAAGAACAGTGTAACACATAAAGACACATGAGGCTTGGCAAATGTGTCTGCTTAAAGTGCGTTGGGATAAATTAAAATAATACGGGCTATTTAATTTGGAGGAGAAAAGGCTGAGTGATGACTTAATAATGCTATCCCAGTAAACAGAGAATGCTAACGTATTAATCATTCAACAGTTAATTCCACAAACATTGCCTATTCCAAGGCAGGCTGTTGGCTGGGCAGTGGGGAGAAAAGAGTGGAAACACCCTGCTCATGCTCTCAAGCAGCTTGGTCTCTACAAAGCTGGTCAAAATCTGGGAATGTGGTGGTTATGGACATTACCCATGCTCCTTGAAGAACCCTGCCCCTTCCAAATCCCCAACCTGCTTAGCAGCCCCTGCCCTGCACTTCTCAGCTTCCCCTGTCTCAGGCAGGAGCCTCTTGCTGGCTTTGGGACTTCTGGGCTGCCTCTGTGATCTGATCACAAGACCTTCTGGTTCATTTATCTAGAGGTCTGATCACTCGCTCGCTCACTCGCTCACTCATTTGCTCACTCGCTCATTCACTCACTCCATGGGATGTGACATGGGTGACAAATGGGAAGCCAGTGCTCTACAACTTTCCCTGGAACCCAGGAGTCTTGAATGAAGCCCTTTCTACAGCCAGCAGCGGAGGCAGGGCAGCTTATTAACTGGTTGAACAATTTTCCAATCTCTTATCAGTCCTCATGATGCCTCTCTCAGATCCTCCCAAACTGCAGACAGCTCCTAGGTCCAAGGTTACAATCAGGCAACAGCAGACGATCGTCAGCCCCCAGAGTCTGTACAATTCCAAAGTCCAGTTGCTGGGTCTTGTTCACGGCCTAGAGTCCTCCTTCAGATTTACCCCGTAACACCCAAAATCTTCCCCTTCCCCAGGTCAGCTCATACGTCACCACTTCCTTGAAATCCATTTCAATGGCTCTGACACACATCTACAATAGCTGGTATATACTGGATCTGAAGCTGCGCAGACCTGGTTCAACTCCCACCTCTACCTCTAATTTGCTGTGTGATCTTAGGTGAGTGACTACCTCTGTGAACTTGTCTTTGACATTCACAGAACATCAACATTCATGTAAAGAATCTAGTACATAAAATGATTAACAGTAGCCAGAGGGGCTTGTACTCAGCCTTGTCCTAGAACTGCTTAATGCTTGCTTTGTCCTTATGTGGAAGTTTCACAAAGGTCAGTGAAGTTTCTTATTCATTTTTATGCTTTTTCCTGAGAACAGTACAGGCAACTGGTGTGCTCACACTAAATTTCTAAGTAAATAATGGACAGTCTGCTATCTATGTCAGCCATGATGTCAAGTACTTTACTCATGTTGAGCCTCATGACAACATGGAGGGTTCTGGAATTTACTGTCTTAAACTGGTGAGAAGCTAAGTCATATCTGAAGGCCACCCTAGATAAAGGCAAACCACAGGCAAACTTCCAGAATTTCTTCAGATGAAGTTCATGGGCTGGAAACCTTTAGCTTTGGGTATCTCCAAAGCCTGACAAATCCATGCTTTTCTTTGCCTATAGGCTGACTTTTTAGATAAGTCAGTTCCTTCCTTTTCCTTTTTTCAGAGAAGGCAGGAGCCTAGTGCAAGTGCAATGGGAGGTGATGACTTAACCAGTGTCCCACTGCAGGACAAACTGAGTGACATGCCACCTCGGCAAGAACCATCTGTTGACTGCCTTCATTCTTTGAAGCACCAGGAATTTGGGACAGATCATGGTCCTCAATGTCCCCTGGGAAATGTGACATCAGAATGAAGGCTGGCAGCAAAGTCCAGTAGAGTCACTTATTTTATTCAAACTACATTTAAATAGAAACATAACTGCCAAAAGCATTCATTTCTATCTTAGGACTTTTATATGTGAAAATTATAAAGAAAACATTCTTTATTTCTTAAACACTAAAGTCCATCTCAGCCATTTTTGCTGAGAATAATGCATTAGAGCTTAGCCCTGAGTTCCACAGTTCTGGAACTGTAACTAATTGGTATTTTCTAAACATTGCAGGTATTTGATTTGGAAAGAGTAATAGCCCATTATGCTAAAATGCCAATTACTAAAATAAAACAACAGCAAAATCCCATACTTGAGATTTTTACATTTTATGATGTTGGATTAAAACCAATTTAAAAATTACTACACGTGACATACATTTTTTTACTGAGCAATTTCAATGCCAGCTGCTAATAAAGCATCTTAGTTGTAAATGATAATTCAGATGCTTTTAGATAAAGTGGTGCATAAATATGGCTGGAAATTGATTTAGCTTCTTACAGAAGCTGCTGAAGAATGACATATTCTGTTTAATACACCAGCTAATGTGTCCTAAAAGCTCAAACAAGTGCCAGTTTTCATGGCTAACTTTACTGTGGGAGATTAATGAAAACTTTATATTTTGCTGAAATGTTAATAACGGGCAGATAAGATGATAGGATTTTAGTCAAGGTCTTAAGCTATGGAATAACCAGCAAGGCTTGTCAATTTCCTTCTATTAATTTTAGACTTTCATAGCTGGAGCTGGTTCAACACTAATGCTTCACACACTGACCTTCTCCTCTCTGCCAGGGGAAATTCACTTCCCATTGAGGATTTAGGTTTCCTTACACTTGAGTGAGTTCTGAGCCATGCCCTGCTGACAGGGCCACTCCAGCTCTTAAGATCAGGAAGGTACAGCATCAAGGGAGCAGGGAAGGTGCTGTCTTGCATTCCCTCCAGTTTCAGCTGCTCATTCTAAGCAGGTCATCTGCTGAAATAGTAGCTTCAAGCCCCACTGCCAGTTTTCAAGTGGGCCCAGGAGTGCCACTGAGTGTAGGACTTATCTGTGTGTACATGTGTCTCACCCATCCAGCAGGGCAGACTGTGAGAAGGTACTGGTAGCAAAGGGTCTTGACACTCAGGAACTTATGACCCAGCTACAGAACACAAAAGAACAGGACAAGCAGACAAGCCCAGTGAACGGCATCTGCACTGGCACTTTATCTCCAGGCAGCTATCTCAAGTGAAGCACTGAATTAGCAGTGCGTTTGGGGACCAGAAAAATGTAATGGGTTAGTGTGTAAACCTTGCATGTCTGTACCTTGGAGAAGGTGGAACTCAACCACACATGCAAGATACTTGGTATTATGCCGTTTGCGTATGGAAATCATTATCGCACTACCAATTCCACATGAAAGCCCTATTTATGCTCAAGATGACATTTTTATCTTCTCAAAGTGAAAAGTACAGAACCAAAATGTTTTAAAAACAAACACACAAAACCCTCCCCAAATCATTAATTTAATTGAAATATAACTCTTTGGTATTTTGTTAAATTAGCAATTAAAAAGGTCACAAGCAATTAAATAAGACAAAAGCCACACTGTGTTCATCTACATTAAAGCTGAACTGAATCTTCTCATGAGTGACAAGATAAATTGTAATGGTGCCTTCAAAGACTTCACAGTGTACTCTGTCAAAGTCATGAGTGTTAATGTCTCTATGTGCTGTGCATTACCATAATGTATTGTGTCAAAACGCTCACGTTGCAGTAACTCAAGGCTGAATGTGAGAGACCGAATTTTGGGGTGGGGCTTAGTAGTGACTTGAGCACCAGAGCACAAGAAGGCTCTGGCACAGTGTAACTGGCAAGGGTCTGGGGACAACAGAGAATCTTAGAGGAAGCAGCCTAATTCCCTGGAATAAAATCAGGAGGACTGTGGAATGGAGTCTGGTCCTTGTCTCAGGAAGAAAGGTCAAACAGGCTGGGGTGAGCAACACAAAGGGAAGCAGAGAGGCAATAAAGGAACCAAGTCCAAGGCAATCCTAGCTTCTGCAGTACGGAAGAAAGAGTGGGTATGTGGGACAGACCACAGATATAAAGTTACATGTACATTAACACCCTGACTTTTGGCCACTCACTATGGGTTCAGAACAAGTGGGACAGGATCACCAGGCTCTGGAATCTGTGTGTTTCTTTGCTGTTTTCATCCTCTTCTTTTTGGGTTATGCTAAAAGCTGTTCCTATACCCCTATGTACACCCTTTTGACCCTAGGACACAAGAATATGGCTAGAATAGTGAATTCAAAATCAGAGATCTTCAAAGTGCAGGTCTGGGCTAGTGGTGGGCACATCTATCTAAAAGCTCCCTTCAGGGCCCCATGGTCCTATACTGTTTTCATAGTAACAGTAAAACATCTTTTGCCTTTTACGTTCATTCCCTTACAAGTGCACATTGCAATAAAGACTTCTGATTCCATGTTGCAATTAACCTTTAGGAAACTATCACTTGAATTTTGATATAAATGAAAATTAATACCAACAATTATCTGAAAAGGGTATGGAATTCTCTCCACTGTTTCAGTAATGTATCTGTGTTAGGACAAATCCTCTTACTATACTACAACCCAAATAGTGTATTGTAACACTCTGAGTACAGAAGCAGATATGAAGACCTAGGATATTCTATTAGCCAGACAGGAATGTGCAAAAACGTAAAACAGGGCTGGGCTGCAGCTCAGGTGGCAGAATATTTGCCTAGCATATCCAAAGCCCTGGGCACACAGACACCAGGACACCCCAGCACTGCACACACCAGGCATAGAAGTGCACACCTATAATCCTAGTACACTGAAGTCACACTCAGTACAAAGAGTTCAAGGTCAGTCTGGGCTACAAGACATCCTGCCTCAGAGCTGGGGGCTGGGAGTGGGATAGGAGTGGGGTGGGGAGGAAAGGAAGTAAATTCTCATTAAAATTTCAAAGAAAGTCTAGTTATTTTTTCACAAAATGTTTATGCTAACATACCTATTCTTTTTAATGACTTAATAAACACAAATTTCTGTAAATAAAGGCAAATTTGTAAGTATAGGCAATAAATAAATAAATAAATAAATTTTTTATAGTCTTCAATACATTTTTATAAGTCAGGTGGTGCACATACTTGTAATGCCAGTATTTAGGAGCCAGAAGCAGGAAGATTGAGAGTTCCAGGCCAGCCTAAGTCACATAGACACAACTTGCTCCCACCCCCCCATCACACAAATAAAACAGGAAACAAAAATTGCCAAATCAAAATAATACACAATGACAAAACAAATAGTTTCCACTCCTTTTTGGTGCTGGGGATTGAACCTGAGGTCCTGAATAACTAAACATTTAATTCCAAGCTTCACCCCAAGTCCCACCTCAGTAACTTTTAAGTTTATAAAGGGGTTCTAATGCAAGAAGCATGAGAACTGCTAACTTGGTGCCATGGACACCATGATGGGACACAGAAGTGGCATCAGGCCTGTGTGAATGTGCTGCATCCTGACAGCAAACCAGCTAGAAGTGTGCACACACATTTCAAGTAACCGTTTGCTCTCAGTGCTGAGAACCAAGGCTAACTACAATCCTCCACTTGAAAAAGTAGTTCACACACATGATTTTATAGGCACCAAGGGAAACATTTAGAGGCACATGGCTTTCTTTCAAACAAGTAGGCACTAGTCATTAAGTCAAAGCTCAGATGAACTCACTGTATGCTATTGGCAATTTTCCTATATCCACAGAGCAAGCTACACAGGACTTTCAAGTTCACACAGTGGGTCTCAGACCAAGTCTAAAAGGCTTAGTCTAGTGCAAGTTAAAACAACTTCAGTCTCCTGTAAAATCCCTAGAACTCAACCAGAAGGTAAATGTCCTCTGTTACATCCTCACTTTTCAACTTCTCATGATACCATCCTGATGACCTGTTCATTCCAACCCGGAAATACACACCACAGGGTAGATGCTGGGCCAGTGCAGGGACTGAGGGGGGAGGGTTCTTTGATTATGAGAAAAAGGATGAGAAAACAATGGAGTACACAGAGAGTGAGTGTTCAGAAAAGAGCAAATGCTTGCCTTTGGCAAGAGAAGAGAGGGAGAAGGGGAGGAGGTGAGAGGGGAAAGGGGAAGGGTGGGGAGAAGAACGGGGGAGGAGAGAAGAGAGAGTCTAAAGGCAGGGAGAGGATGATGGGCATCGAAGAAACTCACTATGGAGTTCGCCTTCGACGTGGCAAGTGAGCCATTTGGGCAAGAAACGGCTCTTGCCTGGACTGTTTGACTGTATGCTGTCCAAACTGGACAATGCAGGACCTACAGGAAAGTGACTGTTGAATTTGCCAAAACAAGATGGGACAGGGTTCCTGCTTCATGGAAGAGTCTGCCAGACATTCTGCAGGACACAGAGAAAAATGACTGACAAACTGCCAATACAGGTGGACAGTTTAAAATTTCCTGCTTCACTGAGAAGTCTGCCAGACACACTGTGGCCTATGGGCTGAAGATGGATGCTCCAGCATTATAAAGAAAGTTTGGGTGACTGTCCAGGCAGTGAGATGTCTCTGTTAATTCTAGAGTTTATATATTATCCTTCTGAGGTCTTTGATGGAGTTGAAGACAGATAGTTATGGCTAAGTTTTCCTTAGTTATGATAAAAGATGTTACATATAAAACTTTAGACTCACAAAGATAGGACAGATGACAGAGTATTTTCTTTAAATTTTGCCAAATGTTAATGGACTAAATATTGTTAACTATAGCTCTTACTTGATAACTGTTTTGTTATATATAATTTTACTATGTTCAAGTTAAAACTTTTCTTTTTATTTATACAGAAAAGAGGAGATGATGGGGGTGTCCTTCTGTATATATGTTTCTCTTATTGGTTGACGAATAAAACACTGATTGGCCAGTAGAAGCAGGAAGATAGGCGGGGTTTAAATGAGTTCACTAGACTCAAGATAAAAGATAAATAGGTTTTTTTTTTATTGGGGAATAACTTACAGAGATAAGGGTAAATAACCGCTGTGGCTTTCCTGCTCCAGAAGATTCAGTCTCTAACCTTCTGATGCTCTCCACAACCCAAGAGAGAGTGTGTTTGCTCTCGCTGCTCCTCTACTTTAAAAAAAAGTCACCTCTGTACCTGAAACCATGCCCAAAAGGGTGTGGCCACTAATACAAATTCACTGGCAAGGCGAGATGCCACTACAGCTGTGCAAAGAACTGACTGGGGAAGGGAAAACAAACCATAGTCCCCACCACTCTATCTCAAAGTCTTGTAATCCTACCCACTCCCCTACCACTGCTGCTTTATCCACATTGGTCAATGCTCAGGTTGTGCCATCTGGCCAGGGCATCCTTTCTTCTTCAAAATGTCAATGCTTCAAATAGAACCTTCCTTGGTTTCTCTCTTGACACCTGTAGCTCTTTGGGGAAGGCTCTCATTGTGACTTTCATGTATCTGTGGTCTCCTTGTGGAGAGGTACTCCCCACAAGCAGGACAATTCCACACTATATGGCACACTCAGTAAATGTTCAACACTTATGTTTGTCACTCAGTAAATGTTCAACAAAAGCTGCCAGCAGAATGGTGCAACCATAAGCTTTGATCCAAGAAGGTTGTGGTCAGCAGAACCTGAGTTCACCTGGGTCTACAGAACTCACCATGCCATCCAGACCCTTCAAAAGAGGGTGTGCACTGAGGACAGGGATTCAGACTGGCATTTACTGAGTGTGTATTGTATGTTCTATACTAGATGCTGTATGTTCAGGACTATGGCCATACGGTCTTTCATTTCCCAATGTCTTTTTAGGTCAGGTGATAACCCCAAACAAGTGAGAAAAAAAAGTGAGACTCAATGTGTCATCTTGTTGCTAGAGTCATGTACCCATGCAAACTGGACCTAGAATTGAATCCTCTTGTTCATAACCTGTTTTGGGTAAAGAGGCATTCCTTCAATGGGCTGGAGCTATACAATGTCACAGGCCATCACTGCAGAGTAAATGAACAACAAACATGCCTGCCCTACTGGAACAAAGGAATCAGGGTCAAGACTGAAATGTCTCTCTTCCCAGTCAGACTGGATGCCTGAGTAACTCATGGAGAAAAACTCTTGCTCAGAGCTCTGCATCCATCACTTTTTTTTCCTCCAGAAGCTGTTTAAGTCCCCAAAGTCCCATAAGCCCAAAGCTTCCCCTCTATTAAACACTTCCCTTCAGCTGCTAGTCATTTCTGCTGGTCTCTAAAAACGATCAATAGGTGATATACTATAGCACACACAGGCCCCTCTGCAGTATTCTCTTTAAAGCCACCAGAATTGCACAGTAGGATATTGGCTATGCTACAACCTGAGTAGGGATCCTTGCTGTCACTGTGCTTAATTGATTAAACTCTTGGAGCCAGATTCAGTCTGCTTGGAGGACTTCCCATGTAGAGATGTCAGCTCTCCCTCAATAAATAAAGGTAATCTTGCTTTATGAGGTGATCAGAAAGAGGCTTTAGGTTTGCAGAATTTCTGAAAGAACAGACCACAGAAGGGGCCTGCTTAGCCCTCAGCTCAACCTGTACCCATGCCCAGTTCAGGGTGGTCTTCTCAGTGCCAAGCAGTTCTGTCTTGGGGCTTCAGATAGGCAGTGTCTAGCTTAGAACTTTCTCTTATCCATTGTTTTAACTCATTTTCCCCTTTCTTCAAAGCAGCTGATTCCTTTCAAAATGGTCACTCAAAAGCCACCTTTGCTAAACAAAAGCACTGACTGCTCACCTGGGCCTACCAGGCAGCAAAAGCACATGCCAGTCTGGCATTTCTGCCTTTATTTTGTACAGACTTTTGGTGAAAGGAACAGAAGTGATTTACTTTAGTCACCTTGAGTTACAAGAAGAGCAAACCACAAAAGACAGATGTCCCTTCTCATTCCCATAAGAGTGAGGCTTCAATCTAAGGGAGTAAGCCATGAACAATTTAACAATTTTATCAGAACACCTTGCTGGAAGACCAGAGATGAGCCATAATGGTCCAAGGATGGGAGGGGACACATCTCGACCAAGACTGCATTCCTCTTGCCCTCCACTTAAACCTAAGCCTTCTCTACCTAAAAGGCAGACTTGGGAGCTTCTGAGCCCCTTGATCTGTTCCCCGTCCTGTTGTAGGCACACTGGGTCAATCTCTTTTCTCTGCTATTCACCATCCCTTGCCTCTCCAGTATACTGGACTAGTCTTTTGCTGGTTACTCTTCAACCCTGTAGTTGTCCATGATCACAACCGAGATCCAATATCAACATATAAAGGACAAATACACAATCAAAGTGAACACAACTATCCTTGAGAGGTGGAGTGTGACCGTTTGCAGGGTGGGACACAGGGCTCAGATGGGTTTGCGAATAAGTTAGGCTGGCAAAATTCCCACCACTCCTTCCTCCAATATGTCTTTTTTTTGCTCAGAACTCAGGGAAAATAATGCCCCGCTACCCCTCCCCCCACCCCAGAGATCTTAACACTGGACAGTTTACATGGCAGAATACCTAAGAACAGGAAAATCTGACCAACACTGAGATCCAGAATCAAGAGAGAGAGCACGATGCTGGAAGAAACCCACCACCCATCTAATTACTATAGGAATGTCACCTGATGCATTATCAAAACCATTACTGGGGACACCAGGGCACATTCTGGGGCCAGGAGCTGATCGGGAGAGTGTGAGACTCTGTGCCCTCACTTAGAGCCCAGACAGCATTTGGGGCTTGTCAAACGTGTTTCCTTACTGCTCTAATGTACCAGTGTATCGCTTAATGAAAGTTCTTAATTGTAATTCAATTAATTACATACACAGAGTCCCCAATTACATTTTCCAATAAGACATTGGCTGTGGTACAGGTCTAAATGCACTTAACCAATTTTAATATATTAAGACCAATTTCCCTTGAATACTAATTACTACCTAATGATAAAATGAAAAGGGGGGGAGGACTTTTCAGAAAGGAGAATCGAGAGAAAGTCAATTCATGTGGACAATGGGTGCTTTCACCACTCAAAAAGTCCCTATGGACAGGTTTGCTTCCTATCCAGGTCACACAGCTTTTAGCCCTAGAAGTCCACTCCTCCTTTGCCCAAAGGGACTGTGGGAATTGTAAGAGGCTACCAGGAGGAGTACCAAGGACAAGGCTACACAAGCTCAGGGCAGCTTGTGACTGGGAGGACACTGAGGCACAGGCATTTTGTTAATGGCCAACCCTTATAGGGTGCATTGTGGTTCGTCATGAGATTTTAACATATAGTATCATTTACTTGCTTCCATAGTTGACACCTCACAACAGCCCCACAGGGCAGGGTCACCATTACATTCATCACATGGAGAAATAAGGCTCACAGAGAAGGACTTGCCCAAGTGACAAATACCTCACCTTTCCTCCTATGCATAAGGCCAATCCATCCCTGTTAACAAACAGCAAGAGGTGGACACAGGAACTCTGCGGTAATGCTTCCATTTCATTTAAATTCTGTTAGTGTGCAAGGAGCTGTTATGCAACATCAAGTAGAAAATTTCTTACAGAGAACACCTACCTCCAAGCCAGACAAGCAACTGCCTTTGAGCAATAACTCAACCTGAAATATGGACCATGAGCGTCACAAGTCACTGCTCCTTGTAAACAGAGTTTATTTGCATGATCACATTTTCCTTTGTACTTGAGGAATACTGTTGTGGTCTAATAAAAGAGCTTTAAAGTCCTTCATTCAAAGAACATGATACAAACTGGTGAGATTAGTAATTTGTAACAGAAGAAAGCAAAGCCTCCACGAGCAGAGAGGAACCACCAGGGAGTCAGTCTCCAGGCCTGCCTGAGAGCAAACAGGAGGAGGAATTAGCCTGCTGTGAAGAAGCTTTACAGAAGATTCTGGAAACATATCCAAGCGTGCACCACTCTCTTCCCCTCCATTTTCTTTTTCTTTCTTTCTTTCTTTCTTTCTTTCTTTCTTTCTTTCTTTCTTTCTTTCTTTCTTTCTTTCTTTCTTTCAAAGTCTAGCTATGGAGACTTTGAAGACACAACTTCTTAGAGGCAGAGTGAGGACATTAGGACTGGGTGCAGGAAGGAGTGGGGTCTAGCCAGACAAGAGAGACAGATCTGGTCACTGTCCAGGGTTTTAAGGGCTGCACTCTAGCTTGTAGCAGACTAATCCAACAAGTGTAGTCCAAGAGGAGGAAGGAGAGGGACTATAAGCCCAGGATGTGGCAGCCAGGGATGCCAGCAGGCTTTAAAGAGTTGTGTCCCCCTGCCCCCCTTTTTGTTTGTTTGTTTGTATCTATCTATCTATCTATCTATCTATCTATCTATCTATCTATCTATCTATCTATCTAATCTATCTATCTGAGACAGGGTTTCTTTGTGTAGCCCCAGCTGTCCTGGAACTCTCTATAGACCAGGCTGGCCTTGAACTAACAGAGATCCATCTGCCTCTGCCTCTGAGTGTTGGGATTAGCACAGTGCTTTATTAGGTCTTTAAGGGGCAACTAAATGAGGCCTCTCTGGCCCTGTAGATCATCTGTTCCACCACAGTCTATCTGTTTAAGTTCAGGAAAGCACTGAACTGATGGAAGGTTGTGAGCATTCTGTGCATCTCCTGTGAACTGAGGCACTGACACCTCTTTCCATAGCACCTTTATTAACAAAGCAAAGGAATTAGATTCAGTTTTGCAGTAGACTTAGTGGAAGAAGACACTGTTTTGTTTTCCTGGTTCCTTGTTAGTATTCATAAAACATTAGCAAATCACTTCCCCTTCCAGAGCCTCAGTTCCTCCTCTATAGTAGACACATGACCACACGTTCCTAAAAGGTTGTGTGACATCTGTGATCCTATCTCATTCCACCTCCACAGGAAACTGGATCTTGGAGAGGTGCCATGCATGATGTGCTCAATGTCAGAGGCTGCAAGTATGTCACCTAAGGTCTACCTGGTTCTAGTGACAATCCTTTAAGCACTATGTTGAACTATTATGATATAGCCTAGTGAGTGGTGAGTGGTAAAGAGAGACAGTACCTGGTAGTTTCTAGGTAGTCTGTAAATCCAGGTTAATCTTGGGCACATTTTGGCCCCAATGATGAGGAATTCCAGAGTTCCTATCTCAAAGTTACGAAAGAAGCTGTTTCTTTCTTTTAAGGCTCTGGAAGGGTGACCCACATTTGATCAGTGTGAAAGGTCACCCGGAGCCATTTGGCAGAAGAGAAAACTGAGGCTCAGTGTGGTGCCAGGATTTAGACGGAAGCTTGAAAAAGAATGGGAGTCTGCTAACTCCTTCTCGGAATGTACTAGCTGCTTCCGTCTGGTCTGCTTCCAGCTTCAGCAGACAGTTGGCTGAAGGATACAGTAGCTTATGAGACAAGGATCCAAACTGGAAAGCTCAGGGACTCTGGCTTGTCACCTTCTCATTTAGGCCGAGATCCAAGCACAAATGTGAGCTCTTAGTCCCTAGGCAGATACTTGTGACATCAGTTCATTTGCAAGCTTCTCTCACAGAGTACAAAGACAATCGGCACAACCATTAAGTTCAGGTTGTCTTAGAGAGGGCTTTGGAATCAGAAGGTTGACTTCAGGTTTTGGTGTTATCTGGCTAGCTTTGGAAAAGTCTCCTCACAATGAGAATAATGTCTGTAGGAGAAAACACGAGGAAGCACTTAGAAAATGTTCAGTGTAAGATCCTGTAACAGTAGGCCTCAATAAATGACTTTAAAACACTGCTGGGTGTGGCTGCCTTAAAAAATGTTATGCCCCTTGGGGGCTGGAGAGATGGCTCAGAGGTTAAGAGCACCGACTGCTCTTTCAGAGGTCCTGAGTTCAATTCCCAGCAGCCATATGGTGGCTCACAGCCATCCGTTGTGAGATCTGGTGCCCTCCTCTGGTGTGTGGATATACATGGAAGCAGAATATTGTATACATAATAAATAAAATCTTAAAAAAAAATGCTATGCCCATACCCCTCTGAAGAAAAACCAAAAGGCTGCTATCTCCATTACTGTTGTTTCAATCCACTGATGTTACTTATAAAGTGAACCTCACTCTGGGACAACAGAAAGTACCCTGTTTCTAGTTTCTCTTGGTCCTCAATTCCAGGTTACTCCCTTCTCTCTCCATCTTGGCAAAGGACCCATGGTTCCAGACCACCACACCTGTGCGCCAATGCTCTACCAACCACAGAGGCTGCACTACCATTATTTTTTAGTTAAAGCCAACACTCCCCGATGGACAATTATACACCAGGTACTATCCTAAGAATCTTATATGAGAACACACTGACTCCTGCTGTGAGGACCACAGAGGCAGCTTAACGGCCCAGTTTCAGTAAAATGCTGGTGTTCTTGACTAGTAAGGGGCATGACCAGGAAGCCATGGGCCGGACCACACACTCTCCAATGGACTTCTCTTGGCTCCCTTTGAACATGGCTCTTGAAGGATATAGTGAGCCAGGCCTGATCAAACATACCAAAAACAGTGGGAAAAAGTATTTTTATTTTTTTTTTAAAGATTTTATTTATTTATTATTTATACGACATTCTGCTTCCATGTATATCAGCACACCAGAAAGGGCACCAGGTCTCATAACGGATGGTTGTGAGCCACCAGGTGGTTGCTGGGAATTGAACTCAGGACCTCTGGAAGAGCAGTCAGTGCTCTTAACCTCTGAGCCATCTCTCCAACCCCCCCAAAAGAAGTATTTTTAAAATATTGTTTTGTTGACTGAACTTCTTAGTAGATGGCTAGTAGACGACAATAAATGGTTCTTAGTTGGGATCTCTATCTATAGTTAGCTTTTTAAACATTTTCTGTGAAAGTAATAACTGCTTTTCAAAATCTGCACCTATTTTATACAACTAAGTTACAACAGTCCACTGCATTTTGACTGCTTTCTGCCTTTATTATTTGTAAACACCAGTGGGGGTTTCTTTCATACCTAGCAGTTTTGATTCACAACTCCACAACTGGAACAAATGGTGAAGCCTTGGGGAAAGTGCTGCTGGGGCTCAAGAAGGTGGCACTGTTAAAGGAGACTATGTTCTTGCTTAGCTGTGGAGTATGAGCTAGGGCCTAGATGTTAAAGACTTACTCACTAATCCTCACACCTTTTGTGCAATCTGAATCATATAAGCTACGGAGTAACAGCAGCAGTTTAGGAACACAAAATTTACATGTAGAGTATGTGAATCAATGCAGAGTAACCTACAGTGCATCCTTAAGATGATAAAATAACAATGCAGCAAAGTCATCATTTGTGTGTTTTAAGGAGGGAATACAAACATGGATGTGTGCATGTGTACATGCATACACACATAACTATTCACTTCCATGTGAACGTGCACAGACCAGCCCTGAAGAGACACCTGTTATATCTGGGAGGACATCTAGGATGGAAGAAGCAAAGCTTTATTCCTACACTTTGGTTTAATGATGATGATGATGATGAAGGAGGAGGGAGGAGGAGGAAGGAAGGAGGAAGAGGAGGAGGAGGAAGAAAATACTTTTTACAAGTAAAAATGTGAACATATCCCCTACCCCCAAATCACCAAGATACTACTAAGTAAGCACACTTTCTTGTTTGTGACTTATTGGGATGTCAACACTATGAAACAGAGTCCCCCTATGAAGTTCCTACTGGTCAATCACTTGCCCAAGTATGCTAAAGAAAATATTTAAAGAATGACAGGACAATGGAGAAAAAAAGCAGCTAGCTCTTCCTTTGGCACTCCATGGCGTGGTGCTGAGTTATTTCAGGAGTGCCACAGGAAGACATGTTTACCATGAGAATTTGCCTTTATGTCACATTCACCTTTTCCTCCTTTAGAAACTCGAGAACATGTAAATAGGAACCAAGAGAAAGGAAAATGAATGGCCTAGCAGAGACAGCCATTTAGAGCTCACTCCACCACTGTTGCAATGCTGCCTTTGTTTTCATGTAATGGGATGTATCTGTAGGAGTCCCAGTGCGTCCCTGCCATTTCTTCCCTTTGATGTCACCAACACGACTGCTTTCATCACCAAACTTGCTAAACACAACTTATATTTAAGTACTTTGTGTGTGTATGTGTGTGGCACAAACACACATATGCAGGTGCTCTAAGAGGCCAGAAGCTGGAGTTACAGGCTGTTGTGAGATGCCAGACTTAAATGTCAGGAATCAAGTCCAGGTCCTCTTCGTGAGCAACAAGCACTCTTAATCTGCTGAGCAATCTTTCTAGCCTGGAAACACAACTTTTAATGGCAGAAATAATAAATAGATAAATAAAATTCTGTATCTACATTTTCTTCTCCTTTTACCATTACTGCAGCAAATCACCAATTCTGCATTCTAGAGTAAACCCACTTGGCAACAGAATGTGATTCTTCTAACCAAATATTGGACTTGGCATGTTACTGACTGTTGGGATTTTTGGATCTCTCTAAGACTCTTTCTGTCTGTGTGGTCACAGAGTTGCACCAAGGTTACACTCGCCTCATGTCTTCCATAAGCTCCAGCGCAATCTCTCTGGGACAGCAGGTTCGAGTGGGCTTCTTTATTCTCAAGTGTCCCACCACAGTTTGCTTGGGTTCTCTCTGTGGAAGGTTTTCAATCACTGATCCAACTTTTTAAAATTGGCCACAACATTTCCATTTCTTTTTGTGCCAATTTTGATGTTGACTTTTTCCAGGAATTCATTCTTTCATCTACATTAATCATCTTGTATAGGCTGGGGAGTTGGGTTAGTGGGTAAAGTACCAGCGGTGCAAGCATGGGGACCAGAGACAAAAGAATCTCTGGGCCTTCATGGCCAGTCAGTCAAAGTAATGAGCTCCAGGTTCAGTGAGACCCTGCTATAAAACATAAAGGAGAGTGATTGTGGACAAAGGCTTCCCATGCATCTGTATGGGAAAGGGAACCCCACATAGGTACATATATGCACACATACACGCCTTGTACTAGATGTTTAGTGATGTGGGATCTTTCATGCCTACCTATGGTATTTTTCTTCCTTGACACTGATGATTTCAAAAGAGGCTTACTGATTGTATCAGTCCTTTTGGTGTTTCTGAGTTTTCTAGCTCAGTAATTTATGATCTTTGTTGCCTCCTTTTTTGTCTCTTAGGCTTTCTTTTCCGGTTTTCTTTTCTTTTCTTTCTTTCATCCTTTTTTTTTTAGCTGAATGCTCAGTTCATTACTTTTCTTCTGTAATATATTAATTGGAAGGCTGTAACACTTCCTTACATGCTGCTGTAACCATATCCATAACTTTTTAAATATTTATTTTTTTTTAAAGATTTATTTATTTATTATGTATGCAATGTTCTGTCTCCATGTGTGCCTGCACGCCTGCAGGGGGCACCAGATCTCATTACGGATGGTTGTGAACCACCATGTAGTTGCTGGGAATTGAACTCAGGACCTTGGAAGAGCAGTCAGTGCTCTTAACCTATGAGCCATCTCTCCAGCTCCTAAATATTTATTTATTTATTATATAGTGTTCTGTCTGCAGGCCAGAAGATGGCACTGGATGGCATTACAGATGGTTGTGAGCCACTACCATGTGGTTGCTGAGAATTGAACTCAGGTCCTCTGGCAGTGCTCTTAACAGTTGAGCCATCTCTCCAGCTTTTAACACATAGGCTTTTCATTATTTCATCAAAATATTTTCTTGTTGTTTTGTTTGTTTTGTACAACTAGGACAAACCGAAGTTCCCACACATGCTAGTTGAGCACTCTACCACTAAGCTATCCCCCCAATTTTTCTAATTTCTCTTATTATTTCTTTTACCACCAGGCTTAGAAACTTAATTCTCAATTTCCAAATGCATGCAGATTTTCTCACCCTTTTCCTGATTTCTAGACTAGTTTTACTGTCACAAGCCAGTTATTAAGAAATGCCATAAATCCCCAATACAGGGATAGTACTAAGCTATGACTTTCCTAATCAGAAACAATACTGTGAAAACCATAATGTATACAAATCTTTGTTGCATTTTAGGTCTTTTCTCAGGGTAGATTCTTCAAAGTGGAAATCTTGTGCAACATTCTTAGGCCTCTTATACACCCAGCTATCATTTATATTAGATTTGAACTCCTGACTCTCCTGCCTCAGCCTCCCATGTGCTAATAACAGCTGCACACCACCATGTCCAGTTCAGGAGGAATGCTTCTGAAATAACCTGCTTTATTTGGTAAAGGGAACCAGATTTTCATGAAAATACTTATGCATTATATTCTTGAGAGAATACATATTTATGAATATTTACTACTTATCTAAAGTGTCTTAAGACAATTTAGGTGTCAATGATTTTTAAATTTGTATGTTCTTCCATAGGATTTTTATAACCAACTGCAGATGGTGAGGCCATCAACCTTTACCTGAGAATTTTCTCTGAATGCCCAAAGTACATTTCCCCTTCTTGGTAAATGTGTGCATGATGTTCCAGAAAAGGCAGTCAAGGTCTCTGGTCAAGGAGCAGTCTGGTCTTCATTAAGAATGAGTGGCAGGACTAAAGAGCTTTTATTCACTCACTTATCTGGTCTATTTTTCCTGAGCTCCTATAGTATGTAGTTTTTGGCAGGCTGCTAAGTTACTGAGGAGCAACTATTATGGGTCAGGAATGCCCTTGCAGATGTATAATCCAGTGGGGGAGGTAAACATTAGCCAGTTATTAAGCAAAATAAGCAACAGAAATACATGACATGAAGAAAAGAGCAGAATACTTTGGCATAGCATCCTGGGGGCCCAGATGAGAAATGACCCAGGTTTGGGTGACAGGACTATCTCAACAGATGTGACATTTAAACTGAGACAAGGATGGGGATGAGTAAGAAAGAAGGAAAGAGCACTTTAGGCAGAAGAAACAGCTTTGGAGCACAAGTGGCTGTGAGAAGGTTATCTCCTCCTACTTGGGGAGCATCTAGCAGAAGGTTTTGTCAAACCTCACAACTCAGAAACTCTGTAGACAGGAAGGAAAGAAATTCAGACCTCATGGTGGCACTTGGAGTCACTGTGACACCTTCTGCTGAGAATATTCAAGTGGTTAAAATTTTCTAAAATATGGTATCAAGCAGTTGACACTGACAAGGCCCATTGCTGTATACACAAAAGAGACTTTGGCTGAGAAAGAACCTCTCATTTCTAAGCTGTTTCCAGGGCTGTTCCAAAATTAGGAAGATGTAGTTCAAGAGCAAAATATTAATCACAAAGTGCTAAACAGGATGCAGACTACCCAACAGCACAGAATCTATCATTCTGCTTTGGGACACACTTGTAAACAGAGCCATGGTCTGCCTTGGAAAACAGTCACTTTTCATCTGCTTAGGGAAGCCAGGCCAGCAAGTACTCTCAACAACATAACTACTAAGCATGTTTGCAACAGACAAAGCAGCACAGAGCGAGGCAGCCAACGTACTGTTCTCTCGGACCAGGCAGAACTCCCAGGCGTTCTGGCTCTCCAGTGTGCTCTCCAGGTCCACTGCGATGTTAGGCTCACTCTGCTTCTCCAGGCGGTACTGAGGGCCTGGAAGATCAAAGGGGCAGGAGGAGGGGAGGAAGTCTGAAATGGTGAATGTAACACTGAAAAATGATCACACATCAGGGAAAGCCAAAGGAAAATAATAATGTCTGTCTCAATCGTGTAACTATCCTAGATGGCAGAAACTGACTTTTCTAGCCATCTTTTTTAGCTCTTCCCAAACCAGGTAAGGTTTGAGTCAGAATGAACTAGAGGCACAAACAATTGACCCCTTCTCTTTTACGGAATGGATTATCATCCTTTTTGGAACTGTTTCTGGATCTCACACCTCAACAAGTACAATGAAGACCAAGATGTCATGGATAAAACACTGATTTAGAGCTGGCTTGGTGGCACACGCCTTTAATCCCAGTACCCAGGAGGCAGAGGCAGAGGCAGAGGCAGAGGCAGGCGGATCTCTGGGAGTCTGAGGCCAGCATGGTCTACAGAGCAAGCTAGAGACACCTAGGAATGTGTAAAGAGACCCTGTCTCAAACAAACGAACAAAACACCTGCTGGCTTAGGAATCACTGACTCCACACAAGACACTGCTGCCAAGGTACTTATTAATAATTATCACTGCACACTAATCAATTACAATCAGAAATAAAGTATGTGTGGAACTCTGATAGTTCAAAAATGTCAAAGAAATAAAAAAACATGAATGTTACAGAGTAAATCTCAGGCTCTGGGTTTGGTAATGAAAAGGCAGCATCTATCAGCTGTTCATGCTTTTACTGAGACTTCTGTTGAAACTATATTATAGACATGGGTTCAGTATTCTGGTAACCAAGAATTCTACCCATCCCATTGCACCGAAGGGTTACAGCAGATCTAAAAAGACAGTAGAACATTTTATACATTTATTCACTGTTTCTTTGTCAACCTAAATACCAATGATGTTCTCAGATAATGCCTAATGGGTCAAAAAGTCAGATTCAAAACTGTGCCGGTAATTTGTTCATGGTTACTAAAAAGGTAAGAGGCAGAGGTAACTCTCATTGCTCTGACAATAAAAGGTGTGTTTGGCCAGACAGAAGGAGATGTGAGAGAGCTGAGGATGGCAGCAGAGGCAGTGCAGAGCTCCTGGAAGAATCTAGGCCTCCATTTCCAACAGCCCAGAAGCAATGTGTCAGAGCCATGTACCTACTTCTGTAAATTTACAGTAGGATCTAGGTATCAAGTTTAATTATAAACACCAGCCCCCTGTATCTATGTTGTGTGTTTTCAACCACTGAAGACTGAAAACACTTGGGGAAAGTTGTGTCTACAGTATACTGATTAATTTTCATTATTCCTCATCATCCATGCAGCAACCACCCATACAGAGTCTGTGCACTGTGCCAGGTACTACATGTACTCCAGAGATCAGGGTCTTTGGGAGAGTATGCTATGCAAACACTATACCATTTATGGGAGGTGCCTGAGCACCTGCAGATTCTGTTGCCCATGGAGATCCAAGAAGCAATCCCCCAACACAAGATACTAATATCTAATAGTTTTATGATATTCAAAATTGGGAACAACTTAAGATTTGATAACAGAGAGCCTACTAAGTAAAATATTGTTGAATACTTCAGAGACATTAAAAATAATTCTAAGATACTTAATTATAAAACATGTTTATGGTATGCTATTTAAAAACCCTAACGCACAATTTTAATAGGATAATTATAGTTGTAAAATGTATAGAAAAGTGCAATGATAAGAAAGCTGTTTCTAAAATGTGAACTGTAGTTATACTGTAATAATGGGATTATGCATGCCTTAATTTTCCTTTGTATTTTCCTGTATTTTTCAAATTTCTATATAATAAAGGCTATTTAAAATTTTTTTCCAATTTTATTTTATATACATTAGTGTTTTCGCCATGGGTTTCAGGTTACAGACAGATGCAAGCTGATAAAGGCTATTTTTTATAACTTAAAATGTTGCACATACATAAAACATTTTCAATTTCTTACTATCCATGTTTTTCTGAGACTATTGTAATTACAACACATTGTAGAACTTGAAAGAGCCTTTTACATGCAGTAATTTTAATCGAGTCGTCCTAAGTCACCTGGCTGGCCTGTCCTCCTTTCCTGCACAGTGAGAACCAAGGCCTGGCTGACACAGACAGAATTTTAGGTCACTTTCCTTCCTTTGCACTTTTTTTTTAAAATTTTATTTTAATTTCCACTCTCCACAACTTCCAGGAGAGTCAGAGGAGCTAAGAGCCCCCTTGTCCTGAAAGCAACTCCCTACCACACTCTGAAACGCCTTTGTCCAGGTCTTTCTATTGAAATCAGCATGTATCTTTGCATGGCTTTTAGGACTTTCTCTTGTGTCTCCTACCTGCCCACTGTGTGCTCCTCACTGGATCCTACAGGGCAGGCTCAGCAGTCCATTTCATAGATGGGACTCATGAAGAAACCTGACCAACATCACAAGGTAAGAAGCAAGAAGAAGAGATAAGGCCCAAGGTCTTTTTGGATTTATCACTCCTGAGCCTTGAGCCTTTCCTCCTCCTGCAAACTATAAATTACTGGCATATTACAGAGGCCATAGCTTACATCATAAATATAGATTTTTGTAGATTTGTAGATTCATGTGGTTCACAATCACTTAATTTGTGGTTTATATAAATTCAAAATGAAAATGATCTAAAATAATTTATTTTAATGAACTCACCAACACCCAGAGCTATGGCTGTGCTGTGGTCCATGACAATACAGGCCCCTATGAACTTCACCAACATCCAGAGCTATGGCTGTGTTGTGGCATCTATAGATGTCTATAGTGGCATCTTCTTCCTTAAAAGAGCTGAGAAGGCAGCTAGGGAGGGCCAGGATTACCTGTCCAGGGTGGTGCCATTGGGCGCCAAGTGATGGCGGGTTAAAAGTCCACAAATACTCAGATAAAAATTAACAGGTATTTACTTGGGGAACACTCACACAATGATGGTAAATAACCGCCGTGGTCTTCTGCTCCTGAAGTTGCAGCCTCTGCCCTTCACGATGCTCTAACCATAACCCAAGAGAGAGTGAGGCAGCCCCTCCTCTTCCTTATAAGGGGTGACGTCTGAACACACTGAAGCCACACCTTAGGGTGTGGCTACCACACCAAGTCCACTAGTGGAACAAGATGCCACTACATTGGTCCATGGAACTATAGCCCCAATGAACTTCACTAACACCCAGAGCTATGGCTGTGCTGTGGTCCATGGCAATACAGGCCCCTATGAAGAGGAGAATTCCTTATCTTTCTATCCAAGAAGGCCTTTACCATTCATGAAACACCCCCCCCCACACACCCCCTACCTCCACAAGGCTATGCATGTGTGATCACTCCTACACAATGGGCCCAGTATGTCCAAGTCAGAAGACAACATGAAGGAGTCAGCTTTCTCCTTCCATCACATGGGTCCTTAATCATTGAGCCACCTTACCCATATCCATCTTTCTTTAAGAACCTTCCTATCATGTTGTTTGTGGAAAGTAAGCTCCACTGTGGGTTGTTGTCTGCTACGGGTGCCCCTACTGTTTCTAGAAAGAAAAGAACAAGCTGCAAACCTTTTCTGAACTTGGTGAGGGGCTGATGGGTCTTGGCTTTGAGGAAGCTAAGGCTGTTTTTCTGAAGATGTGACTCAAGACTTAAATCCTTGCCAGGAGCTTGGATAAGAGATCTTACAAAGGAAGACTTTCACACACACCCTCCCAGAAAAAGGCCAGATCAATAACTTCCACGTAATGAGAGCATACTGGACCCAAGTGAGAAGCAAGACAGCTTAGGCTGGGCTCAATTGCCCTGGTCCAGGTCCTGGCTGAGCCATTTAGTTTATGATGCTGACAACTTATTTAACCTCCTGTCTGTTTCTTCATCTGTAATATGGGGATGATAATAGCATCAACCTCAAAGGGCTGTCCCAGGAATCCATGAGCCGAGAGCTGTATGGTATCTGACATA
Organism: Cricetulus griseus; assembly: GCF_003668045.3. Taxonomy (NCBI): domain Eukaryota; kingdom Metazoa; phylum Chordata; class Mammalia; order Rodentia; family Cricetidae; genus Cricetulus; species Cricetulus griseus. The sequence continues at coordinate 146,282,567 of NC_048599.1, read as the reverse complement.
CTGACTGTGGTTGTTTTTGAACAAGACATGTCCCCCATAGGCTCATGACACATGGTCGCCAGCCAGTGGGTCTGTTTGGGAAAGCTATGTAACTTTTAGGAATGTGGAGCCTTGCTGCAGGAAATACATTGCTGGGGATGGGCCTTGAGAATTTATAGCCTCACGACATATTTCCAGTTCTTCTTCTTGTTTTCTTTTTTTTTAAAGATTTTTATTTATTATGCATACAACATTCTGCTTCCATGTGTATCTGCACACCAGAAGAGGGCACCAGATCTCATAACGGATGGTTGTGAGCCACCATGTGGTTGCTGGGAATTGAACTCAGGACCTCTGGAAGAGCAGTTGGTGCTCTTAACCTCTGAGCCATCTCTCCAGCCCTTCTTCTTGTTTTCTGTGTGCTACTGAGATATGATCTCTCAGGTTCCTGGTCCTGCTGCCATGCCTTTGCTGCCACTATCAACTCTGGCACTTAGGAACTATACTTCCTTCCTTAAACTGTTTCTGGTCATGGTGCTCTATCACAGCAAGAGAGAAGCAAACTAGAACACTGCAATTCTGTTTAAAGGTGTGCTGTCACTATCCCTATCCTAAAACCATAGGGGGGTGAAGGAAGGGTCATAACTCTGATCACCCACCATCACTCTGAGGCCTAATATGTATCAGGAACTTATTGAGGCCTTCCTTACAGATCATCTCATTTATTCTTAAGATACCTTGAGAAGTAAAGAGTGTGAATCTCATTTCATAGGAGAGGAACTGGGACTCAGAGAAGCTGTTCCATGTCCCTTGGGGAGTGGAGTGGCTAGGACGTATGCTGGTGAGGCCCAGGCCCACACTATCTTTGCCATGATGACCCACCAGATTCTCAGTAATCAATAATCCAGATTAGCATACCCTTCACCCACTATATAACAAGTTACAGCTCCATCAGCTGTGTCTGACTTCCAGAGAGATGTCATGGAAGGAAAGGACAGCAGCCGGAAAGCCATTTAAGAAAGAAAGCTGTGGGATCAGCTTCTATGAATGTGCTTTCACCAAAGACATGACTTTATAAAATAGCAAAGGCTCTTTCACACTGAACAGCACATGGTTCTCAAGGCAGTGTCCAACCTTTCCAAGAAAGGTTTTAAAATGTCACAGCTGTGCTTGAAGTGCTACATGCCCTCTGGTGCATAGCACAGAGAACACAAAGGGAAGGTTCTGAGAAGCAGTCATTCTACAGCGACAAGAACCTGCTTGGGCATTCCCATGATGTATTTATTGTGACAGTGCCATAGCATGAAATGGTATAGGAACAATATACTGCTCTGGCACCTTGAGAAAGTTCTACCATATAACACACAGGCGGGGTTATAGATCCAAGGCAAACATCTCAGCACCTATAGTCTGATGGCTGGGGTACACTCTCAGTGTGCTTTCCTGATCCCTCTGACTCCTGACTGAAACATGAAGGGTTTTAGCACATGGTTCCTTAATAGCCCCAAAGCAGCTGGAGCTGAAATCTGATGGGAAGCAAGGGCTATTCAAGTCTGAAGACAGGGAAGTCATCCTGTAGCCAATCACTAGGCATCTTTTTTTTTTTTTTTTTTTTTTTTCCTGAAGACCTTGGTGCTATGGAGAGTGGGTCTTCATCAAAGTCTCCTGGTTACTTTTGTACTGTCATAAATCTGTCACTGACATCTACCACATCTCTTTCCCCTTTGCCCATTAGGAAATGTGGCACTTAATGTGACCCCTGCCCGTTGTGACTCAGGCACACATTCCTGTGCCAGCTCTTCTTGAGGACACTTGGCCGTTAAACCTGTAATTTTCTTTTCCTTTCATGTAGTTGACTGATCAATGCATTTTTATCCTACTCTAAGGTCTGCATTTCAAATCTTTTTGGATTTGGCAGGGTATACTGACCACTGATGCTAACATTGGCCCATAGGAGGGAAACAATAAAGTCAAAAGCTCATGGTTACATCTTCATGTCATCTATTTCCCATTCACCAACTTAGCTTCTTACAGTCAGAAAAAGCTAAGGATGAGCAAGTAAGAGAGGCAAAGCTAGCTGAGGCAAAAAAAAAAAAAAAAAAAAAAAAAAGCCCTGGTATTTGCACTGCAGGAAAGGACCACTGCCAGCTGCTCATTCTGGTATACTACTTAGTCATTTGTAAAATGGGTCCAAGGAAACTATTCTCAAAAGTTTGCTGTGGGAATTAAGTGAGACAATCAAAAACTCTCCTTGGCAAAGTGCTTGGGCAACAGTTATTACTCCCAATGTTGACCCAGAAACACTGGACTAGAGGTAGATCCCTAGCCATGAGGCACAACAGGCTAACACAGCAAGAGTAGACACACAGTGGCTAGGAATGCAGGCACCAATGTAAGATGTCCATATTCTTCCTCACATGAGACCAATACTGTGGGGTGGAAAGAGTATATAGTTCTTTTAAAAACCTTGCTTTTGATACTATGGGCAGCATTTAAAATTAGAGACTTGCTTAGTAGCCAGGACTCCCAGTTTCCTGGCCTCTCAGGTCCTACAAATATGGTGTGAAATGAGTAAATGTCAGAACTCACAGAACAAGCCGTAACAGCACAGATATCAAAGCGTATGTGTTGTGACCATTCATAGGCTTGGCTAACATTTTTTGAGCATCAGCAATGTGCCAAGCTCAGAGATGAGATGAGTAATCAATAGGGGAGGCTGGGGAGGCAGAGATACTTCAGCAGGTGAATTAAAGAACAACTGTTGCTCTTACCCAAGGTAGTGACAGGGTGCTATGGGATTATAAGTGGGTCAACCCAGGTCACTCCTCTTCTCTGTGGGGGGAACATCTGATCTGCACTGTGAGGAAGGACTAGAAACCTGGGGGAGGGTCCAGGGAGTGCACTCCTCTGGTTCCTAAAAAAACCATGTAGACTTTGGAAGAGTCTGGGGCAGCTTGGGGACCCAGGGAGAGCTGGGGCAGTCCGCTGGTCAAGATCTAGAGCTTTTCTTGCAGCAACAGACAATACTAGGAAAGTGAGGGGACACAATCAGCTTTGTGGAGAGATTCCTCTGGTGACACTATACATGGGCTGGGACAGGCTGGTAGAGGGAGACCACCATATCAAACTTGTCTGCTCAGCTCAGTCCTGAGACTCCCACAGCCAAAGCTGTGGCTGACAAGCTGATGGCATCTACACTAGAGTGCAGACACAGATACAGCTACCCCAAAGAACTGTACTTGGTGTCCATTCCATCCCAGCTCTTCCTCTGGGGGCAGCTCGCATCCTTTACTTGACTTAATGTAAGCTCAGGACTGCATTCAAGTGATGACCACTGCATCTTAAGCCACCTCCAAGGCTTGGACTAGAAAATGTGGAATTTAAATGATAAAGTAAGAACAAGCTAACATGACAACAAGGTCACACTTTAGCCCCTTCTGAGCCAATACACTTTGCTCTTGGTGAAAAAGCCCAGTATAATCAAATTAAACACAATTCCTATTACAAAAGAAGAAAGGCCAGAGCTGTTCCAATCAGCCAATTCTCTTGCCTAGTTAAACTGCAGAACCTTCAGGAAAGGTTTTGAAAGCATGACCCATCAGTTCTAATTTTTAAAACTTATCCCTTCAGTCAAGACTAGAAAAAGGCCCATTCCAACTTTTATCTATACTACAAAGTGCTGTTATCTGGCCTGATGTCAGGAGCTCCAGCTCTCTTTCTGCTGACAAGCAGAGCTGAGAAAGATAAGATTGGAAACGAATCTCACTTCTCTGAGTAAATAAATAATCAATACTCATCTAAATGTAAATGAGAAGGTAGCCCCCTCTGATAACAGCACTCTTATCAGAGAGCCAATTTTCTTCAGACATTTGGCCTCAACCAAATCACCATCATTCAGCCCTAGCCTAATGGCAAAAAATCGTAACTAAATTGAACTGATCACCAGAGATCAACTAAGTTCTGCCCTGGCCACTTCAGGTTCAAATGTTTGGGAATGCAATTTTGCCCCCATTAACTTTCAATAGCAATGAAGAGCAGACTGGCCGGCCAAAGGGCCAGTCTGTGCAATAAACAAACCCCAGCTGGGGCCTGGCCAGGGTGCAAGGAGGAATGGGCATAGGTGTGCTGAATGGACACACACCCCAAATCCGGGACAGGAAGGTCAATCCTGCAGGTGGGCAGGGCATTTTTTCCTCATCTAAGGCCTGCCTCAAACTGAGGAGACAATCTGCCCGATGATCACAATGGTTAAAGGTTATTAAAGATGAAAATAAAGAAGAGGAGATATGAAAAGTGACTGCAGCTAAAAACAACGCAAAGATTCAGATGATCAGTTTCCTCCAACTCATTTGTCTTAGGCTTACGTCTGCCCAGTAGCACCACACTGACCTGATTTTACTGAAAGAAGACGCCGTCTACAAGACAAATCACTTCCAACCACTGCACTGGGGTTTCCATTTCTTTGCTGCAAGACTCAATTCACTGCTGATGAGAGTATTGGGGAAATTATGACCATTATTGATAGGACAGCAAAACCACTTTTACACAGTAGTCTTCAACTCCAAAGAAAGCTTGCACTGGACCATTAATGAAGGTGTCAGCTAGAATCAGAAATTAAAGACAAAGGCTGGCAAATGCCTGATGTTCAGAGCACATCCAGGTCACAAATGTGAGCCTTTCATTCTTTGGAGTGGAACAGAGCTTAACCAAGGAGGAGGGGGCAGCTGCTCCGTCCACAGGTGGGAGGGGAAATGCTGCTCTCTGCCCCGGAGTCCAGAAGCAAAGACTCTTGAAAGTCTTTAGTTGCTACTTCTGTGTGCTGCTCTCCAGCCTCTGAGAGCATCTACACCCTGAAGGTGGAGGTGGAAGTAGGCTGACATTAAATGTGGGTTTCAAATCAGAAAGACAAGGGTGAAACCCTAGCTCCTATTTGAGACACTCAGGAGGCAGGTTGATCTAGAAAAGCATGCAATAATCAACGATTATGTGTAGCATAAGGCCTACTAAAAAGTAGGTGTCGATAAATGTCAGCAAATTGCTGGGTAAATCTGACAAAATTATCAACCTACTCTTTCTGAGAAAAAGTCAAATATGGCTTCCTTCCCAGGGCATAACAATAACCGTGACCAACACCAGAAACTTCCTGTCCTTAATGAAGTACTCTACACACATGGCTTTCTGAATCTTTAATGATGCTACAAGGCATCTGCTGCAGAGAGAGGGAGAGTCTATCATGAAGTGACCAGTCGTCTGCTTGTGGTGAGGTCTGGCTGAGAAAGGTGTGTCTGAGATGGGCCTGTGGCCTAACCATTCTCCTACAGCTCACGTAAGTTTTGATCTTTGGATTAAAAACAACAACAACAACAACAAAAAAAAAAACCAAAACAAAAACCAAAAAAAAACAGCCAAACAAAAACCCTACAGGGTTGAGATGATTCATCAGTCCAGAAAGGGACAAAGACACTGGGTGGGGCTGGGCATCCAGGAAGCCAAAGTGGGCAACTGTCCTAAGGGTCAAAACTCAAGACCCCAGAAGGGTGGCCGCAGGCACTTACCCATATCCAGTTGCTGGCCCTGCCTTGCCGCCCCCCGCCGCCCCCTTTTTAAAGGGGGACTCTTTTCCTACGTTAAATGATTTACAGAGTTACTGCCTCAATCCACAGTTCTGAAAGCGTGATTTCTTTAGGGTTTAACTATACCCATTTCTAGTCTTGTTACAACTTTTTTATTACGATAGAAAACATTTACTGGAAATATGTTACTGCTATTACCAGGTCATAAAATAAAAAGAAAAATAGTTTATGTATTGCCATCATTTCCAATCATCAATCAGAGAGTGCCAAGGAGAGGAAAGGAAAGGGCGTGCAGCCAGGATCTCTTCCTTTGTGTAGGAGAAAATGTGGGAGCATCATAATTCTTCAGAACAAATTTCTTCTCAAACTCCAGGCACAGGGCTGGGCTGGCAGAGAGCACACCTTGGCTGCACCCCCTCTCAGCAGCCTCTCCCGAGCTCTCTGAGCTCCTCCATGCCACCTTCCTGGGAGTTCCCTTCCTAAAGCACCCACAAAGCTGAGCAGGAACACTTCTGTCACCTGTGATCTCCCCCTGCTAATAAGGTACTCCTTGAGGTGGGGTGGGGTGGGGTTTTCAATCCTCAGCTCTGTACTCACAGTGCTTTCTAAGCATTGAATGATCTTGATTTTTGTTCACTAGAAAGGCTTCAGTAGGATGGTACTTCAGATCCAATAACTCAGTGTCCAAGACTATGGGCACCATATTAAGAAATAGTAGTTCAAGGCCGGGCATCGGTGGCGCACGCCTTTAATCCCAGCACTCGGGAGGCAGAGGCAGGCGGATCTCTGTGAGTTCGAGGCCAGCCTGGTCTCCAGAGCGAGTGCCAGGATAGGCTCCAAAGCCACACAGAGAAACCCTGTCTCTAAAAAAGAAATAGTAGTTCAGCTATACAATGACCTGTGTTTAAAGATATTTACCACAATACCATTTTAATACTGAAAACCTGCATAAGGCTTAAATATCACCAGCAGGAAGCCATTAAGTAAATTATAGTGTATCTATACACTGGATGTTATATAGCTATTATAAAAAGAAATTAAGGTGGGGCTGGAGAGATAGATAGCTCAGTGGTTGAGAGCACTGACTGTTCTTCCAGAGGTCCTGAGTTTAATTCCTAGCAACCACATGGTGGCTTGCAACCATCTGTAATGAAGTCTGGTGCCCTCTTCTGGCCTGCAGGGATACATGCAGGCAGAACACAGTATACACAGTAAATATATGTGTGCATGTGTGTGCGTGTGTGTGCGTGTGCGTGCGTGTGCGTGTGCGTGTGCGTGTGCGTGTGCGTGTGTGTGTGTGTGTGTGTGTGTGTGTGTGTGTGTGAAAAGAAATTGGGGATGGAGAGATGGCAAAGAGGTTAAGAGCACTGGCTGCTCTTCTAGAGGTCATGAGTTCAATTCCCAGCAATCACATGGTAATGAGATCTGGTGCCCTCTTCTGGCATGCAGGCATACATGGGGGCAGAATGTTGTATACATAATAAATGAAATTTAAAAAAAAAAAAAGAAATTAAGGTAGTAAAATATGGGGAAAGTCCTGTATTACATGAGCAAATTTTTAAAAAGTATCCAGATGTAGTGATGTATGTCTATAATCTCAGCACATGGTGAGCTGAGGCAGGAGGATCATGACTTTGAGGTCAGCCTGGGCTACATAATCTGTCCTGGAAAAAAAAAGTTGGGGGGGAGTTGGTGGTAGCCCACACACTCAGGAGGCAGAGGCAGGTGGATCTCTATGAGTTCGAGGCCGGCCTGATGTACATAGCAAGTTCCAGGACAACCAGGACTGTTACACAGAGATACCCTGTCTCGAAAAACCAAAAAGGTGCCAGGCAGTAGTGGCGCACGCCTTTAATCTCAGCAATCGGGAGGCAGAGGCAGGCAGATCTCTGTGAGTTCAAGACCAGTCTGATCTACAAGAGCTAGTTCCAGGACAGCCTCCAAAGTCACAGAGAAACCCTGTCTTGGAAAAAACAAACAAACAAACAAACAAACAAGAAAAACCAAAAAGGCAAAAAAAAAAAAAAAAAAGTAGTTGGAACAAGGGTGTGTGTACCTTATGGTAGAGTGATGTCTAGTATGTATAAGGTCCTGGGTTTAATAAGTAATGCCAAACAAACAAACAAACAAATAGCAGTAAGGCATATAGTATATATAGAGTATGCTACATGTTAATAAAGTCAAACCCCAACAACACATCCACTTGTGTTGTACACATTTGTGTGTACACTTGTGGAACATAAGATAACATGTATTCCACAAACACATGTATTTAGGACGTACAAGGTCATGAGCTCTACTGACTATAGTTTCTCTGGGGTGCAGAATGAGATAGTAGCAAAGAAGGTAGCTTTTGTTCTTCACTTTATACATTTTGATGTTTGGGTTTTGACAGCTGACATACATGGGTATTACATGTCACTTAAAATCCAATTTATAAAGTGACATTTAGCAATCTTAGAGCCTTCCAATCCGGGCCAGAGGGCTGGTGGCCACTGGAGCTTCCCCTCAAATCGCACAGGCTCAGTGGTTGCTAGAGAAACACTGGTGTCCGGGAGAAGGGCCTGTACAACTATTGTGAGCATGCAAAGGCTAGTCACAGGGGTCCTGTGAGTCTTTTCACCACTTCATCTCTCCAAACATTCTCCTTCAGTCAAACTCTGCCTGGGTGGCTTCTGGACTCCCTAGAGCAGCCCAAATAAAAGATCTCTTATTCTGGGTGTTTGCTAGTAAGCATGTCAGCAGCCTTCGTCCCTAGGACAGTCTCAGCCCACAGGTGTGTTTAGGATGTGCTGCCCACCTGGTTAGTCCTCACAAGCACCTCTTCCTCCAGAATGGGGGGGGAGGGGCTCTGTCTCTATCTGACTCCCAATGCTGGGGGGCTCCTAACAGAGCCCCAACTCTGATTGGTCTTCTGAGGTTGCAAGGAGCCAGTGTGAGTCAGAACCATGAGTTAGACAACCAGAAACTTCAAAACCTAGCCACTGAACAGGAGCCTCCTACAAGGCAGAGTGTGAGAAGGGCGAGGAGAGCACCACCTACATCTTGTCACAGGTAGTTAAGACAGGTCTGAGATTACTTGTAAAAAAGAAATATCCTTATCCTCTTTAGGACTCAGATACTGCCTGGTAGACCATGGAAACCTTTAACACTGTCCCTGCGTATCTAACTTTCCAACCCAATATGTTTCTCTTAACTTGAGTTGCAGTGACATTACCAAATTTTACATACAGTTATCCGTTGCTCTGTAAAGAAATACAGATGGCTTTTATGGAAATAAAATTTAAACAATTGTAAAATAGTTTATAGAAACCAGTGGGGTAATGCATTCAAATAAATGCCAAAACTGGTTGATGGGGAGCCAGGGAGCTAAATCATACTGCTGAGGAATTCAGCTGTGGGGAACAGATAGTAAATCCAGAGTGACAGAATCTCCCGTGATAGCAAAGGTTTCTGACATTCAGTCCAGCACTCAAAAACCACAGCAGTTCAAACCCATTTTCCTTAACACAGCACTGACAGCCAGTGAAATTAGTGAGTTTGGTCACAAGCACCTACTGACAAAAAGAAAAGAAACAAAAAGGAGACCATGTCTCTATGCAGCCTTTCTGATAGGTGTGACAGCCAGGATTCCAACCACTGAGGCCAGAGACCGGCTAAGAGATTACCACACATTCTCTCAGCAGTTTAGTCTCTCGCTCTGGAAAACGAGGGTGATGGCAGGTATCAGAGACAGTGTTCTGCAAACAGTGCAGAGAATGGCTGTTGGCCACAGGCCTGCTGATGTGCCTACCACACACCCTGGGAAGCACCACTGGCAGTGACCCGCTTGTATCTTTGCTTCTTAGTTTATAGGACAATGAGACCCTAAACATTTGGGTCTTCACCTCTCAAACCCACCTTTTTACCCTGTTCTGGGATGGTCTGATGGTGACAATGGGTGTTTGCAGTGAATTACTTAGCTGTTCGCCACAGTTGCTGTGCCCCAAACTAGTCCGTGAGGGAGTAAAGTAAAGCTACAGCTGGTTTCTAGGGGCTCCAGGGTGCACAGGGCACTCAGTCTTCCTCCGGTTGCTGCCATTCTTATTGCCCAAGCTCTACTGGCTCCACCCACTTGCCAGGGTTCCCTTGTAGGCCAACCATCCAGCAAGTAATGGTCCTGTTACTGCCTCCCAGCCTCTGGTCATCCATTCTTTACCCACTTCACAGGGTGCTCTTCAGGTATTCCATCCATTCTCATTTCCTGTCCTGTGTTGGCTAGGAATTACTGAGCTCCTTTAGTGCTCACTTCATGGTTCCTTGTCTGTGTCCCTGCACTGCTACTTCACCTATAGCACCTGCCCTGTGTTGATGGGCTTCTCTTGGTTTCATCACTCAATCTATACTTGCTTCTGTCTCTTGAGCCTTAGGGAGCAGATATTCACAAGTTCCCAGACTGTTCTCCATCGATTACCACAATAGGCAGGTTGTGAGCACATTTCCTGTCACCATAGGTGCTGCTCCAAGCAGGATTTCTAAAGCCTCAGGGGGCCAAAAGCAAGGCTTCATTTTTAACAACCTGACTTGGCCTTCATATGTCACCCAGCTAATGGCCCTTACCCTCAGGTCAGGTGCCCTGTTAGGTTCTCAGCATGCTTAGTGTGCTTCTCTGAAATCCTGCCCTATCTTCTGATGGCACTTGCATGCCTGGACCTCCTTGTGTAGATGTATACATTTATGTGAATTGAACTGTACTTGCTAGTTAAGAATGAAGGAAAAGAGAGGGAATGACCTGACCAAGAAAACAATGTAGATAATGTGTATAATTCCACTTGCCACAATTCTCAACAGCTCGACAAATGACTTTTTTGCATCTTTGAAATGACACAACTTGGTCAATGTCTGATGAATGATTACTGAGCTACTGGACAGATGGTAGTGTCTCAGTTTTCCAGTCCACTTTATACTCTGAGCATCTTTCTGGCTAAGTTTGATTGCACTATTTGAAATGATTCACTACTAATTTTTATCTGTAATACTGCTAGAGAATCAAAAGCTAACTCTATGGATTTCATGAAAAAGTTATCAGAGTGTACAGGCCCATGAGCAACATTTCTAAAGGCAGTTTTTAGGAGGTGATTCTAAAGGTGAGGGTTTTGCTTACTGGCTGCCTCTGTGGCCCAACCCCTGTTTTAGCATGTGGTTCTCTGTGCAGCTATCCCTAGATGCTAAACATTACATGTTTTCTTGGTTCTGGTGCCAGGTTATACCATCTTCTCCCACAGATCTTTTAAACCATCAGCACCATCTGGCAGCAGGGCACCTTTCTGCCTGTCCCATCTCTCTTCCAACAATCGTGTACCAAGTGGAACTTGTTTCAAGTCAGGAGCAGGTCTGAATGACTGAGGCCCTATCCAGTTCTTCCCAACAGCCACAATGGGCTCTGGCTGCAGTACCTTCCACTAAATCGGGTAACTCTTAATGCTCAGGTGTGAATCTCAGCTCCTTTTCTAAGCTTCGGATGATGTGTCTAACTCAAGTGGTTAGTGCAATGATGAAATGCCATATGAACACTGGTAAAGCGCTTAGCCTGGCACAGTGATCAATGAAAAGCAGTTTGGCAAACTTTCCTGTGCCTAATGCTCAAGCTATCAAACAGGTGAAAAGAGTAATTATATATCCTGGTTTAAGCTAATTGTGACACAGCTAAGAAGGTAGCTGTGTGACAACCAAAACAAAAGGTTAGAGTGATAGAAAAATGGCAGCGGAGGAGGGAGGGATCAGGGCTGCCAGCCATTTTCCTCTCTGGTTTTATCCATTATCTAGGAGCTAGCTGCCCTGCTGGCTTTCCATTTGCCTTGCTAATAACAGTAAATCCAGCAGCCTCCACTGCAGTTCCTGTCTCCTTCAGCTGGCTTCCCAGGCCAATCAGTATCTCTTCTCAGCTCATGTCAGATGTGCTCTGGGAAGTCCTGCTAAAAAGAAAATTTATGATGAAAGTTTCTCCTGCTTTTAACCCTTCTGCTTATCAGGGTGCTCCAGAGGAATGCCAGGTCTGGCCAACATGTGCACTCCTGTGTTCTCACTGCTGCTATGACAAGGGCCTCACAGCTCTGGACAAGTTCAAGTGAGAAGCCGGGCAGAGGTCCATGTTCTGGCTGGCTGTACCTCCTAGGGACCTAATTCAAGCTGAGATCCCTTACAGCTAGTCTCTCAGGTCCCAAGGTCGTTGAGGGCATCAAACACACACACCAACCCAAAACAGGACCCAAACTAGAGCTTTTGCACAGAACGCTGAGTGGGGCTCAACAGGACCGGTCTCAGTTAAAATTGAGAGGAGAGGATGGTATTACATATCCGACAGCATGGTGAGGACATGCACAGGGTAGTGCTGTGTGGACCTCATATCCTCATAGCAGTGCCATGAAGACAGTTAACTACTTTCCCTCACACACAAGAGAGATGAAGGCCATGCAGGTTAAGACACCAAGGAGCAAGCAGAAGGAAGGCCAAGAGTGGAGCCACTCATGCCCTCTCAGAACCCAGGAATTACTCTCTGCAGTTAAGACCAGCAGCATAGCCTACAGCTGGGACCTTGTTTACTGAAGAGGCTAAACTGCTCAGAGTAGAAAGGGCTGGCCAGAGGCTGGAGAGATGGTTCAGAGGTTAAGAGCACTGACTGCTCTTCCAGAGGTCCTGAGTTCAATTCCCAGCAACCACATGGTGGCTCACAACCATCCGTTATGAGATCTGGTGCCCTCTTCTGGTGTGCAGATATACATGGAAGCAGAATGTTGTATACATAATAAATAAATAAAATCTTAAAAAAAAAAAAAAAAAGAAAAAGAAAGGGCTGACCAAGGACACCCAGTGGGAAGGTAAGCCTTCTGCCAAAGGAGAGCTTCTTCTTCCCAGAAGTCACTCTTAACACCTATGAAACTGAAGAGAAGGCAGCACCCCAGGCTCTTAGGAGACAGAGCATCACTACTCTGCAAGGTCTTCAACAATGGCTGCCTGCTGGGGGCTCAGGCCCCTTGGCAAGGGCAGCAGAGTAGCTCTTGGTACAAGAGGGTTTTCATCCTAAAATGTTCATGCATCGTGGGATAGCTACATTTTATCTCAACAGGGTTTCTATGGCCTCTTCTCTACCTCTCCACACAAGTTATATGGTGTGATGAGTTAGACCAGTAGGATGTCAAAATGAACGTGTGACTGCTGTTTGGGACTCTAATGCTACGGAAAAGCAGCTGTTTTCATTTCTATTAGAGGTATTATTCATTCTTAGGATGGGAACAAGTACCCTGTTAATAGCTGTGCTGTAACCCAGGCCACAGATATGCAATGTTGGCCAAGTCACAACGTGATGGCTATGCTCACATAACATTCTCTCATGGAGTTTGGAAATGTTTATGACGGGAAGCAACTATTTAATGATGTTCTCAGAGAAAGCTGACATCTAACCAATAAAACAAATGGCAGCTTTTAGGAGAAAGAAAGTTTCCAAATAGAAAAAGTCTATACAAAGGGGAAAAGGAGAAATCTTTTTAAATTTGAAAGGAAACTGTTCTCTTTAGAAAAAAAATCTATTTTTACTTTCATCAAAGATCATGTACAATTTGGAAGTAAACAAAACCCAAGTCCTAGGATGAACCACAGTGACTCCCACTCTCCCAAGTCCTACCTGACAGGAAATTAAGTGTTTAGGGCGTTGCTTCTGGTATTCGCCTTTAGATTTTCTATTTAGTACTCTTACCAGATGATTTTAAAAAGTGATCATCTAGATCAGACAGTGTCTATCAATGTCCACCACAAGAGAGGAGTGCACAGGCTGTGCCCCACTCTCATGCCTCTGGAAAGTAAGTCTGCTGTGTGTTTCTTCTGTACATGGTATGCACAGTGCTTCCTTCTGCTGCACCAAGTGTCTGGCTGTGGCATGCTCCTCTGGCTCCAGGTGATGCTCGACAGACAGATAGACAGACAGACAGACAGACAGACAGACTATCTATCTATCTATCTATCTATCTATCTATCTATCTATCTATCTATCTATCTATCTATCTTCTATTGTATTACAGGAGCCTGGTGGCAACATTAAGTGATGTGTACAGCCTTTTCATTCAAAAATATTCAAGTGTTCATTTAATGGTTCAGTTCTCTGAGGAAGCTTAGTTTCTCACAATGAAAATGCAATGAATTGCTCCTAAGTAAGATGGGGACCTGGGCCAGCAGCCAATGAAGAGGCTGCAGGTCGTGAGCTGGATTTTTAGTTGATTTTACAAAATGCATCAGCTCCCACCTCTGGGCCAGGAATGGTCCTGGCAAACCAAAAGGAAACCATTATTGTCCACAAAAAGCTTTCATTTCATACAATTAATTTACTTAACTAAGTTCAACATCCCTCTCCCAAAGGAAAAGGAACCAATCATACTTGTCTTTTGCAAGGTAGTCACCACCATTTGGCAAGATGAGCATTTTACTGGTTTAAGTCCCAGGTCCTGTGCTACAAGGCCAAGATGCTGAGTACATGTTCTCAGCAGCTGCAAGGCTGAGGCAAGGTCCGCCTACCTTCCTGGCCATTGCTGATCCAAGTAGAGACAATCACTGCTTAGGAGACTGCCCAGCTCCTGCTGCCCTGCCCAGGCTGGTGGACAAAACAGGAGGCTCATGGAAGCAAGGAGAAAGACTAAGGCCATGTCTCATCCTGAAGACAATTTCCTTCAGCAGAGGAACACAGAAACCTGGGGAAAAAAGGCAGTCCCTTCTGCTGGAACACAGAAAGACGCATGAAGCCACAAGGAAACGCTGCTTGCTGTTCCTGTATCTTGTTGCTTTACCCTTTACTCCCATCTTCCCATTAGAATGTGAGCTGAAGACAGGCGTTGTCTGCATGTCCACTCTGGAAGGTGCTAAACCACCACAGAAGTGTGCAGAGGCCACCTGTAAACAAGTTCCCCTGCTGGCTTTACCTCTAGACTCTCTGGCAAAGGAAGTTGCTGACATAGCTGTATGACAAAGGAGACTTGGGATTATTGAGCCTCCTCTATACTGGCACCCTTCTTAGGGAAAGCCAGCTGTTCCAAGGAAAGGTGACTCCAGTAGCCTCAAGTTTAAGCATAATACAAAAGCTCCTTCTGAAATATGTTTCCTATAGACTTAACATTCTGGAAAACAGAATTATAGGCAAAGGTCAAGGAAGTAAAGCACCTCCCACCCCAAGAAATCCAGTCCATGATGTGACTTCCAGCAACTGAGTACTTTACATGGATTAAGTATTCTATAAGCACCAAGCAAGCCTGTAACCATCTTTTCAGAGAGTACAACTGAGGCTGGAAGGAACTGATGACATCCTCATTTCATGGTTAGGAGCTAATGAGGACTTAGGATGATTTAGTGCCAAAGTCTAGGCTTTCCCCACAGAATCATGTTGCCATTCCAGAATGCAGCAGATTGGTCTTTCTAGAGGAGAGGTGTGCCCTTCTCTCCACTGAGCTGTGGGTCCTGAAACTAACCCAGTAGGAGGAAACACCGTGTAGTAGTAAGCAGGACAACCTGCAGACATATGAGAGTAGGTCCCAAGTTCTTCATTACCACTGTGTGACCACGGCAAGTTCTGTAGCCTCTTTGACCTTTAGCCATGTCATATATAAAATAAAAATGACAGCCAATAAAAAGTTATTTTAGGAACTAAAATGTAAGCTTAAAAAGTGCTGACATAAGTGGCAATAATTATTATTATACTGTAACTTTACATGGAAATTTAAAACCGCAGACCAATGGAAGAAACTATGGCCTCAGATGGTATTTAACATATTACATAAAGAAAAATAAAATATCTCACACCACTGGGTGTCTTCCTCTGCTGCTCTAACCTTACTGGCTTGAATCTCTCATTAACCCAGACACTCACTGTTCCGTCTAGGCTGTCAAGCAGCCAGCTCTGTGGCCTGCCTGTCTCTGCCTCCAAGTGCTGGGGTTATGCGCAGGCATGTGCAGCCACATCTAGCTCTTCACATGGGTGGTTGGGATTTGAACTCAGCTCCTTGTGCTTATAAGGTAAGTATTTTTACCCACTGAGTCATTTCTCCAGCTCCCCATCCTCCTTTTTTCATTAACTTTATACAATCCTGAAAAGCTGAGACTTACACACACACACACACACACACACACACACACACACACACACACACCTGTGTACCCACTACTATACTCCATAACTAATACTTGGCTACATTTGCTCTAGAAAGTATTTACCCCCACACCCATCTTTTGAAATGCATTTTGAAGAGAGGGACAGATACCAGTCAGTACATTTAGAACACTCTGCAGTGAAATAGTTAACAAGAATTCCATATTTACAATTCCCTTTTTACTTTTAGGCAAAATTTGCCATTTGCTATAGTGTGCAGCCTCACTCCCGGCCTTACCTGGATTCTCTGTCCACATGCAATCTATTGCCCTCCATTCAGAAAGCTTTCAATGGCCTTTCATTTTTAAGTGAGGAAATTGTGTGATTGAGAAAAATCACATAGAGCTTAAGAATATAATTTCACCTATGTTACCTATTATCAATGCTCATGAATAGTACAAGCTCCTGCATGTACATATACAGGCATGCACAGGTGTGCACAAATATCCCCCATCATGGTTTTTGCAACCATAAAACCAAAAGAGGATAAAGCCCAGGTCACAAGGTCTACTGTAAAGGTTAAATACAAACATGCTAGGATACTCTAAGTTCTCAGCAGACATCAAAGAGTCATTTTGGTACTTCCTCTCTACTTACTTCTTCCCCCTAATCTAAAGATGCTGCTCTGAAAAAACGAAATGGTAATGAGAAGAAATGTTAGCTGAGAGACGTGGGAAAAGGCACCTCTCTGCATAGGCAGTCCTCTCCCAATTTATCCACTCTGACTTCAGCTAATTAAACATCTGTCTCAACGGCCTCCTCAGCAAATTAGTCATTCCCACTTTGTGACACTGATTGTTGGTTGCAGCCTCTCCTTACTTGCTACCATTCCCAGAAACTTCTGGGAGTTTTCTCACCAGGCTCACGGCAAAGAATGATGCAGGGTCCCCATTAGCCCCCTACAGTTGCCCTTGGTGCCAGTGCTGTTTATAATGCTGCCAGCCGTGTCCTTAGACATGCCTTCCCAAAAGAAACCTGCTCAGGGGTGATAACTTTGTCTACATATCTGAGTTTCAGAGTATGATGCACTTCCCAAGTGCTAGTACATATACCAGACTGAAAGGAAGTATTTAATAAACATTTCACTGAAAATCTGTGTTTTATGATAGTTTTGATGATAAAGGAAGGAAGTAATATAAGGTTGCAAATGAGCTGAACTGAATTCTGGTAAATTACCAGGCAGATCCTCTGAACACTGAAGCTTTGTGAGTGGATCAGAAGGCCAGCAGGAAACAAGTAAAGTTGCCTGGCCTGGATGTGTGCTCTCTCTGTACACCACGTGTGTACACATGCTCTTTCCCACCTGCCTAGGTGGAGAGATAGAAGACAAGGCGGGAAACCGTATTTTGAAGTATAGGATTCGTTTTACAATCCCTTCCCTTAAAGAACCCACTGTCCATCTTAAGTGATAGCATCTCTTAGAAAGACAAATGGCTAAGAAACACATTTGAAAATACTTAGCTACACTGAATACTCAGACATACAAAGTAAAATGAGATACTAACTGCTGTCATTTTGGGAAAGATGAAAGATTGATAAAAATCAATATTGATAAGGGGTGTGTGTGGGGGGGCAAGTACTTAATCTATGTAATTCCAGAGTGACAGGACTGTAAAATAGCTACTTGAAAAACATCTCTGTCTCTCTTTCTGTGTGTGTGTGGGGGGGGGGGGGCAGTGGTATCCGGTATCAACCATGTCCAACTTTCATGTGGGTGTTGGAGACTTGAAACCAGGTCTTCCTGAGTGTGTGGCAGGTAGTTTACCCACTGAGCCACCCACCCCCCACCAGCCCTCAGTATTTTCAGTAAGCAAGCCACTGACAAGCAATTCCATATTTAAAGTCTAGTAAAATATGCAATAAACAGTCATAGAAGACTGCTCACTGAATGTTTTGTATACTGAAAAAGCCAGAAGCAATCTAAATAACTTAATTATTAGGTTAAACACACTTAACTAGAAAAACAAAACTGCCTGGTCTTTCTCAAACAAAATAATGCTTGATGTATGTGAATGAAAAAGCAGACATAAGATCACAAACATGGCTGATATCACATATACCTCTCATGTACCATGAGCTGGTTTGACAGAAAGAAGTGACTTAAAAATCAAAAGGGGCCAGGCATTGTGTTACATGCCTTTAATCCCAGCAGGCAGAGGCAGGTAGATCTCTTAAGAGTCCCCAGGCCAGCCTGGTATACCATGAGTTCCAGGCTAGTTGGAGCTACATAATGAGATCCTATCTCAAAGAACTAACACATAAATAATGAGTTAAAAACAAAAACAAAGGGCTAGCAAGATGGTTTGGTGGTTAAGGGTACTTTCTGTCACGCCTACCAACCGGAGTCCAATACCTGGGATCCACCAGAAGGTGCAAGGAGAGCTGATTTCCAAAAAATTGTCCTCTGACCTCCGTATGTACACTGTAGCATGCACACATATAGGGTCTTTCCTGTAAGGTATCCATGTTCTCTGACTGCATCTTTTCTGCATCTTCAAATAGATGCCAAAGAAATCACTACAGAGCATTTCTGCTGGGGCTCCCTCCCCCACACTATAGTTCCTTATTTGCGAAGCTTCTGCTAGGAGATTTACCACATTTCAGTGTCTCTTTTCCTGTGATTTTCCAATGTGGCACTGGCACCAATGAAGCATTTGACGACCTCTATAAAGCAAAGTGAGTGGCATCTTAGAGCTACACAGGGTGTGGCTGAGTCTTTACTCACCCTCTTCATGTCAGAGCTGGGGTGGGTGAGGCTGAAAGGGTAAGTGCCATCTCACAAATGAGTCACGCTTCTTCCATGCTAAGCAGACACTTGGATCTTCTAAGCATCTCTAATCCAGGCAGCAGCTCACCACCAGCAGGCACTCAGTGCAGTAATGCTTCTTGAGAGCTAAAGCTACATCCCCAGTGGACCCAGGGAAGTGCCTGCCCCTTGTCTTGTAGCTGTGTGTGCCTCAGTACCAACACTGAGTCAGCGTGTGTCTTCTCTCTTCCTTTCATTTTGCCTTTTCATTAATCTAATCTGTGCTGTGACTGCCCTGGACAAAGTGAATGAATAGATTTTGTAATGGAAAAGGAACTTCTGAAAGATTAGCGACTAGCAGGAAGAGTAAGTGCTGGTCAAATGCAGTTTTGGCGAATGATATATTTCAAGTCATTCTGATGTGGCAGTTGTGAGAGCTCATAACACCCTTCTAAAATAATTGGGTCTCTAAAGTGGTTCCAAAAGATTTTTGCTTGACATAAATTCTCTAAATTTCCAGGCTTTCTGGATAAAATAGTTGACTGCAATGCCATCTTTAACGTGCTCTGCTCTATACTGGAGAAGATCCATCAGGAGCCTCAGAGCACTCTAGACAGAGGGAGGCTCAGGTGAGATGAAACAACAAGATAAAGAGGCAGAGAGAGGTGTCAGGGAGGAATATTTAACCAGGAGCTTCTTGCCTGGGGCACTTCTGAGTTACACATTTAAACACCTAGCAATCCTGATTTACTCTAGCATTTTCCCACAGGGTCACTACACCGAGTGCTGGATCTTTATTTCTTACTCAGCTCCCATGTGTGAGTGGCACCAGCATTGCTCACTTTTTCATAAGGAGAAGCAGCTGTCTGAAGAAATTACTGCCTTTTGCAAAAACAACCACCATTTAGATGTCCTATGTGGCCCTTTCCGGTTAGGAGCCTCCATGTTGGGCCCTGGGTTACAAGCTGCATTTCCACAGAAGAAAGGGCACCGGGTATCTGGTCTGCAGTTTCACATCAAGCAGGGTTCTCTGCTCAACCCTAACGCCAGAAGACACTTACATGTGTGTCATAAGTTCATCACAGATCTTGAGATCAGGCTCAAGAGTTTAAAAACTTGAGTCCATTATACATATGTGCCCTGCCTTTGTGGTACTGGAGATGGTATGTGGGGCCTCACATATTCCTGGCAAGTATTCTACCATCGAGCTATATCCCCAGACCCCGGGTTTTCCTTTCCTAATAGGGTAGTTCAGGCCAGGTGCATGTTGCTTTAAGAAAGCCAGACATAAAACATTAGAACTGACACCAATACAGACAAACTGTGCAATTACAAAAAGAATTCCTGGCTTTATGTTGAGATTCACCACAGGGTTCCTCTAAATGCTGCTCTTCCCTAGTGCATTTAGATCTCACAATCAACCAACATTTCTGTTTACAGAATTTTAAATTTGTTCTCCCATTAGGGTTCTAATAAGCAACATGCTACAAATAAAAAGAGTATGGGCTTTGAGGTCAAAGAAGCCTGGGCTCTAATTTAGGTTCACCATTCACTTGCTGTGGAAATCTGGGTAGCTAACTAGTTTCTCCCAGAATGGAGGAAAGCCTGGGATGCTTAGAAGTGCCTGATGCCAGAGTACCATGGTTCTTCTCTCTTTGTTTCTGAAGGTATCTGTATGTACGCACAACAGCACCTTCCTCTGTTTTTATCAGCTTAAGTGAGGGTATCTGTAAGAGTACAAAGGCACACAGTGCAACAGCTCTCAGCACCCTGTCCACCCCCAACAGATCCCGTTTCTACAAAGACCAACTCCTTCCTGACACAAACGTTCCTCAGACACCCAGTAAGTAGCATGCTCATTTACATTCAACTTTCTCTGCCCGTCTGGGATGAAAGTGAGGCCTCCTGTAGCTGAAGACACTGGCTCTGATGCTGCCCTGTCCCTTGTTGAGGAAACTACCTGACCTATGCCCATCAGAATGTCACCCACTCTGTGCTTCCTTCCCTACTAATCGCAGTTCTTTCCTTTCTTCGGGCTCTCAGCCTCTGTGTGGTCCTTCTTCTTTGAGCCTCAGTGCATTTTACAATGACTAGAAGTTCGGGTTTATTCTGAACGCAGGTGGTTGTCCTGGAAGGGTTTGGAGCAGCTATAATCAGATTCAAGTTTTACAAGGTCTCTCTGGTGGCTGTGTAGACCATAACTGGAAGGGCTAAGAACAGTGGCAGGAAAGCCAATCAGGTGTTTGTGCCAGTGTTCCAGATGAAAACCCACAGTGACTAGGACAGATTCAAGACAGGCTCCAGAAGCAAAGCTTACCTGTCTTGCTAAGGTCATGGCATGGGGAGTTGGCATGGGAAAATCCAAGACTGATGACTGGGGTGTGACTCTGTGACTAGGTGGATGATGGTACTGTTGACCATTTGAGCACCAGTTGTATGTCTCTTCAGGGTCAATTTTACTACAACTTCAGTTAAGTCAGTTAAATAACAAAGTAAACTGGGACATCCTTTTTACAGTGAAATACAGTAAGCAACTCCTCTGCTTGTAGTGCCCTCCCAAAATCAAGGATCCTTAGAAGGCCTCTGTTCAAATGTCTATATCTAAGGGAAGGGGGAGTTCTCTGAGCAACCTCCCTGTGCAGTGCAGTGAGCTCCTCTGCCTGTGTTCTCTTTACTCTCTACCTGTTATGTCTCCTTCCCCTCTAGAGTGTAAGGTTGTCCTTGGCAAGCATCTTGTTCCACTTGCATGTCTCCTTGCACTCAGGCCACGTCTAACCAATAGAGGAGAGTGATGAGTAGACACATACACAATGCACCAGCTGGGTCAACATTCAGGTTATATGTGAATTTTTAATGAAGAACAGAAGAACCCAATGAAGTATCATCTGTCTGTCACACAGAATCCCCTGCACTGTCTGTGGCTGCTTTTTATCTCCACCACCACCACTGTCTCCTCCCTGCACACTCCCTGCACAGTAAACTAGCAGGCAATTCTGCCTCTGTGACTCTCAAAGAGATCAAACGAGCTCCTTGGCAAAGCTAACACTTCTCTAATACCACAAAACCTTTAAAAGAATAAACTCAAACTAATAAAGTTCACTTCCAAAGGTGAGAACAGGGCATTAGGGAAAAGTTAGCATGCCTTTCTGTTCCTTTCAGCAGAGAACAGACAAGCGTTCTCCACTGCACAATGAGACTGCATCCAGGATCAGAGCCGTGTGGACCTCTGTTTTGCTGGGCAGAGCCTACTTCAAGGTCTTCCTCTCACAGATGGTGAAGCACCTGTATTACTGTGTTGGTGTGAAACTGAAACTGATATGCTTCCACTCCTCAATAGCATCTGTCACATCAACAAGCTTCAGGAGACTGGTGACAGCTGGTGGACAACAGTATTAAGGCAACAACAATAATACACGAAATACCAGGAAGCTCAAGGTCACAGTCGTAAGGGTGATCATGGCAAAGGGAGAAACTGATCACCTATGGTCTTCATCCATTAAATGACAAGTTAGTGTATTTCACTGGCTAAATCCAGGGATCTGACAGTGATCTATCCTCTCTGTCAAAACCTCTGCCACCCAACTATTAAAATCAGTAAACAAGTTTTGTTTAATTTTTCTAGAACTGGATTATCTACTTATTGCTTTTTTTAGCTGCACACTTCTGCTGCTGTAAGGAAATTCCAAATGTCAAGTAGGTCAATGATAAAATGAAAAACTTTAAAAGAGACACTGTGACAAGATTGCTATAGTTAAGAACATGAATATTAACCGGAACCCCCCTGCAGTATTCATCAATAGTTACGACTTGTTATTTTAAGTCCCAAAGGTTTTCATCGACAAAGCCCTATATATAACCAGAGATTTTGACGGGTTTGTTTTGTTCTTTTTCTCAATACCTACTACTTTTTTTTTTTTTTTCCTTTAAAAAAATGAAACCAAATGAGTTCCAGAGGCAAGGACGAGAGTATTAGGTACTAAGATTGTCATTAAGTCCACAACTTGACTTAATTCCCCACTTGCTGCCATTATTAAATGAAGTCATATGGTCAGATAAAAAGCTGAGATGAGTTAGGTGTGTGGGGAAGGGGTAAGACATTCCTCAAGTCTTGTTCTTTGATGGCCCTCATCACACTTCACACAGACTTTCACATGTTGCTCAATTTCAAGTGTCATTCTCTTTCTTCTAACTTGAGCTAATAACAGTGGTAAAGAGACAAGTGCAGCCCCTTAGGCAAAGTTTATTAAGGAGAGGGCTCAGCACAGGAGCCCTGTCCAGCCCTGGGGCATACTGCATGTTCTTGATGTACTTCCCTCTATGTTAAAGAGGCTTTTCTTCTTTTCCTTAGTCAGTCTCAAAAAGGAACTCACTCCCCAAGTTACAGAGTGACTGTAACATAACTGTAGCCACAACATCAACGCCACCTCTGCTGTGCTAACTTAAAAAACCTTTGCCAAACTGCTGTGACTCTTCTATTTGTGAGAACAGACTCAAGGCAATTAAAAAGGATTATTTTAAAATGTTCTTGACTTAAGAAAATGGACAGGAATTTATGCACATGTATAAATGTCAATTGGCTTCAGTAGTATGAATAGGAATAAGTTATACAGATCACTGTGTTTTGGATAACAAATTCCAAGCTTCTTCCAAGGATATGGCTACAACTGATGAAAATGGCAGGGGTGTGTATACAAAGGTGAGCACAAGGAAGTACATGTGTGTGCATGTTTGCGTGCATGTACAGTAAATGTAGATACTGGGCACAGACACAGATAAACAAGTATAAGACTGGACAGTGTTGGCTGAAAACAAAAGGAAGGGCACTGGCTCAGCTGTACCTCCTAAGTTTGTTGGGGTTTCACAGTCTTTAAAAAACAAAAAATCACCAGCAGCACAATTTCTATTGAGAAGGCTTAAAAAAAAAAAAAAAGTTCCACCCCCTTCCTAGACAACTTGAAGCAACACAGTCTAAGAATATAAATAATTGTGTTACAAAATTTACTATTATGTAAAAAAAAAAATGTAGAGAGCAAAGACCCCTGAATTCTACAGAGTGAGTGCTCATTAAATACCCTTGAGTATCTGAAGCTATTTAAAAGCTATTAGATTGGCACCTGGAACCCCCCAAAACATCTACTTTCCCCCGGGATGGAGAGGCTGTGCCTCTTTAATCATCCCCTAAATGCAAAGAGGTTTGACCCCCATGCAATAGATAAAAGTCACCCAAAAAATGAACAAAAGAGGTGTTTGGAAAAAGCAGAACACCATTCATCCCAGCTAACGACTTGTTCATTATGAGTGATGATGGATAAAGACTTCTCACGCTGAGATGAAATCAAGATTTATATGCATTGTTTCCTCTCCCAACTTGTGGGAAGATCATCATCATTTAATTCTATCTCTGCGGCCAGTGATGGGCATCCAGAGAGCTGGTTATCAAACGGCGCAGTCAGCTGGCAAAAGCCGAAACGTGCAGTTGGCACATCTGGACGGAGCCGCCACAGCCGAGGGTGAACAATGACTCCTGGCAAGCATCCAAATTGCTTGCAGACGCTAGCAGGTCTCATCTACAACCGCCCCTACCAGCATCTCTCTCTCTCTCTTTTTTATGAGAATCAGATTTTCATTGCTCCATTCAATTGCTCTCCTCTGCCATTTTTTACAGCTCTTATCGTTCCCCTGGAATATGGCCTTGAGACAGCTCATCCGTGTCCTTCACTGTGTTATCTCTTCTAACTTTTATTAAAACTTCAGCTTTCATCTGAAGATAGCTAATTAAATCTGGAACAGATTATATGCCTCCCCTTAAAAAGAGAACACAACTATTTTCTTCAAGCTGTGCAATGCCCCTTTCCTTTCCAAAAGGTGAGCTCAAAGGTGTTTAAGAAGTCTCTTCACTTAGGAAGCTAAGATACTTGACTTTCCATATACATTCTGACTTTAGTATAGCAGTCTGTTATAGATAAATCTTTCAATTATTTTTGAAAATAATTTTCTTTTTTTCCCCATAATATTTTTATTGATTATTTGAGAATTTCACATCATGAACCGTGAGCAAACTCACTTTCTAGTCCTTCCAGGTCCATTCTCCCACCCATATGATCCCCTCCCCCCACAAAGAAGAGGGGAACAAGTCCAGTTTGTGCTCCCCATATACTCACTGGAGCACGGTCAAACTCCTGGTGGCCAGCCCCTTAAAGATAACTGAGTCTTCCTCTACCTCCCCAGCCCCAGCCCCAGCCAGACAGCTATCAGTTGTGGAAAGCTAACTCTCAGCATCCTAATCACACTTTTTAAGAGCTCTTTCCAGTGGCTTTCTGCCTAAGCTGTTATCTTTTCTTGAGGGGTAGGGTGGGTTGGGGAAACTGTTTCTTAATATTGGTAATATTTGTGTTCTGTATCATATATATGATATATATATATATATATATATATATATATATATATCACAAACTATTTTCTACACAATGGTCAGTTAATGAGGAATTAGAGATTAACAGCTAAATGGGTGCATCAAACGATTTATCTTTTTAAAATCATTTTTGTAAGATTGCCCTCACTTAGTAAAAAAGAAGATAATGTCCTTCTACCCCCCAAATATCCCAAATCTTAGTCAGTGAAAATACTCTTGAGTAAGACTGTGTAAAAACATGAAGTCAGAAATAGTGATTCAAGCTTAAGGTTTTGTTTTGATTCCATGGTGCTGGGAACAGAAGCTGGGACCACACACATGCTAGGCAAGCACTCTGCCACTAAGCTATGTCTCTAACTCCTTGGTTTGGATTTTAAGACAGGTTTACATTAATGGTAAACACAAGTAGCTCCGACTTAATTTACTACAACTGATTTGAACATGTTCTTCTCACATGACCACTGTTCCTTGAGGCCCAAAGAAAGCTTTAAAAAGTCATTTTTCCTCTAAACTGTAGGCTTGCTAATCAGCCTTCTAGAAAGGATATCCACAACACAGGATATCAACAACAACAACACGCGCGTGCACACACCCCCCCCCCCTTTTAAGTAAGTGTTAAGCTTCTATTTCTGTGGTATAATTTAACTAACCCACCTGAAATTTTTTGGGATCCTTTTCTTCGCTTCACTGCCTTTAGCAGAATCTCCTTCATGGTGACCTTCGTGTTGTCCACCTGGATAAGGGAGAATCCATGAGCAGCATTTCTACAGGAAAAGACAAGTGAAGGAGTTATCACTACAGCCTTCACTATACCTGGGAAAGCTTCAAAGGAACAGCACAGGAAAAGAATGTCAGTAATTATTTTGGAGAAATCTGCCGGGCAGTAGTGGCACACACCTTTAATTCTAGGACTTGGGAGGTAGAGGAAGGCAGATCTCTGAGTTTGAGGCCAGCCTGGTCTACAGAGACAGAATAGCCAGGACTATGGATGGAAACTCTCTGGAAAACCAAACCAAACTAACCAAATCCTATTTCTAAGGTGTCTGTGAGGGAAATCTAACATAAACAGCACCAACTGAAACAGTCAGAGATAGATAGTAAAGGCTTTTCTAGAAGATTGCAGACTGAACCTAACTGGTCTTCTGGGGTCAGATGAAGCACAATTCCCAGTATTGGCTTGGGAGCCAAATCCTACAGCAAGGATTGACAACTGACAGCACCTGACTTATGTCAGTAGATGTCACTACAGGTAGATACTATCATCACAATAAGCCCCTAGGTACCCCAGAGAAAAAGAAAAGGCTCTTAACTGTCTAGTAGAACACCAGTCTGTCCATCTATCTTTTGTTGTTGTTATTTTGGTTTGTTTTAAGACGTTCTCACTATATAAAACCAGGTTGGTATCAAACTAACAGAGCTCCACCTGCCTCTGCCTTCTAAATGCTGGGATTAAAGGTGTGCCCCACCATGCCTGGCCCATACAGCTTTTAATATACAATCTGTGTATACATCACTATAAATGGTTTATTTGTTCAGCCCTAGAAAAATCAAACTAAATATTAGTTTAAGCAAAAATAAGACAAAATGCTAAAACTACCTGCAAGCTTCTAGTCAAATTAGATTGGAGAAGGTTCATCTAGATTGAAAAAGGGAAAAAAAAAAAAACCAGCAAAGAAACAAAACAATAAGGATGCTAAGAAAACAAAGAAGCAACAACAACAAAAACCCAGTATACCATCACCTACGTGAGATGTACCTTCACAAAGATTGTTAATTACAGTGGCAAGTATAATAAATACTACCCCTTACATTTGGGCACTGGAGCAAAACAGATTAATTCTAAGCAGCTCGTGAAAAAAATGGGACCCAGGTTTCCAATTGCAGAACATGAGAATTGCTACAAGGAGTTTGGTCATATTCCCATTTCCCCATAAGAATTTCAAAGGGGAACATGGCCAAAAAACATGGTAGAGCTTGATACTGACAAGAAACCTGAAAGAAAACCAAGCCTGAGAAAGCCGCCTTTCCAATGGTAGATCAGGCAGGGACATGGCCTGAAGCCCAGGTTAGACCCATCCAGGTGGCTGATCTCAAAACCAAGAACCCAATTTGTTTCCCTAACCCAGAGAGACCTCTCAACAGTGCTTGTCTCCATATAGTGTGCTCTTTAATCCTTGATGTTGCATTTGTTAAAAAGCAAAAAGCTGATGCTGCTCCGGCCAGCAGAACCATCCATTTTTTAACTTGGTGAAGTTCTTACTTTTGAACAGCAGGCCTGAGAACTGTCAAGCTAATTTTACTCAGCACTCTGTTACTGAATCATGCCTGCGCCCTAGCCATTCTTTACCTCAGAAGCTGGACCCCGTCCCAGAACAATCTTTAAAAGTTTATTTTACTGATCAAAGCAAAATAAGAAATAGCTCTTAAAAAAAAAAAACTATTTTGGGAGAGATGCTGTAAGTGATACTTTGGCAAGAATGCTGATATATAAAGAGCCTTGTGCATTTAAAAACTTGCGGGTGTTTGCTCTGGCACTAGGCCAATGTGTATTTGGAACAAATGCCAATCAAGCACACTCAGATCTGCCTTCCCCGGCTTTCTCCTCAGAAGTCAGTATGTCCTCCATCTGTGACAGTATGTTGGGCGATGGATGAGTTGGGCCAAAAGGAAACACAAGTTCTTGGGGATTTGCAAACTAGTACTGGCCCAGGCCTCACAAACTCTCATCCACCTGGGAGCAACCTGAACAATGGTAGAGTTTGCCTGTTTATAAACTGTGCACTGGCTCCTGTTGTGCGGCCAGATGACAGCACCATTCCAAGGCAGTACTCAACTTTTCGGCAAAGGGCAGAGTGAAAAGCTTACTAGGCAGTTTGATATCTGGGCTAACTTCCATAAATTCAAAGTGTCCTTTTAGAAGTATTGAAGCAGAGGAAACCTCCCCACTCCCCGTCTGTATTTTTCTGTCATTTTACCAAAACATACCTGGGTGCCAAGGTTAAAGCAAGCAGAGGAAATCCCTGGCACTTCCCATCCACAGGCCCTACTGATAAATTGTGTGGCAGAGGAATAAAGGATTACCTTCTGTATTTTTTCATTACACTTTTCTTTTGTTACAGAATACATAAATCCATTGTGGCACAATGTAATATGTATCACCATGCTACACCTGCGGACGCTTCCGCGCGGCTGCCATGTCTGTGCAGTCAGGAATGATAAGTGAACCACCCGTGAATGTTAACGATAGTGATCATTCTGAGGTAACTCGGCTCTCCATCTTCCTTTACAGCCTCCAAGCTGAAGCCAGGGTAGCAAGGTTCACAGGAGGAAAATGAAAACAACAGTGAAGAAAAGAGGTAAAGCAGCACTTGGAATGTGCATCCACGAGCATGCTCTCTTACTTGGGATCCATTTCTGTAAAAGCGAGCACATTAAAAGGATAAGGTGGTTCTGCCCCAAGGACCACACTCAACCTCATCTAGTCAGTTTCCTTCTAGTAGGTTCTCAGTCCACCTCTTTACTTCCAGACAAATACAAAGCTTGGCTCTTACTTGGGTGTGCAGCCCTAGGGGGTTCTGAGTGACACACACACAGCATTCTGAAGGTAGAGTGCAGGAGCAAGTGGTCTCAGCACCCAGCTAGGCACGACTATTAAGTTGGGCTCCCATTTAATAAACAGAAATGGAGATCTGCTACCACAGTTTTCAACTTGACTTCCAAACACTTTGGGTTTTATGCCTCATTTCTTTACATTCAGTGCTTTTTTTTTTTTTTTTTTTTTTTTTAAATGGGCTTTCTAAAATACCTCTTGCAATATATCTTTTAAAACTGCTCTTATTCCACAGAGGGCATTGAGTTTGAGGCTGAGAAGACAATGGACTCATGGGCAAAGCATGTTGCCAGCCCTGCCTACCTTCCCCTGGACTGGGGCTTCTGTGGGGTAGCTAGCCAGGATGGACAAGTAGGTCCCACACAGATTCAGCATCTGGGCTCAGGACAGGGCATCCCAGGACACCGAGCAGAGACAGCTGCCCTCCTGCACCTCTGCGGGCTGCCTGTGTAGGTACAAGATGAAACTCCACATCAGAGAGCTGACTAAATGCTGCCAGGAGTGTTTCAGTCAATTCAAAGCTGGGTCCTGTCAAGTCCGCTAAGCACTGAAGAACGCACGGACATTTAAAAAGAGATTACTCACTCAAGGAGCTCAGTTCTGTGCCTGTGAAAAGCCACACAGTCACCAAAGAGGCTACTGGGGGAGGGGGGAGAGCATGAGACATATTCTGGCAATGTAGCCCAGACTGGCATTGAACTTGAGGCCTTCCTACTTCAGCCTCTCAAGTGCTGGGTTTATAAACTTATGTGACTGCTTCAGATTTACTACAGTATTCTGAGACTATCGTTAGTCCTGGACAATGAGTGCTTTTCTAAGTGGTAAACCAAAGGTTACAGAGACACACAGGAAACACGATACAGGTCCTCATCCAAAAGCAAACTCTATACACAGACAGGGCAGAAAACCAATCAAGAAGGCAGTTCATTCAGAAGGAACGCACCCAGGCCGGAAGTGAAACGCCCTGTGAGCAAAAAGCAGTGATATATGAGCACTTCAGTTTCCCCCTGAGATGAGATCCCTTTACTTCAGAATTTTAAAAGGGTAAAATATACAACGCATGCTACGCACCTGGCACTGAGGGTGGCAAACAGGCAGAGGTTTTCCTAATGCTGGCTCTCTGTGTCTGCCTTGACCCAAATCATCACCCCAAAAGAAGAGGCCTCATACAGCCCCTCTCTGCTCTGGCTCCTACAAAGACTGTTTACTGGGAGGATGGATGGATAGAAAGGATTTCAACACCTATAGCAGCACAGGGGCATCAAATTATGTGATTAGCTGCTTGGTGGCAGCATTTAGGGGCACTGTCAGTAAGTAGTCATTGAACCAGGCATCAAAACCTCCCTGAAGGACAGCATTCTGGACTCAGTGTTCAAAGCTTTCCTTTGTCAGAGCAAAACTCAGCAGCAGCTTATTCCAGTGGTTTTGGGGGGCACGATGTCAGGCAATAGAAAATCATAGTCACACTTCAGGGAAATTAGGTGAGAATTAAAGAGTTCTTACACTTGTAAAATAGACATTGTTTACCACTTAACAATCCTCAAAATAACAGCAGCAACTACTGTTTACAGAACACTTACTACATGACCAATATTAGACCTGTATGAATGCATTCAATCCTAAAAGAGCACACATACCATTTTCTAGAAACAAGGCTGGTGGCATCAGGTAAGTCTTCTGAGGCAGAACTCACACTCATCCTATTTCGGGCCAAGAGGTCAACAAAATGGTCTCAAACATATGTATACAGTCTGTGGGAGGGAAGGCCAAAGCAGGCCATACATGGCTGCTCTCTGTATAGACATGGGACACAGAACACCAAATGAGCCACACCCAGGAGTCAGGGAAGCTTCCACAGGAGAGATGTCTTAGCGTCATACATGCCAGGGAGAAGGAGCAAGAACACTGAGACAGCAGCACACCCCACTGTAGAATACAACAGCTGGTTTAAAGTCAAGCTTTGCCTTTATTGAGTAAACCATATAGCTACTCTGGCTTCATTTCCTCACAGGCAAAATGGGATGATAATAATTCTTGGACTTGAAAGTGTTTGTAATAGCATCTGTCAAATAATACTTAATAAGCAATAACATATTAGCCATCGGCTGGTCTTTATTAAAAGTGATATATAATGTTTAGGCATGGTAGCATACACCTGTCACTCAGCACTTGGGGGCTAAGGATCTTCAAGTTTCAAGCCAACCTGGGCTGCACAGTGAGATCTTGTCTCAAAACAGCCAAACAAAGGAGTGATGTATAACAAGAACAGCATTTCTGAGCATTTACTTGTTTCCATAATCCATTCCCTGCAGAAGGGCAGGTGCTATTATTGGTCCCACTTTATAACAGGAAGCTGACAAGTTAAGACACCCGCCTGGAGATACACATTAAGTTAATAAGTTATATAGTTAGCAACAAGTCCTGCAGGAGCCACAATTTAACCCTAGATTGACTGTACACCTCCTAGACTCTGAAGCCTGTGTTGTTTGTTTGTTTTTTATTCTTTTACTGCTTAGTGGGAGCTGAGTGAAGGACTCAGGGCAGGAGACTTCCAGAGAGCAATACATGTCCCAGATGGGAACCAATGGCTGACCTGTGGGAAAGGTTTACAAATATGCTGGCTCTCAGATCCTTTCTAAAGTGACCCTGGGAAACATCCTGACCAGTTCACAACAGCAATGGAGATGCATTCCTCTGGTTGTCACCTGCTCTGGTCCCCTTCCATGTGTTCATTCCCCAGTATCCAAGGTAGAAAATGAAAATATATGAGCAAGAGAAAAGCCTTACAATACTTGCAGCATGCCTGCTTTAAAGTCAGTCCCTGGGGCATCCCTTTATCCACATAGGGAGTTGACGCTAGTGTGAAAGATCAAAGCACAATGTACAAGCATGCAATGTTTGACATTGGACAAAGTACTTTTTTTCAAAACAGACATTTTCCAAAAACATAACTTGCTAGACTAATGGGCAGTGAGAAGCCAAAATGACTGCCCTCAGCCTTCTCCTTGTGTATCTTTGCCAGAGTCCTTGGGACTTGCCAAATCTGGTCATGCCTGCTTAGCTTGCTCGACTGATTGTGCCAGAAAAGAAAATAAGACACAGATGTATTTGAGCTCTTTGAGATGCCAGTAAGAGAGACAGCTAATGGCTTCATTTCGACCCTCCCCTTCCAGCTGGGCACAGGTGGGGATAATGAGGTCCCTCTCCCTAATCAAACTCAATTATTTACTACTCTATATAACCGCAAAGACATTCACCATTCCGTTCAGAATATAAAACACACTGTGGGCTACTTCCAACCACTGCCACTGGGTATTTATAACAAACTCAAGTGGCTAACAGTTTGCCTTGGCAGGAGTTTAAGTGTGTAAAGTTTTGCAAACTGTTTCTGTTCAAATATGTCCTGCTGAAATGGGGTCCCAGGCGGGGTTCTATAACTGTCAGGTCAGTGAACTGCATAACATGTGAGAATGTATTCACTATGCAGTGCAGACAGGATCTGGAAATCAAACACTTCGTTCCACTGCAACCTTCTGAAGCATCACGGCTGTTTCAGTAGCAAGACTGACACTGTATTAATAAACATTACGAGTCACTAGCCTGACATGTACATAGCAGTAACTGACAGACTCCAACGTAAGCTGAGGGAGAGCAGAGGAAATCAAAATGAGACACAGGAACTGAATATAGCCAAGGGGCTGCAACACGAAACAAACTGCATTAACTCAGAAATGTGAGTCTCAAACTTTCAGGAGATACAGTAACTACAGCAGCAATCTGGTATATTTTTTAGATATTGAAGTAAATTGATAGCTATCTAAAAATGTGTGCTTTTATTGTACAAATAAAGCATGCCCTGGCACACTTTCTGCAGACAGACATTCCAGTAAGCAAAGAATGCTTACAAGTTCGTCTGACCTTTAAATTCTTAGAAGTATGTAATTAATTCTTTCTATCTTTATTACTTGTTCCAGTATTTCTGTCACTTTAAACAGAGACAAAGAAAAATCTTTTCTTTCCTCGAGAACAATAGCTTTTGCCAAAAAGGAAATCAAGTGAGATTTATAAATACAAAATTAAGCAGGCTGCAAATGTTCCATTTCCATATATGAGGACAATCTGGACAATGAAAATGTTTGCTCATAGAATAGAATGGAAAGTAACAACATGCAGTTGGTATGGGTAATTCATACCCAGATTTCCAGGCCTGATTACAGAGAACACGCACCTTGTTTTTATTTTGTATTCCATATTAGCACTGGCCCTTCCCAAACTGTGTGATCTTGCTCTGACCCTCGGCTTAAAGATTTTACAAAGGAGCTGCTTATAGGAATAAAGGCAGAAGTCAAATACATAAAAAAATTTATGTTTGCCTTCTTGTCTCTCTTTCTTGCTCTTTCCATTTTACAGAACACAAGGCAATGCCACTGAAGACCAGGATAAGCTAATGCTGCCATTTTTGATTAAGGACCAGTCATTTGGTGTATATTTTGGAGATATCATCAAAAAGGTAAGTTAAAAACTACAGGCTTTTAAAAGTCCTCACATAAGAAAGAGCAGTGAACCTCGGTATGCCTCTTATAAAAGCAGCTCACCATTCCCTTTGAGCAGAGCCAAGTGAAGCCTAGGCAGCTTTGGGGAGCCCTCTGGGCCATGTTGGCTGTTCAAGGCAGTTCAGCTTCCCACCTTCTACCTGGTGGCTCTTCATCCACACAGCAGAAATGTAGCTAGACTCTATTAACTTGCAATCTTATGTCCATTTATTGTATTAAACATTGTAAGGAAAACACAAAGGAAGGTAGTGTAAGTGCTCTGACTGACAGAGATCTGTCCTGGGTTCTGTCTGTTTTATTAGTTTAGATGTTTGTTCCCCCAGAACCCTCCTTCCTCACTCCATAGCAAGGTCTGCTTTGTAGTTGCCATTTGTGAACTCAATTCCATTTCTATGTGAACACTGTGCTGGAAGAGGGTATAAGTAGACAGATGAGGTAGGTCCCTTTATTGCACCACTACATCTCTAGAGGATCACTGGGTCCTGGTTTGGTCACTGCTAGCAAGGAGCACTTCTCCAGATGCTGGGCAACATCTGAGACCCAGCTTTTCATCTGGCTTTGGACATCAGTCAAAAACCATCCTAGGGCTGGGATTTTAGTCACAGCCTCTCGTGTGATTCCCGTCCGCACTCTCCCTTCTTCCCACAGTTCTGATAGGTCCACCCATCTTTACTGCTTACTTTCAAAGTAGTTAGAGTAAGCAGCTTAGGCAGCACACACTCACTCTGTAAGGTCAGTTAGAATCAGCAGCTAGTTTAGAAATTGATCCACCAATGGGCTTGGGAAGCAGGCTGTTTCTGTTAGGAGTTCCTAATTTTCAAATTGGTGTGTGTATTTTTTTTTTTTTTTTTTCTTCAAATCAAGTCTCCCTCAAAGAGTAGTTCTATGTCCTGGGGTTTCCTGAGGCCTATGGGATTTGGGGGGCTGGATAGGCCCTGGCTTCACTTACAAGGTATATAGAAGTCATCCAACTTCAAATTCATTTCCACAGAACATTTTTCTAGTAGAGATTCATTTAGGTTTTTTTTTCCTTCTAATAAATGAAGGCTATTTTACTATTGTCAACCAAAGGCTTACTGAAGCAGGGTTACTTTTTTCACTTCTGTCAGATGAGGGCAGAAAATAATAAAAATAGAATGTAAATAATTATAAAATCTAATAATTCATAATCTTTGCAGGATAGGATGGAAGGAAATTAAATTTAAATCCCCCTTCCCCTGGTATTAATCTGCACAGTATCATTTTCTGAGGTCTATAGCTTCTATTTCCAGGACTCACAACTATTAAATTTATAGGCTGAGCTTCAGAACTTAAGTATTTTATTTTAGCTCAATGAAAATCATATACACATACAAAAACCATA
Organism: Cricetulus griseus; assembly: GCF_003668045.3. Lineage (NCBI taxonomy): Eukaryota > Metazoa > Chordata > Mammalia > Rodentia > Cricetidae > Cricetulus > Cricetulus griseus. The sequence goes on along the minus strand of NC_048599.1, from coordinate 146,248,166 downwards.
TACATTTATATGGAGAACTATATGTGATTGAACTAAAAGAAAAATTAATGTATAAACACACACATTCTATAAACATGTATGCATATTTTAGATCGCTACCAATTCTGGTTCCATGCCCCTCACCCCACCCAGCTTGCCCTCTCTGGGCAGACTTGAAAGGAAATCAGCCTGTTAGAAAGAACCAGAAGCTGACAAACAAACCCAGCCATCCCTCCTACCTCTGCATCGCCTATGGCAACCTTCACACTATAATGGAGTGTTGCTACAGAAACCGTATGACACACAGGCCTAAAACATTTACTATATGGCCTTCACAGGAGGTCTGCTAACTCTGGGATAAGGGGAAATGTGGGGGCTGCGTGTGCTGGCAGCTAGAGCTATTTAACATCACTAATGGATTAGTAAAGGTCAAATTCATCACTGTAAGTAGATGCAAAGTTTGCTAAACAGAAAGATGGTGTGAGAACTCAGAGCACACATGGTGCTTTACTGGGGAGGCTATCTCTGTAAAATGTATGCTCTTTGGTGTCAGAAGCATGTGTGCTCAGGTACCAGGAGGGCCCACCTTTATGTAGATCAGTCAGCCAAAGCAGGAACCACACCTGTCCCGCTTTACTGAGGATGGAAGGAAGGTGACAGAAGAGAGGGCTTTGCTCTAGGTCTAGGACTTTGAGTTTTGTAACTAGAAAGTCCTGGGCAGAACAATAGGAATTAGTCATGCTAGCAAGTATAATGGGACAAATGCACACAACAATTTTCTAGTAGAGAAGGTTTACATTTGGGGGATACATTATAAATCATTAAATTTAATTAATTTAATGTGCTGGTAATTAAAAGTACCATTCATTCTTTAAAGGAAAATAATATGGCAATCACATTTCCATGAAAATGAAAATCAAGACTCAAGTTGACAAGTAAGACATTTAACTCTCACTAAACCCAGAATCAACTTTTCTTAAAAATTTTTATTTATTTATTTATTTATTTATTTATTTATTTATTTATTTATTTATTTTGGTTTTTTGAGACAGGGTTTCTCTGTGTAGCTTTGGAGCCTATCCTGGCACTTGCTCTGGAGACCAGACTGGCCTCGAACTCCCAGAGATCCGCCTGCCTCTGTCTCCCGAGTGCTGGGATTAAAGGCATGAAAGGCATGCACCACCAATGCCCGGCCAGAATCAACTTATTTTTAGCAAAACACTAGCATCAAGATTTTTAAATTTATATTTTATTAATGCTACCATTTACTTGTATTTAATGCCATGTTTTAGGTTGTATAAGATAAGGAATTTATAGTTAAAACATTATACAATTTTATAGCCAAAGTTTTATATTTGTAAGCATTCAAGTGGCACTATAGTAAAACTAATCTGGGCAAACAGTGAGGCTTAACAATGAGCCTAAGTTTACGAAAATTTATGACTTATGTTTAAGAATATTCCTGTTGTCTAGATTTGATAGGTGAGAAATTAAGGCATAACAAAATAAAGTTGCCACAATCACATAGCAAGTTGCCAGTGAGACTTGAACCTGGGTTTGCTAAGGTTCAAAGCCTATGTGTCTGGTTGGGATGCAGAAAGGGTGGGCTTCTGGAGTCTTTGTAGGGTATGGGATTGAGAGTCTCTAAGGCTAGAAGACAACTTAGGGCTTCCTGATACTCAAAGTGCAGGTACAGACTTGAAGATTCACCTGTACCTTCTCCACAAAGTCCTCCACTGGACCAAGGGCATAGATGCTTATTTATACTGTTCCCTTCTCAGTCTTCAGGAAGCAGATGGTCTTGTCTATCTCTGAGGATGTCTGTTCCTAAGAAGGCATCAATGCCCCTACCTGCCCATGTTCATTGAAAGTTACTTCCATTAGGTCTTTCGGTCTATACAACACTGACTGAATAGGGGAAAGGGAGGCAGAGAAATGGAGCAGTAGCAAACTTAGCAATGGGTCCACATGTCCAGTTTCATTAGGAAGGTGGAATCACCAGACAATTTCTTAATTATTTTAAAAACTGTGTAATTTAAAATTAGAGTAAGTATTCTATAAAGCTGCTGTTTTTGTACTGCAAAAATGAAAATGTGGGGGATAGCTCAAACCTGACTTGAGAATAGGTGAGATTGGGAAAGCTGGAGAGGCTGCTTTCAGCTCATCCTAGATGCCCACTGTTTGTTCTTGCTCGAGAGGAGAAAGACCCAGAATACTCACATAGCTTATGCTACACTGTCCCATTTTCCTAAGTCTCAAACAAAAGAATCTGTTTTAAAGGACAGGATGAAGTTCTTTAAGGCAATCCCTCATTAGGAACACGAATTTGCAGGTTCTAAACAGCAGGGGGTGCCAAAGGGATCACTATTAATCCCAGGAGATGGCCAGGAGAGGGACAGCAGAGGCCTAGGTTAAAAACTCTTAGGTTAGACTGACACCTGAGTGTGTGGGATCACCCTCAGCTACTGGAACTCAGCAGCTCAGTGGACTCAAATGAACAAAAAACAAATCTTCATCTCCCCTGCAGTACTTAGCATTTCCTTGCATGGAAAGTGGAGGCAACACATCACAGCCAGGTGAGCCATGTGGGTGCTGATCATGATCATCTTAGCTAACAGTACTGTTTGCTACAATGGTACAGAGGCCTGAAACAGCACTTAAGACTCATCACTGCTCTCAATCAACAGGCTTTAAGAGCGATGATTAGGTAATCTATTAGAAAAGCTAGATGTACCACTACATCACAGATCTGTTTAATGATCTGTTGACTTTCAATGGAGGAGATATATTCCAATGAATTTTATTTTATGTATGTACATACACTTTTCTGAGAGGGTGTTTTTTAGGCTTCACCAGACAGACAAAGGCACAGAAAAGGCTAAGCACAGTCTAATGAAAGGAAACTGATGAAAAATCAAATTGGATTTGAACCAGTTGGACAGAAAAGTTTTTTTTTTTTTTTTTTTTAAGTCACAACAGAAAAATGAAAAGCATGCATTTTCATTTCCTTGACTAGAAAGAGGCAAACACAAATGCTGCTTCCCAGGCTCCTTGTTGCCACTGCTCCCAGAGGCCATCTGTAGATATGCTGTTCCCAGATCTACCTCGAAGTCTGCTACTGGCTGTGCATGGCCTAGGTGCAGAAGCATGAAACAGCAATGCACATGTTCCCAAATCATTCTGAGAGTAGTCATGTGAGCAGGTGCTCTAGGTACCACATATAATTCACCTGATGAACAAAACCAGTATCAGATGCAAAATGCTAGAAGGTCAGGGTGAGGAAAATAACAGGCAGTACTCACATTCGAACAAAGAGTGATTCTTTGGATGTCAGACCAGGAGATGAATACTTTTCAACCAGGGCCAAAGTACTGAAGCCAAACTTATGAATGGGCTCATTGGAATCCAGCGGTGGGAAATCTGTGTCTACCTCCCCATCATCCTCAGCAATATGCAGGCAGTAGGCACTGACGTTGTCACTGAAAGAAAAACCATAAAGGCAAATGAGTATTATAGGAAAGTACATGCAGACCAGACGGCACAGAGCCCAGCCAGCATACTGACCCTGCTGCTTTCTATCCTCAGCCTGGGACACACTGAGAACCCCTAATTAGCAATTCATTGATATGGAGAAACCACTTGGTAATGTATCAGGTGTCCTCACAACATAAACTCCACACATGTTAAAGACCTAGAATTCAATCCTTGAGATGAAAAATGAGATTTAATGTCAGCCTTATATAGCTGGGTGGTGGTGGTACACACCTTTAATCCCAGCACTCTGGAGGCAGAGGCAGGTGGATCTCTGTGAGTTCAAGGCCAGTCAGGTCTACAGAGTGAGTTCCAGAACACCCAGACTTACACAGAGAAACCCTGTCTAAAAAAAGAAAAACCAAATCAAACAAAAGTATAAACAAAAAACAGAAGCTCATAATACAGGAGGGGAAAGGAAACACTACAATACCTATGAGGACACAGTCACAAACAAAGGAAAAAGAACTGGGCAGGGGTGGGGGGGGATACGCTTCGATGCACAAGTAAGCCTGGTAACCAAGACCAGCCACACAGCTCTCCTTCCCTAAAAAGTAACTAACTCTTTAGGTAGGATCTGATTCTAAACACCACAGAGACTTAGTTGAATACAGCAAATGGCCTTATTTATCCTGACACTCACACCCAGTCCTTCTGACCACTTCTAGTTCTCTATCATGTCTAGCCATGACTTTCAGATTCATTCTAGTCTTGCCCTTTTAGAATCAACAAATATCCATTCCCCAGCGGGAAAACAAAAAGGCAATTTGTTCATAATGACATGTCACTACACTAATTTTCAGATTTAAAAGCTGAAATCAGGGCTGGGATGTAGTTGGTAGCGCTTGTCTAGCATGCATAAAGTTCTGGTTTCAATCCCTAGCACTGTATAAATCCCAGCACTCAGAAGGTAGAGGCAGGAGGATCACAAGTTCAAGGTTATCTTTGGCCATATAGCTAGCCTGGGATGCATGAGACCTTGAGAATATGCAAATTAAATAAGTAAATAAACAAATGCTGAAATCAGTGTAAATATTTTAAGACAATATGCTCCAGAGTAGTCTGGGAAATCGGAAACCTGCTAGCACTTATGCAGGCTGGCTTCAGAAGCATAATCTACTTGTTCAGAAAGGAGTAAAATTCTAAATTCTGCAGCTAAAATTTGGAATTTTAATTATGTGATTGATGCTTTAATTAATTAATTGCAAAGTGTATGCTAATTGTTTAATTGGTTCCTTGATCTATATAGATCATTTTTTGAATTAAATGAGTTGATTTACAAAGTTTATTGATTGGATGTGACAAGGAATTATTGCACTGACTACCTGATTTGCAATTTTCCCAGTTAATTCACAATCTTTAGCTGCAACCCTGCTTATTGAGAGAGTCTACTTCAGGTGATCTACACTCAGTGTGTCTGTCAAGGCTGAGAAGTATTTATTATATAAAACAAGTAAAAGGGACAGATGAAAATTAATGGAAACTATAAATCTGCTGAATGGATTGATAACAAAGTAATCTGGCCATGTTTGTCACTTTACATTTCATGTGTTTGCAATGTTGGTAAGAAATATAAAATTCTTGTCTGAGTGTGGAAACTTCTGGTTCTTTACAGCAAGCTGTCAACTTAACCACAAAGTAAGTGCAGAAACAGATGCTCTTTAGAAGAGGAAAATGCCCTGGGAGAACACCAACTCAGAGCTTTGCAATCAGAGACCCAAGTTCAAGTTTCAGCTCCATGGTTTTTGGGCTATGTGATTTCTGAATAAGCTTCACCTTGGCTTTCAATTTCCACACCCATAATGAGGCCATGATGTCCTAATTCAGGATTAGATTCAGTGGTGTATGCAAAGCCTAGCATACACAGAAGTAGAATATAAGTGTGAGGTAACTATGGTAAGGTCAGATGGGGACCAGCTCTAAGAGCTCTGTCAGTCCTTCAGTTACGGATGCACAGCAGAGCAACAGGGTAGCTGTGATCATGGTAGCTCATTCCAGGCAGGCAGGTCTGTGCCTCTAGGGTTGTATGAATAGGGCAGATTTGGATGGGTTATGTAATGGATAGCACTGATTATTTACTGCCATGTAAATTAATCTGAGAAATGTCTGAGATTCCCCTGCACCACAGAGGTTCAAGGGCAAACAGCCTACTGATCAAAGCAGAAGCCCAATATTGATAGAAGAATCCTGCTTTGATTATCATGGGATACTCCTGATTCCCCTGAAAAAACAAATTTAACAAATACTACAACAAGCTCAGGTCTGAGAGGAAACCAAAGGGTTTAACTCACCAATTCTGAAATACAAACTGCCAAGTAACTCATTCAAAGGCATTTGTACAGTATTTACAGTACTTTGTGCAGTGCTCTGTCCTAAGAAGGACTCCTCTTGTACTGTACAAGAGGAGTGAGGTCATCAGCAAACAGAAAAATCAACTGAAAAATCCAAGGAGATGGTGACTAAAACATTCCACACACAGACCCGCTGGTTCTCTTGTGCCTCTACAAAGCAATCATCCTGTAACAGAAGTGACTGCTGTGTTTTCACTTGTGAAACTGCCTAGGACTCCACATTAAGTGCTCCTAGGATGAGACAATGTCATTGGCTGTGTGCACTGGGTACTGTGTACCACACTGGCAAACAGACCTGAACCCATCCACTGAATTTGCACATCAACTCAGTGAAGTCAGTCATTGTATACATTAAGAAACTGAGGCTTACTGGGGTTAAGTGGCTTGTTCAGCATTAGATGACACACAAATGACAGAGCTGACATTCAAATCTAGGCAGCCAAGAATTCCTTGATCCCACTAATTCTCTGGCCAAAGCTATGCTATGTTAAGACATCTCAAGGTGTTTTGGGATCCATGCCCATTTGGTGTCTCAAGAGAAAGAACCATGACTTAATTTTTGGTCTTGTTTCTCATATCTACAGCAGAGGAATGGAGACAGAGAAGAGGAGAAACAAGCTCCTGATGAACCAGGTCACAGACAGAGCTAGTCTAGAGAACTGAGGCCTCCTCAGATGCCTTTGTTCTTCAACTTACTGATCAAATCAGAAATTGGTGGCAGTTTAAAATGGGAGGGGGGGAAAAGCAGCTCTAGCCCCTGTCAACAAATTCTACAAATCCCAATGCTGGAGCTTTCTACACAGGGAAATAAGGGCCCCTTTCGACAGCTCCATTCTGGATGAATGACATCTGGCCTTAGTGTAACTTAAACCACTAAACAAATCCCTCTGAGCTCCATCTTATGTAAAAAAGGTTTTCCTGATTTCTCTATAATCACTTGCATCTCTGACAGATTCAAGTCAGTCTAGCTTTCTTGGTCACTATTTCTGCACACTATGGTCACACAGCAACTTTTCCTATTTATGCATCTACTCTCCCAACAAGCATGGGCTCTTCTAAGCCTCTTCATGCTTACTGAAGAGTAAAATGGCTGGCACTTAGATGGTACTTAACAAATATTTGTTAAATGGATGAGTACATGAATATGTAGATGGAATCACTCTGAACAAAAGTAAAAGATAATAGAAATGAGGTTCATGTTAACAGAAGAAGGGAGGCACATGGGGCACCCTGGGCATCACACATCAGACACTGCAGCTTCAGACAAGGGAGAAAGCAGTAAGCAAGGTGGTCAAGGTGAAAGGGGGGCTGCTTTTCACACAGCTCTCATGCAGCCCAAGCGGGCTTTAAGCTCCCAACTCTCCTGCCTCTGCCACCAATGCTGACAGTGCAAGCATGCTTGGCTTCTCAAAGGGGGAGGATGTGCCACCACAAATGGCTTCTCAAAGGGTGAAGGATGTGCAACCATGCATGGCTTTTCAAAGGAAAGGGGGTATGTACTACCAGGGGTACTAACAAGGGGGGATGTGTCTCCATGAATTGCTTGGGGAGGTACCTCAACAGTCCTTCAAGATATGAGTACTGGCATCCCATTTATTGATGGATAAAAAGAAATGAGTAAAGATTGCAGCTATATAAAAAATTTAGTTGTGTTCTCAAAAGACTATAAATATCTGTATAAAGGGTTTTCAAAGGCTATGGAAACATTTGTCACATGGGGGGTTTCTTTCTATTTTCTATATTTTCCCAATGTCCTGCCCTCATTTTCTGAGATGGACTAACTTCCCAACCTTGAACTCCCAGTCCTCCAAGTCCTGTGGCCTCAGTGCTGACTGAGAGGTGTGGTTCACTATCCTGGGTAACTTATTTCTCAGCATAGCCACAGGTCAGAGTGCCCACTGCACTATGAAACTGTAGAATTACAAAGAAAATAATCCTATCTGTTGCACAAGGGTCTTACAAAGATTAAATGACTATATTCATTGCAAAATGTCTCATTTTGCCAAGATTTCTTTGACAAGTCTTTGTCTTCTGATTACAATGAGGCAGGGAAGCCCTAAATTCCTGTCTGACTGGACCCAAGAACACAATAATCTAGACTAACAAGCAGGAAGAGGGAAAATAAGAGGCTTAGTTTTAGCAATAGGTAGGCCTGGAAGGAGAGACAACCACACTGTAAGAAGATGGGGGTTTGAACTTTGAGAAGCAGTAAAATGGATCCTGTGGTCAGAAAGAGCCTTGAGGCAGAAGGGATGGAGACCTGGAACCAAACTTTCAGTGAATATAGCAATTTGGTTTCATTTGTCTATGTATCAACAACTGATGTAAATTTTTTTCATTGGGAAAATGTATTTCACTTAGTTGACCAATATTCATAGTGTTCAAAGGCTGGTGTGGCTTTTATGAAGTAACAGCAGTAGGCAGCCTATATATAGATAGCATTTAATTCATACATAAAAACTTTAGGAGCATTCCAGGAAGCATTTCAAATTTTTACCAGATTTTATCTGGCATGTTCAATTTACATACTCATAAAAATGTACCCATCTTTTGGAAATGCAGGGAAAAAAATCCTTTTAAAGTGTGATGACCACAGGCAAAGGCTTACTGTTCTGTTTTGCTTTAAACGAAAAAGAAAAGAACATACTATTCTGAAATATCCAGAACTCTCCATATCAGGGCCCTGGTGTTTACTGTGGTGGCAGATCAATATTAAGAGTCTGCTGGGCATTAGTAAGGGGAAAGTGGAGGATACTGACACGGTTGTAGCCCGGAGGTTGATCTCTCAAGTCAGAAGGAAAAAATTAAGACTGTCAAGGTTTCTATTTATCCACATTCTACATAAAGCAAATGGTCAAAACTGGTGACTATCTAAGATTCAAAGCACAGCAACCTCATACAGGAGTGGCTCTATTTCCCCACAACAGCAGTTCTAGAGAGAAAACACCTGCTGGCTGCTCATTAGAAGCTAGGCCTTTGTAGCTGCTATCTGCTGCCCTCTCAGGGGAGCTTCTGTAGTAGTCTTCAAACTCAAGGACCTTAGTGTTTTCATACCTTACTCCATTTTCATCATGTTCCTGTACAGAGCTCTGTTGTCTTGAATAAGTTTATAATAATTGTATTAACATTCTTATTTGCTAATTCTATCATTTCTGGAAAGCCCTGTGTACTATCCTAAATTAGACAATCTTCCAAACAAATGTACAGAATTGGCAGGATTCTGACCTTCACAAACCCATAACCTTTCATAAACTCTTCCTGTAGACATTCTTTCAATCTCACTACCAGCAGGATGTTTCAGAAACATAAATGTGGTATTGTCACCTGCTTAATACCTTTCCCCACCTTTAAAATAAAAGCAAAAGAACCTGCCTTCTACACCTTTCACTGTGCTCTGCTGCCTTCCAAGCTCAGCTCCTTCCTGCCTTCTATTCCAGAGCACATACCTGGGGCTTAGCCACACCTGCACCAGATGACATATCAGTCTGACCACTGTGTGGACTATCAGCCTGGAGGTGCCATGCTTTTAGATGGTAAGGTCACTAAGATTTAGCTCAAGCCTCATGTTTTCTGGCAAGGATTCCCTGACTTCCTCCACTCCAGAGCAACACAGAGCTCCAGACAGAACTCAAAAGGCTTATTATTCCCATGTCCCTAGGACTCTCTGGATGCTCACTGTATTCAAAGTTTCCATGATACCAAAGTGAGCATGTATGATTTGGTATCTATCTAAACCATAAGCCTGAACCTTGAAACACAGATTATGGTAACTTGTACCCCAGTGTCCAGCACAGGGTCTGGGATGGTGAGGACAGTATGCAATGTCTGAGGGAGGGCAGGGAGGCAGGGAGGGGTGGCAGTCTCTGCTTTGAGTGACTACAGCATCTGGTCATGATGCTACTCAGAAGAAGAGCCTCATAGCCAGGTGGTGGTGGTGCACATCTTTAATCCCAGCACCCAGGAAGCAGAGGCTGGTGGATCTCTATGAGTTCAAGGCCAGCCTGGTCTATAGAGTGAGTTCCAGGACAACCTCCATAGCAATACAGAGAAATCCTGTCTCGAAAAACCAAAACCAAACCAAAACAAAAAATAACAAAAACAAAAAACAAAAAAGCCAAAACAAACAAACAAAAACAACAACAACAAAGAACACATGTACACACAACAGTTTAAGGAAAAAGAGGAAATGAATTTGAAACAGAGCATGGGGAGGAGTGGTGGTAGTCTAAGGGAGGTTTTATAAGGAAAAAAGGGGCTGGGCAGTGTTGGCTCACACCTATAATCCCAGCACTCAAGAGGCAGTGACAGGTGAATCTCTGTGAGTTCAAGGTCAGCCTGGTCTACAGAGTGAGTTCCAGGACAGCCAAGGCTCCAGAGAGAAACCCTGTCTTTCTGGTGAGTAAAGGTCTGTGATAAGGCAGAAGCTTGCCCTATCAGACACCTAGAGAAGGCCTCCCTTGCATGGCAGGGTTGAACCATCTGTCCAGATGTGAAAGTGCAGACTCCAGCTCACCCCCGTGCTGCTGCTCTTGCTTCTCTTGGATGGTCCCTGAGTAAGCTCAGTCTTTATCTCCCAAGCTGAGCTCTCCATTTGCCCCACTTCTGAAGGTCTTGGTTTTCTGAGACCCCTCTGTATCAACACAGCTCTTCATTGGCCACTTTCAAGGCTTTTTTCTTTTCACTAACCCATGCTGGAGGTTTCAATGAACATCTCTACATGGAGGTCTCCCAGATTCACACTGCCAGTTTGTCTCTCTCCTCTGAACTCCAGCAAACGAATAACAAAGGACCATCAAATTACCAGGCAGAACACTACACTCACACCACCCTGCCCCTGTGAAAGCCATAAGACAAGACTCTTCCAAGGCTTCCTCTCTGCACAGGGCAAGACGACACATAAGGCAACCAAATTAGCTTGGGCACTTTCTCTCCCAGATGTACTTCACCTCCACATTCTGGGAGTTTTCCCCTCCAGACTCTGTCCACTTCTCTTAGTCTCATTCATTCTCTTCTTCAAACCTTTGTGTTCCAGGCAGACTAGCCCATGGCTTCCTCCGGCCTTAGGTCTGCTGCCACACTATTCCATCTGCAGGCCTCTCCCAACCCAAGGCCTTCTGCTGCCCATTCCCGGGAATCTCTTCCTGACTTCAGGCTAGGCACTCATGAATTTGTCCTTTCCTTCAAAGCACTCGGCTTCATTATCTGAAAAATTTTAAGTTATTGCCTACTTCCTTTATGAGACTGTTGAATTCATGAGAGACCATGTCTACTGCACTCAGCACTTGCAAAGCAGCAGAATGTCTGAGACATAGCAAACAATGAATGTTGGTGAAATGCATGGATGAATACAAATGATAAGTGAAATGAGCCAGATACAAAGTGCTATTACACTTGATAATTTCTTCTACCCAACACATTGTAAATTTTTAAGTGAAGTGATGGCATTTCTCTTGTTCTCCATTTTATCCTTCCTTAATATCTAGGGCCTAGGACAAAAATATTTGCTGAAGGAATGGAGGGTAAAATCTTTAAATATCAGTGGCTGCCAAAGGTGAGGAGTAGAGATGCATAGGTGATGCACAGGGAGGGCCCTGGAGATCAAACAGGGTATCAAGAGAAGACAACTGTATACTAATAAATACATGACCCAGAGACTGATACTAGGGTTCAAGTTTCAAGCTTAATATCAGGAAAGCAAAGCACCTGGCCACTAGCTCTCACCTTTAGCTCAGATTGAAAGGGCTGATCCACGCAGGAGCTCTTCACCAAGTCTCAAACTGCTGCCTCTCCTCAGTGTGGCTGGAGAATGAATGCCTCATGCTGAGACCTTGCTTCTGTCTTACATACTTCCCTAATTGTTGGGATTAAAGGTGTGAGCTACAATTCTCTTTTAGACTGATTCACTCTTGTGTAGATCTGGGTAGCCTTGGACTCACAGAGATCCATCTATCTCTTAATTCTGAGTTCTAGGATTAAAGGTGTGTATCACCACCACCTAGCTTCTGGCTGCTGGGATTAAAGCCTGGCTTCTATAGCTTGTGGCTGACTTTGCTTTCTGAATCCTCAGGCAAGATTTAATAAATCATAAAGAGTATATCACCACAGAAGGCAGAAAGGCATACCTGACTATAGAATAGTAGGAACACATAAATTATTGTTGCCAGTTTAAAATGGGAAGCCTTAACATGCATAGGAGTGCAGCTGGTAGTGCAAAAGGGGAAGGGCTACTTAAGCTAATAATATATTTAAGCAAATGGTTCTTAAAGATGACTCTGAGGACATAAAGTGGAAGTGGTAACCTAGAAAGGGGAGAAGAGTAGATAGAGGTGTGCACTCAGTGTGAGAAGACACAGATAAAGAATGTGCCAAAGACACCAAACAGCAAAGCTAGCAGGAAACATCAAGAAAAGTCCAAACTGCCTACACACTGCGACTCATTTATGAGATATTAGAGTATCACAGTAATAAGGGAACACTAAAACATACTCCTGTGTTGAATGACTGTTAGAAATTTGTAGGTATAGGTGGCTATGATAATGGTGAGTAGTAGCAACAGAAACACATTTACCATGGATTTTCTCATCTTCTGTTTTGTTTTGCAATAATCTGTTATAGTGTGTACCACATTTCACACACAAGAACACTATACTGCTTGGAATCTAAGTAACACATTCAAGAACACCCTGCTCCAGTAACACCAGATTAAAAACCAAGGCTATGGCTCTGTACTCTGCACTTTTAACTACTATACTGCACTCTGACAAAGAGAAAATACAAAGATGTTAATATGTTTCTGAGCATCTGTGAAAAATGATGATGTTTGATGCTTAATGAGATAAACTCTTGACTATATAAAACCACCTACTCTTGTAAAGGGCTGTAGATAGCTGACATTGAGTAGAGGGAAGCACATCTACCTTAGGATGGTGGTCTGTGCCACTTGACTAGACCACAGCTTGGTATATTTGGCACTATCCAATTATAAGCTACAAGTGGCAATTATACGTTTCTCAAATGGCCAGTCCGAGTAGAGTCTACTTTAAACTGCAAATGAACACCAGATATTAAAGATTTATAACCACAAGATTTATAAGTGTGTATTTTATATATAAAAGGTGTTTTTTTTTTTTTTTTTTTTTTTTTTGAGACAGGGTTTCTCTGTGGCTTTGGAGGTTGTCCTGGAACTAGCTCTTGTAGATCAGGCTGGTCTCGAACTCACTGAGATCCACCTGCCTCTGCCTCCCCAGTGCTGGAATTAAAGGCGTGCACCACCAACGCCCGGCTATATAAAAGTTTTATAATGGTGATAGTTTTTGTTTATTCTTTCTTAAAGACAGGGTCTCATGTAGCTTATACTGGTCTGAAATTCCCTATGTCATCAAGAATGATCCTCCCATTTCTACCTCCCAAAGCTGGCATCACATGGGATTACAGGCATTTGCCATCATGCCTGATTTTATGGAGTGCTAAATGGAACTCAGGACTCCTTGCATGTTAGTTAGGCAAGCAGGCTCCCAACTGAGCCACACCTCTATATCCCCTGCATGTTGAAATGATACTGTTTTGGATACAATAAAATTATTATAAAATTTAAGTTCATCTTATGCTAATTTTGAAAATGTGACTACCAGAAAATTTGAAATGACCAACATGCCTCATACTTCCAGCTTACTTTTGACTTGTTTTGAACACTGTGGCTGTAGCTTGACAACTCTACTACTGGGCATGGCAGTAATCTCCAAAGGCACACTACCACGGGACTACAGCAAACTCTTCATGTTTTTAGTAGCTCACTTACTAGTAGTCTGATAAGAGACTACAGAAATGTTGAGTGTCTAAGGGCCCACAGAAAAAGGCAGGAAGGGGGGTGCTCTTGTGTACACAAGAGTCATGATATATGACCAAAGTCTGTGCATAAAAAAAGGGGAATAGTCAAAATCACCCTTGAAAATCCTTCATTTATCTATAAAGTAGAGCAAGTGTGGCTATGTGTAAAGAGCTGGTGCATATCTCAGGATTCTGATAGGGTGAACCTCACCAAACTTTCTTTTTCTTGGACATATGAGTGTTACTCAAAAGATACTGCTCCATTCTTGGATCTAATGGAGAAAGATAAATTAAGGAATGTTTTAGCAGATCTTACAGCTCAGGAGCAGTCAGCTGAGCTTCAGTATGGTGGCAAAGACAGTCTAACGAAGAACAGTCATTTCACAAATGGTGCTGGAGCAACAAGCTATCCACAAACTCATACCTCCCCCCCTTCAAGACATATTCTTTTCTCTGCTGCCTTCTTGGAGCACTAAGGATTGAACCCGGGACCTCCACTCCTTGTGCATGTTAGGGAAGTGCTCCACCAATGAGATATCCCAGTCCAGGATCATTGATGTAAACATAGAGCACATAGCCACACAACCTCTAGAAGGAAAAGCAGGAGAAAAATATAGGTGACCCTGGATATATGAGGACCTTTTAGATACAACTCCAGGACCAGCAAGATGGCTTGACAGGTAAGGGTGCTCACCAAGCCTGAGGACATAAATTTGATCCTTGGAATCCACATGATAGAGAAAATTGACTTTCCCAAGTTGTCCTCTGACCTGTACATGAATGCTACAACAAATGTACGCATGCACATGCATACACCCAAACATAAAAATTAAGCAAAATGGAAAGAACACTAAAAGCAGAATCTGTGAAAGAAAGAACATGTGAGCTGATATCCACTAACATTTAGAACATCTGTTCTGTAAGAGATGCTACTAAAAGGAAGAAAAGACAAACACTCATTGGGAGGAAAGTCTTTGCAAAACACCTGACAAAGGAATTGTTATCTAAAATTACAAAGAATTCTTAAAACTAACAATAAGAAAACAACTTAATTTCAAAATGAGCAAAAAAATCTTAACAGCTCACTCAAGCAGCCAAATAGCAACCTAGTATAAAATGCTCAGAGTCATCCATTAGAGGATTGCAAGTTAGCATACAGGATGACCACTGCACACCCTTAAGAATAAAGTCCAAAAGTGAACTGCACTGAATGCTGGGATGGCGTGGGACAACAGAACTTTCTCCATTCATTGGTGGGATACCAAATGCCAGAGTCTTCGGATAAACAACTGACAGGGTCTTACAACACAGGCTTACCTTACCCCTCCACCCAGGAATTGTGCTCTTAATACTTAGCCAAATGAGATGAAAACTCACATGCTCACAAACCTGCATGGGAAAATGTGCAACAGCTTTCTATGTGATGGCCAAAATATCATAAGGAAGAGACAGATACTCTCCAGTGGAAACACGAAAGAGGGGAAAACAGTGTATGCTACTCTGTTATAAAAAGAAGTGAAGCAGCTGGGCATGGTGGAACACACCTACAGTCAACACTCAGGAGGTTGAGGGTTGACGACACTTGAGCTCAGGAGATTATGAGCAGCATAGACAGCATGGAGAGATCTTGGAGAGGAGCTTACTTTGTCCCTCTTCATCCTCAGACCAAGACATCAATAAGTGATCAAATGCATTGCTGTAGTGAATACATACTGAGAACTATAGGCTGGAGTGAGTCGTCCACCCCCCACCTCCAAAATCATGGACTATGTACAAGAAATTACAGGAAGCCACCCAAATCTAAACAAAACTTTATAAGCCATGTTTTCTAAACAAATTTCAATAAATGTGAATAATGAAGTCTAAATTGTTCAATTTGGTCATGCAGAAAGACTGAAGTTACTGTCTTCCCCACTGTTTTTCTCAGGATCAGTACATCAAAATAACCAGGAAATCAAGCTAACTCCCATAGTCCGATCTTACACAAGAATTAACAAACACAAGAAAGAATCAAGGATGCCAAGAATCCCTGCCAAATCCTCCATTCCTTCTCTGGGGCCGGTCAGCTGCTGCAGTTTTCACAGCACAGGGGCTGTGAAATAATACAGCCTTGTATAAATGGTTTTCTTGACAATCAAACCAAAATTGGAGGAAAGCTCTTGCATGCATCTAGCAATTAGGTCCTGGTGAATGCAGTGATCTTCCACAGACCAGCCCACTGGGGAAAGACCAAATAAGGATCGATTCCAGCACATCAACACTAACATAAGGAAGAGAAAATCCTTCCCATACTGCCTGACAGACAGGGATTTTGGAGATTTACTTTACAGACTAGCTTACACCAAACACGACTAAGGAATCTAGTGTCACAAAGTACAAAAACCTGAAAGGCAGGCTTAACTTGGCAATTCAAAATGCACTGAGGGGGTGATTATGGAAATGTCAGCATGTGGGGTACTGAAGGAACATAGCACTGAAAGCCATGTTCAATTATAGAGGTTGGCAAAGTAACATAAGAGATCATCCTAGTAGGTCCCAGGCTACACATAACCTAAGCTGGTCACCTATTTGAACCTTCCTTTCAAGTTTCTTTTTAAAAAATCTTTTAGTTTGTCATTTGTTGCTTTAAAAAAAAAAAAAAGCAAAAGCCTCTTCTCACCAACTATGAATAAAAAAACAAGGAAGCTAAATTATACCAAATGAAATATATATATATATATATTCATAAACATGAAAAAATTTTATTATGTATATTTTACCACAATTTAAATTCTCTAAATATGTATGCCAGGAAAAGGTCTTCAGGAATGCTAGCCTAGACCATGGATTTTACAATTTTGAATTTAAAAGGTTTTCCTTTTCTATTCTTTTCATTTGTGGTAAGACAAATTGAGACATTTTAAAGTTCTCCTATTTGAGCATGTTGTATCTATGTGAATAACTCAGTGTAGCACTGTACTATTTAGCCAGTGAAGTGAGGGACAATGAAGGAGGGATGATTTTTAGATCTGGTGTTCTGTATACTTAATAGCTTTAATATGTAAAGTATTGTGATCCCATGTGTTGCCCCAACACATTTTCTGTCTTCTTTTCTTTTTTTCTCTATTTTTTTTATTTGAATAAGAAACAAGATTGCTTTACATGTCAATCCCAGTTCCCCCTCTCTCCCCTCCCCACTAACACCCTACCTATCACATACCCTTTCTGCTCCCCAGAGAGGGTGAGGCCTTCCATAGGGTGTCTTCAGAGTCTGTCATATCCTTTGGGATAGGGCCTCCCCACCGCCCCCATCTAGGCTCAGGGAGTATTCTTCTATGTGGAATGGGCTCCCAAAGTCCATTCCTATGATAGGGATAAGTACTGATCTACTACAAGAGGCCCCACAGATTTCTGAGGTCTCCTCACTGACACCCACATTCATGGGGTCTGGATCGGTCCCATGCTGATTTCCCAGCTATCAGTCTGGGGAGCAAGAGTTCCCCTTGTTCAGGTCAGCTGTTTCTGTGGGTTTCTCCAGCCTGGTCTTGACCCCTTCGCT
Organism: Cricetulus griseus; assembly: GCF_003668045.3. Taxonomy (NCBI): domain Eukaryota; kingdom Metazoa; phylum Chordata; class Mammalia; order Rodentia; family Cricetidae; genus Cricetulus; species Cricetulus griseus. Next base: position 146,230,940 of record NC_048599.1, on the reverse strand, counting down.
CATGACTCCTCCTTCTCTGTAACTGGGTTCCAGTCTTTTCTTAAATAATGTAGTGTGATTTATTTATGTGCTTCAAACTATCTTCCCCAACTCTCAATTGTTTTTACAAATTTTTCCTGGTTCATAATATTCCCTTTTTGTTCTTGTTGTTTTTTGTTTGTTTTTTGAGACAGGGTTTGTCTGTGTAGCCCTGACTGTCCTTGAACTTACATCTGCCTCCCGAGTGCTGGGATTAAAGGTGTAAAGCACCACTGCCCAGCTAGTATCCTTTCTTTTAATACTGAATACCAGTTTTGATTTGCTTTTAAAAATTAGTACATAAAGTAATGGGATTCGCTATGTGCTTTTCATTATATTTTGTTCTGTTGGTCCTCTTCTCTGGCCCCTCCCCTGGCTGACAGGCTTTGGCAGGAGTATACCAAAATGTCCTGTTTCAGAAGTGCGTCACCAAAGCCTTGGTGCTCTCTTCCTTTGATGTATGTTGCTATGAGTCTTTTCTCATTTCACCATGAACTTTACCAAAATGGGTAAGTTTTGTCTTAAATTCTACTGTCTGAAGCCAGGGGTGGTGACAGACAACTTTAATCCCAGCACCGGTAGGGCAGAGGCAGGGAGATCTCTGTGAGTTCGAGGCCAGCCTGGTCTACAAAATGAGCTCCAAGATAGCTAGAGCTATACGTGGTATGCAGTCTTCCCTGGCGGTGACAGCTCATGTAATTATAGTCCAGGACAAGAAAATTGACACTGGTGCAACTCTGGTAACAAGACTATAAATTTCACTCAGTTTCTGCCAGCTTATGTGTGCGCGCACAGACAAGCACGCGAGCATGCACACAGGCACACATGTAATTTTCACTGGGAACAGAACATAACAGTGAAGGTCTTTTCATATCTCTTCTTCCCAAACACTGTCTTTGTCCTCTGAAACCATTTACATGTTTTCTGTCTTTGTACCTGTGTTACTTTGAATATGTGATATAACAGAATCAGACGAGATGTAAACTTTCCAAAGTGACTTAGTTGTATGTATCAACAGCTTGTTCCTTTCTTATCACTGAGCAGTGCTATGCTGGACAGACGTAGCATGGTGTTTTAATGGTTCACCTTTTGAAGAACATTCCAGTTTCCACTATAATCATGTCATTAATTCACACAGGGAAAATAGTTAAGTTATCAACTAGCAAAAAAGAAGTGTTATGGATTGAACTGTATTCCTGAGAAAATATGCTGAACTTCCAGCCTCTGGTATCTACTACAAATCAGTCAATACCCTGCTCTGCAGTGGAGTCTAGCAGAACCACAGTTCTCTGCTTTTCTTCTTAGCCTCTCAACATAACGTTTCCTGCTGCTTCTTCAGGTTCCCCCTTGGCTGTCCCAAGATCAAGGGAGCTGGACCCTATATTAACTCTGAAACACACACCTGGCTCTTCTCAAACCATCTGCTCTTACATGCCATTTTCTATGAGTTGTACACTTTTACCCTGGGCATTTACCCTGGGCATAGCCCCTGATGGCAGAAGCTGGTCTCGCCTGTACTTCCAGATCCAGCATACAGTTCCACCACAGTGAGTGTGGTAGGGAAGAACTGGGCACTGGTAGAGACCACTGGGTTAAAATACCAATCCTGCCACTTGCTGTGTGGTTTAAAAGCTATTTAGCCTGAGTTTAGTTTCTATAGCTATAAAATGGAGTTGCAGTTCAGTTCCTGTCTGTTACTCATATACCCCTGGGCCAGCTGACTCACGCCTGTCAGCTTCAGTGGCCACACTAGACAGCATTTCCAGGGTTTCTGTTCCTCGACTGAGAAAGATCTACATCTCAGCACCTTCCTAAGAACAGCAGCTGACTCTGACCATTTGTTTGAGATAGTGTCTCAGTTGGATTGGCTCTCTATTGACACTAGAGCAATGAAGATGATTTTTATACCCAAACTTAGTCAGGGAAATGGGGGGCAATGTCAGAAAGAGTTCAAAAATAATAAGGTATAGTGGTGACCTTCTATAATGCCAGCACTCAGGAGGCTGAGGCAGGAAGGTCCTGAGTTTGAAGCTGGCCAACACTTCACAAAGGAAATAATGAAAGAAGAAAACTAGAAGAGAAATTTACATGGGCAAATTTGATGTACATGAAAGAAAATTTTACACTAAAACTGACTGGATCAGACTCAGCTAAACATGGGCAGGGAGTAGAAATTTCCCACCATATTTTGCTGTGTTCTATATCCTGCTGCTGGCAAGATGGTAAACTAGAAGAGGACACCAGTCAGGAAGGGATGCAAGCAGGGTCAATGCAGCTAAGCAACACAAAGTGGCATCTTTACTATAACTGTTAAATGAAGAACACAGCTTAGTGATGGAGAAAAGGCATCATCACTGATGAAGAAAGCTGAGGTTCAGACCCAAGTTCTACAGAGGGCAGGCAGGATCACATAATACCCTGACTGCCATCTTCTATGGAATGACCTTCAGCAAGAACCTGAGCCTGGATGGGCGGTGGTGGTGCACGCCTTTAACCTCAGCACTTGGGAGGCAGAGGCAGGCAGATCTCTGTGAGATAAAGACCAGCCTGGTCTACAGGAGCTAGTTCCAGGATAGGCTCCAAAGCTACACAGAGGAAACCCTGTCTCAAAAAACCAAACCAAAAGAAGAAGAAAAAAAAAAGTATCTGAGCCCAAGTCCTTCCTTCACAGACAGAGAGGATAAGGATACTCACCTTCATGTCTGGAAGAACAAACAGGATGCCAGGAATGAAGTGACCTGTTAAGTGCCAGATCATGGCAAGTGCTCAGACACTGGTCTCCTCTCCTCCCATTTCCTTTCATGCTACTCTTATCCACATGAATTTATTTCCAATGTCCATATCTGAAAACTTGTAAGTTTATTCTCAAGTAGACTCTGAGAATGACGGGGCCCAAGACTTGGGGAGCACTCTGAGCTAGATCATTATGAAAGTCTGGTTCTCTGGCTAGTGTCTAGAGAGACTAACATGTCCAAGAGTACAGATTTGGTGGCTAGGAGACCACTAGGAACTAGAGCGGGTGAGAAGAGAAAGATTACTTGAGCTTTGGCTCCCGTCCTTCGCTGGTATACTGCCAACAGATGAGCCCGATGAGGTCTTGCACCCTGGCGCTGGCCATTGTCACCACGGTCATTGGCAGCAGTCTGTCTTGGCTTGAATGCAGGGGGAGGTAGACGTCGATCTTCTTAGTTGCAGTTGTACCCACATGACCCTGTGGAGGGAGCACAAGTATCAGAGAGTAAAGCACACAGCTGTGGTCTTGCATGCACTATGGGTCCTAGCACAACTCTGCTGGTCTGGGTCAGCACAGACATTTCCTACCCTTTCTACATAGACCCACTCTGAGCCTAGCCAGTCTCAAGGTGAACAAAGTCTACGTTCAGCAAGGTGAATGTGCTCTCCTAAAGGAACAAGTATGAACATGAGCAGAGTTGGTGCTTGGATAGACTGGATTTGTTATCAACTCTCTGCCCTTGGAGAAGACACTAACAGACTCTGGCACTGGCTGCCTTCCTTAGTAACAGCCATGTCTCTCCTGGAGAAGTTGAAGAGGAGGCACTTACACTGGGACCAAGAGCTTGTCTATGTGTCTGCGACTTAAGGAACTAACTCCATTGGGCAGTGCACCTGCTTACTTAAGTGCCACACAAGTTCAAGGGTCCTTAATCTTCTCTTACTATTCAACCTACATGACTCTATGATTCTTTCCACATACTGGGCCCTCCTCTCTCTATATTCTCCTTTTCACTATCTGGAGCACTAGAACTAGTCAGCAACACAGCCAAGCTGCTTTTCAAACATTCTTCTTTCTACTTCTGTGCCTTAAGCAAATCTCCATATGGGGGAGGGCAAACAGGACTCCCTACCTCTCTTCTCTTCCCCTCTGTACCTCCTAAGTTGCCCTGCTGCCCATGGTGGCTTCAAACTCATGATCCTCATGCCTTGGCTACAGTTATAAGCACATTCCACCATGTCCTGATCTTCATCTTCTTTTTCAAGATCCCCAAATCCACAAGGTAAGGAGGTCATGTAGGTTGTTCTTTCCCCACTAACACTTCCAAACTATTATTTCCTTTGGCAAAATAAAAATAAAATAAAATAAAATAAAATAAAACAATTCCTGTTCTACGTAGTTCCAAACCATCTCCTGCTCTGTTCTACAAGGCCCTGGGCCTCCCCCTTCCTCAACAGAGACTGGAGCTCAGTCTTCTTGGTTCATAGTCTTAACTTACTCACAAACATCATAAGGAGAAAAGAGCACAGATACTTTAAGTTTATATTAGTGTGCTTTACTGCCCCATTCTCTCCTACCCCGAGTTACACCGGCAGCCTCCTCATTGCAGCAAGTGGAGCCACAAACACAACTGCTACTAATGTCCCGGATCCTTTCTCCTTCTACTGTCTCTCTACTCCACTAGTAAGTTCTAGGACAACTACTGTCAATCTGTGCTTCAATGGAGAAGAATGGTCTTTTCAGGGAACATCAGTGGGATGACCAAATAGCAACATAAAAAACAGATGAATTTGCATTCCTACATCAGCATATACAAAGATCCAAATGTAAGAGGTAAAAATATAAAAGTCATAGTATGATAAGTTTTCATGATTTTGAATTAGGCATGAATTTCTTTAAATGACACAAATAAAAGCAATAAAAAATAAATCAATTTATTAAAAATTTTAAAATGTGTTCCCCAAAGAATACTGTCAAGAACATGGAAAGGTGAGCCATAGGAAGGGAAAGAGTTGCAATCCATTTATCTACTAAGGGCCTACCATCTTGAACACACTGAGAACTCTCACACTACAATAGAAAAGATAATCCAATTAAGATACTGGCAAAGGATTGAGTAGACATTTCTCTGGAGAAGAAATACAAGTGGTCAATTAATACATGAAAGGACACTCCACGCCATCTATCATAATGCAAGTCACAGCCACAGAGAAGCTGTTAAATATATATGGTGTAAAGGCAGATACAAAACCATTCCATGTACACACACACACTTCCCCAAATGCATGCACACCAGTAGAATACTCCTTACTATAAGTACATCTTGGTTTTGATTTGCAGTATGAGGGAGGGACTTGACACTAAAAGCCAATCACATTACAATCCTCTTCAAATTTTTCTAGTGAGTAAATGACAATGAATAAAGCCCAAACTCTCACAGATCCGACAGATCTGGTACCTACCCACCTCTCCATCATTTCCCAATGCCAAATCCCTTGCCTGCCCATCAGGGTTTAGCCTCCTTGGCCTGGATATGCTCTCAGGATGTGTGTCTGAACACATATCTGTGTATACTTTGTCTGCATCTCTTACTCTAAGACCTTACTGGGCACAACTGGTTACATCTGGAAGGCTGTGCTCCATCCATCACTTGTCATCCTTTGATGTGTGCTCTTGGCCATGTAACTAAGTCTCTCTGGGATTCTGTTCTTCACATGTAAAACGATAAGACTCTCATGAGGACTGATGCTGATGATGCTATAAAGAGAAGAGCCTCTCAGTTACTCTCCCACAGGTACCACACTCATTTCCTTTGTACCCCTTAACAATTTAAGATGACACCTTTATTTACGTTCATCTTCAGTATATGCCTTTCCCACAAAAGCAGTGACACTGTCTCTTTGCTTCTTGCTCCATACACAATGCCTAGCACGAAATTGTTAGTCAAGTCATGCTGGCAACTGTCTGTAGTCACAGGTAATTGGTAGGAATATGAGGTCTGCCTGGCTGGCATAGTAGAACTTTATACCTACTTACATTAAATGTCAAATAAACAAACAAAACACTGTTGAATGGCCCAAATGCCTATTGGCACATTCAATATTCATTTCTTTTCTCCCTCTTGCCCGTTTTCATTGGTCTGTTTCCTGATCATACAGGCAAATAGATTTAGCCAATCACATGGTTTAACTTTTTAATTCTAGCATTCTAAGATAAAAAGAGTCAGAACCCGAACGAGGAAAGTAAGATAAAGTTGGTTTAAAAAACACTTAACATAACTGTTACTTCTCTTACAATGCAACAATGAACATTAGATCAAGTGATTGTTGCCCAAGTCTAAAGGTATCAAGTGATTATCAAAGTCAAAGTTCTCTACAGTGTTCTCTGTCTTCTTCATAGTCATGGCCTATATACACCCCCACATTCCTGCATGCTTTTTAGCTTAGAAATAATAACTGCAATGGCTAAGCAAGGCTTCTCCAGCAAATATGCTGATATTGAGGCAGGCAGAGGGTGAACTAATAACAATGGACCTTTCTGAAGGGGTGTGATGGCTGGTCTTGGTTGTCAACTTGACTACAGTGGGAATCTGAAGCTAAAATCCAATCTTCTGGTCACACCTCTGAGGGACTTTTTTCAGTCAGGGTTTTTCTGTGTAGTTCTAGCTGTCCTAGAACTAGCCAGAGTGCTGGTATTAAAGGCATATACTATCAAGGCCTAGTTGAGGGATTCTTCCTAATTGGATTCTGAGATGGGGAGACTCTCCCTAATTCTGGCCTCCTTCTTTTAGTGCAGCCCACATAAAAGGACATGGAAGATATAAGTCTTGCTTTGGCAGGCTTGCCCTCATTCCTACTGGAAAAGTCTATTCCCCTGTGGCTGAACAGACTCCAAAGTCTACTGAAAACATGCAGCTCTCCAGGATTCCTCCAGGCTCAAGCAGCAGACTGGCACTGCTAAGACATCCAGTAGTCTTGTGGACTGGACAACTTCTGGATTCTTGGCTTTTCCCTTGGGAAAGAGCCACTATTCAACTATCCTTACCACAGCCTGTAAAGCATTCAAGTTGAGTCATCTTGCCAGCCTGCTGCTTTCCCTTTTTATCCTCATATATCTTCCTCAGTAGCAGAACTACAGCTGAGGGGCCAGGGGGCTGACAGCTCAAGATGAGGAGACCCACTGGGAAGACAATGTGAATCTACTTCACAGACTGCAACATGCTTCCTAAGTGCAGAGCAGCTTATTAGATACTTTTGATTTCAGATCCATTTTGATTTCATGATCACATGGGGTCCAAAATGATAAGTCACAAGCTCTAGAAAGAATACTGAACAGGGCACTGGTGGCACACGCCTTTAATCCCAGCACTCGGGAGGCAGAGGCAAGTGGATCTCTGTGAGTTCGAGGCCAGCCTGGTCTCCAGAGCAAGTGCCAGGATAGGCTCCAAAACTACACAGAGAGACCCTGTCTCGAAAAACAAAACAGAACAAACAAACAAAAACAAAACAAAACAAAGAATACTAACTATTCTAGTAAGAACAGATTTGTTTATTGATTTGGCTCTATCTCATTTAATTTGCAACCTAACTCTAAGAGAGGCTTCTACCATTACCCTTATATTCCAGAGGAGAAAACTAAGGCTTCTGGGGATACAGTGTCCTGTTCAATGTACCATAGCTACATGGAAGACTACAGTTCAACCTGAACCACCCTAACTCCAAAGCCACTGTTCTTAATATCAATCCCTTTACCCGCTTAGTCAGTGCAAATGCTACCAACCTCCTCTCTGCAGCTCACCTACTCTCTTTCCCCTTGTCCTCATAAATACAACAAAAGCTCCACCTGGAGTAGCCTCCTAAAGAAGGATCTAGATCTGGGGGGACTAAGACCCCCAAGGATGCCCTCTGCAGGACAGTCACCGAGTTAGGAAACCCAGCAGCTGTTAACCCTGCTCAGAACATGAGTGAAGCGCTTCATCATTTTAATCTTCTAATTCCTTCCTGGGAAAGTACCTTGTACAAATCCTGAAATTATCTATTTTAATGAGGAGGCTCTTCTGAAAAAGCTCCAGGTGATGGCAGTGAGCTCAACTAAGAGTCCCTGTGTTGCAAGACTTACAGAAAATCATCTAAAACATAAAACAATCCATCAACATAATAGAAAGTAATTAACTTATAAAAAAAAATAAGGTGACCAAAGGATTAAAAGTATTCATCATGCAACAAGAAAGCAATATTCCAGAGGTCTAACTATTAGAAAGTAACTAGCAATAAATAAAGCTCGTGTCACACAGCAATTTAGGTGCTCCCCAATACAGGACTGGGGAGATAAAGCCATAATTAGAGCACAAGAGAGGGCTTCATGGGAAAGCGTTCGGCTATACTTTTCTCCTCTCTCATGCATTCAAATACCCACTATAACACACGCTGGGATCAAGTCTAATAAACACAGTGCTGAGCATCCTTTCAGCAGTCTTCCAGCTGCACAGTAGTGAGCACACTAAGAAGGAAAATATGAAGGCTGCCAAGAGAGCCCGGGGCAGTCACCCTGGGAGAGGTTGGCAAAGGCATCTTAGGAAACAGTCATGCCCTGTCATAGAGCCATGAGTCCAGGAAGAAGCCACTATCGCTGTCTTGTGTACAATCAACACAACAGGGGTGAGGCAGAGGTTCCTTTGGAGACACTCATCTATGAGTGATTTTAATTTTTTGCTTTGTATTTTCTATAATGAACACGATGTTTAGAATTAGAAACAAAATACCATAATCATAAACAACAATAGCAAAAAGTTGATTAAAAAGAGCAAGAGTAACTACCACACAAGGCTTAAGGGCATAAGGTAAGAGAACAAAGTTCCTTGTTGGAAATGCAACCCATGTTAAGACATTACGCAAATATTTACTAGGAAGATACTATGTGGGCTAGGACTATAGCTCTAAAGTAGCACTTCCCTAGCATAAGCAAGGCCCAGGGTTAAATGATTTTTATTAATGAAAGATAAAAAGCAATGAACCCAGTTGGTGAGATGTCTCAGCACTTGCTGCCAAACCTGATGACCTACCTGGGACTCACCTAGTAAAAGAACAGAATGGACTCCCTGAAATTGTCCTTAGGACACACTGTGGCATAAGCAAATGCACACACATCAGCAAGTAAGTTCTAAACATGTAACTTAATCTTGTGTTTTTAATAATGACTTACAGTTAGTCAACAAATGTGAAGCTGATCCATGCTCTCCACAACACACTAGGAAGGGAAAGAAGGCAAAGCCTCAAGCTTTGAGACAACAGAAGAGTACTTCCTCAGCACAAGGGCAACCCACACTGAGTGGAGGGACGGAAGCCCAGACCTCAGGCCTCCCAACTGAGGGCTCTGAAAATGCTGCTGGAACTTCCCATTTAGCCTGTGTTCTCTGCCATCAGCTCTCCTGCCATCTGAGCACTTACAAGGCTTTTTGTACCTACTGGATGACTGGGGTCACCCAGGCTAGGAGCTGCTACAACTCTTTCTTGCACTGGCTTCTATACCACTGGCTCTGAAATCTCTCTCAAATCTTGCTCTTCCTTCCTTGTGACACTGGCCCACACAAAAGCTGCACCATCTCTATGCCATACCAGAACAGCAGCATTCCAACTTGTCTTACCTTAGGAAGCCCAACCTTCTTCCTGCCAACAATGAGAAATTTCCCTCAAACCACAGCTCACACCAGACAGAAACACACTTGGTGCTAGCAACCCTGCCTCAGCCTGGCAGCTTACAGACTGGTCAACCAGGCCCAGAGCCTCATTGCTACAACATACAGCAACAATTCAGAATAGAGCTGGATCCAGGTTTGAATCCCAGCTCTACTGTTAGCTAACCTCAGACACGCCTCAAAATCTCCACTTCTTCACTGGAATCTATTTCATTACATCGCATCACATCACAAGCACTGACCAAGGAATGAAAGCTTTCTTCTGCCCCTGAACTTAAACATCTTCTAAGAAGAGGATGTCCAAAATAACTCTCTCCTCGGATTCCTAGCAATTCAATTGTCACAACCTTACATTTCACTATTTTTGTTTTTTAATCTACCCCTGCCTTCTTCTCTACCAGTTCAAGTGAGAATTATAGAGAGGGAACAACTTCTATCTGCTCCTTGGGTTTGAAGTACCACAAATGTTCAGGGTTAGCTTGATGAGCTTCACATACTCCTCACATTTCCCTCTTCTTTCTTATCCCACATAAACAGACTGCCTCTGCTACTCCAGAACACTCTCTTCTCTGAAATGCCTCTTGCACATAACACAGGACCTGACATATAGCAGGTGAGGAATAATGATTTAAGACACTTCACTACACTGTAGCTACATAGCTGAACATTTTAAACATTCCACTATTGTAAGATGTATTCTCTCCAACATTCTTTGATATAAATATGTACCTATTCTAGGAATAGATTACTGAGTGAAGGGATATGAGTCTTTTTATCTGATGATACATTGGAAAAGCTCATTCTTTTGAAACCATTTTCAAACCTATCAAGAGAATAACAACATTATGAACCAAAGCCATCTAATTAATAACTAGCTTTTCCAATCTAAATATGTAAAGTTTAAAAATAGTTTATCACATGGAATGTAAGTAATATCAACTTAAATTTACAACACTGAACATGATAATGGATTAGTCTATTCATACTGTATCTTTGCCCATGTGTCTCATTAACTAAAATAATATGTAACCTAAAAATACAAATATATAACCTTTATAAACATTGCCGAGCAAAATTTCAAGATTATACACTTCATAATTTCCAAAATAGAGAAAGCAGAAAGAACAACAGATGCTGCTCAGTTTCAAATAATCTTTTTAAAAATAATTTTATGTTAAACTAGGTGTGGTGTACACCTTTAATTCCAGCACTCACGAGGCAGAGGCAGGCAGATCTCTTCAAATTCAAGGCCAGCCTGGTCTACATACAGAAAACCTGTCTCAAAAACAAAAACAAACAAACAAACAAACAAACAAAACCCAAACAACAAAAAAAACCCTGTATTTATTTTATGTGTATGGGTATTTTGCCTGTATGTACATCTATGCCCCATATGTGTGCCTGGTGCTTGAGCTGGCCAGAAGAGGGCTTTGGATCCCCTTAAACTGGAGTTACAGACAATTGTGAGCTGTGGGTACCTGGAATCAAACCTAGGTCCTCTGGGAGAGTAGCCAGTGCTCTGCTGAGCCATCTCTCTAACACACACACACACACACACACACACACACACACACACACACACACACACACTTTTTGAGAGAGGGATTCACTATGTATCCCTGGCTGGCCTCAAATAGGTGATCTTCTTACCTCTGCATGCTGCTGGGATTACAAGCTTGTGCTACATGGCATGCTTAAAATAATCTTCAATTAGGAACTACCCACATCAAGTGGATCAACTGAACTAATATTTAAGAACACAAGGCTCAGTTAGCAGGGCTACTTAACATCATTTCCAATAATAAATTGAATAACATCTCCAAACTGTTGCTAAGTGTTCAATTTCTCTGCCAAGGGAAGGAAACAGAAAGGACAGACAGCTTGGCTTCTGCAATTAAAGAGACAAAAAGCAGGCAACATTATTCCATTAATCACAACTGTATAAGCAGATCTTTATATGTATTTTTAATGCAGAAATAAATGTATCAATGTATCCAGACAACATAATAGTGCAAAGTGATAGAAGGATTCTTTGTAGCCTTTGAAAGGAAACATTCTGTTTAAGGAGTGGCTGCCATGCAACTCTACTGACACCTTTCTCCTTAACTTCCTCAACAGACACAGAAAGGTGCTGTGTTTCATAGGTGCCAAGTGAGATCTGGTACACTCAAATGCTCACTTCTCTGGGGATATTTTAATAGCTTCCATTTGAAGAGAAGTAATATTTCAAACATAATCCAGCATAAACCAGATTATCTAATTATGAGAAATAAAGAGGTTATATATAATGGAGGGAAAACTTCTAAACACCACAATTTTATGGGATCAGAAAATGAACTTTTTTTACATTCAAAATAGCAGCAATGAATATGAATAGATTTTGTATAAAATTCTACGACAAATCCATTCAGAGCAATGAAGTTGGCTTTGTACTGCTATCTTAACCCTCAATAAATCTGGACTGCTTAAAGGCTATTAAATTAACATTTCCCTGATCTGGCACCTGTAGTCAAGTTAATTTGTCAAAAACATTTCTACAGTTTGTCACTGGACACTGTATTTTCTGACAAGCTTAAAATAAAATTGACAAAATCTCATTAAGTCCCTCTGAATCACCAACCTTGGTTCCATTAAGCTTTTATTATCAAGAACGTCAAATGTCACTCCTTCTTTAACAAGGTCAAGTTCTGATCTGGTGCCTCTCGGATCTTGCCATCATAACGAAGCTGGGAGGGAGCACAGTGTGCAGTGAGTGAAGAACATAGGCTGTAACTCACACCTGCACACAGTGCCACTACAGTCTGGCCTTTAGCAACTTAAGCTCTTTGGGTCATGATTTCTTAACCCACAAAGCATGAAGACCTGAGTTTGGATCTTCAGAACCCATGTAAGGTAGTAGGCATTGGGCCAGGCATGGTGGCACAAGGCTTTAATACCAGCACCTGGGAGTCAGAAGCAGGCAGATCTCTGTGAGTTCGAGGCCAGTCTGTTCCACAAGCAAGCTCTAGGTCAGCCAAAGCTATACAGTGAGACCTGTCTCATATAAACAAGAGAAAGTTGGACACAGTGGCACAGTGCAATATGGTTAACTAATCTAGCCATCAAGGGGCTCCAGGTTCAGTGAAAGAGCCTGGCTCAAGAAAATAGGTAAGTAAGTAAGTAAATAAAATGAAAGCAACACAGGCAGGAACCAGAGTCAGCCTCTCACCTCCACACACATGCATGAGAATACAAATTGCATAAACTGCACATACACACGACATTAAAAGCATGGATAACAGCCCTAAAGGGTTGTACAGAGAGCCTGATAAGATTACACACAGAACTTCTGTTTTATCTTCAGTAAAGGTTCATAAAATTTCACTGTCCACTATGTGTTTTCCTACTTTATAATCACAGACCTAAAAGTTTTTATTGACATCTGCAGACTTAGAACTCTTGGGACACCTTCTGGGCACCCCCTTAAAACACCATCAGAACACTGTGTCCCACAGCCTCCCCTAAAGACCTACACTGACATGGCCCTGCCACCTGCTGAAGCAAGCCTTCTGCCTCACTCCTAGGGACAGTCTTGGTGGTTAAAAATGTTTCTTTCTATTGAATGAAATCTTCCTGCATGCAGTGTTTGCCCACTAATCTTAGTTCTAGCCTAATGACATCTGGACAAGTCTACTGCTGCTTTACAGCCTCCCCTTTAAACACCCATGACCAAAACTCAAACTACACGAAAACAAACCAAACAAAAAGCCTAATGCCACCCTAGCTAGTCAGTACCGTGGAGTACACCAGACTGCAACCTGTTCAAAAAGACAAGATAGTACAGAAAAACCATAACATTAGAGCAAATGTAAATCCACAGTCTTAGATTGGAACTAGGAAAGGAAGTTGTTGCTCTCAGGAAAAATATTCTCTATTTAAAATATTTTGATACTCTGATCCTTCTGAAAAAAAAAAAAGTCTAACACCACTGTTTTAAAAATATTAGTTATCCTGTGTTGTTTGAGCAATAAACTTAAATAATTTTTTAAGTTAGCAAATGAGTCAGTGGACATACTTGCTTGCTGCATAAGCCTGACAACATGAGTTTTGAACTCGGTTGAAAGACAGAACTGATTCCTGGAAGCTGTCCCCTGACCTCCATACACAAGCTCCCTAGCAACACACACACAGTAATATAACTGCTTTTTTTTTTTTTTCCCCCTAGACAAGGTCTTACTATGTAGGCCTAGCTAGCCTGGCTAGCTCTGTAAAGCAGCTGGCCTCAAACTCAGAGATACATCTTCCTCTGCCTCTGAAGTGCTGAATTTAAAGGCTTGCACCACAAAGCCTATCCAATAAAACAAAAATTTTAAAATATATATCAACTGGAAAATTGAAGTCACTCATGTTCAAATATAGCTTAAACATTTCACAAAGAATGAGAATGCATGAGGGAAAAACTGAAAGCGTTTTCAAACTGTTAACAGTAGTCATTCTTCCCAAGCTTAATGAATAACATACTTCCTGATATCATCAATGTCTACCATGCTGGTCTGTACTTTGGACTTGTTAACTTCGAGCTGCACAACAATGAGCAACTCTGCAACCTCTCTGAAAATCAAATTTCCTCAGCTGTGGAATACAGGTGAGAATATCTATTTCAAAATAATGGCAGACTAAAGCAAAACTGAAGCCTGTGCCAGGCCTTTGTGTGGCTGGTGCAGCTCTGCACAGAGGCCTTGGGTTGGTGCTTGGTGTCTCTCCTGCAAGAGCTCTGCTCCTGAGACTGTTACAGTCTGTGACACTTCTTTCTGTGGTCTAAGCTGCTGCTAAGGTCAAGCAGATTTCTGGACAAAATATCTCTCTAAGCAAAGGGAGGCACGGGCAACAAAGAAAAGCCAGTGCTCTCTTACCTGACCTAGAGATGGTTACAGCTTATCCTAGGATGTGTGCTCACAGGTACAATCCAGCTACATTGAAGCCATCTTTACAGCATGAAAAGTGTCCATTTTGAATTTTCATAGCCATTATGGGATTCTTTGATCATAAAATGCTACACAGCACTTTGCACTTAATTATACAAACAATGGCTTTTACAATGATGATAATATCAGGGAACGGTAATTTGCATGAACTAAGCCCCATCGCCTAGCATAACTTTAGAGATCTCTTTATTATTAAATCATTTATATAATAAAATCAATATGCTTTAAAAGTAAAAATGGGTTTTTTTAAGACCATAAAGAAGAGTTACATGTTTTAAACTCTATCAATTTTCATAGTATAATGAGTCATTTTAAGATTTAAAACCAACTTTCAACACTAAAACTGAACAGAGAATGAATGCTTGGCTCCATTATTAGACGGGGGAGCTCTGGCAAAGGTTACAATTGGCCATAATCCTCAACTACAGAGGAACTCTGGCACAACCCTTCCAATTACCCCATGGACAACTGAATTTCAGAGATAGTGAAGCATTTCAGAACAGAGTTAGAAAAACAGTGAAGGAAATAATCCAGACACATATTGTATAGAGTTTCAGTTGATTAAACATTATAAAATTCTTTAACCTTAAGTTCTATCATTTCCTTGAATTAACCAGTCTTCAAGACCTGCAAGTTTGTGCTAGGCTACTCTAACACTGTTCTAACACTGTAAGACTTAATGTTCTTCATTGACAGAATTCAAACATTTCACTGAATTATTATTTAGTAAGTCCTAAGAACCTTTTAAAATTAATCTTTCAAGTACATACAGCTTATCCAAAATCAGGCTATAATTAGACAGCCCTGGCATAAACGGGCTTACTACTTTATTTGCTCAATCAGTTTATGTCTCTTCAGTAATTATAATTAATTCAAGTCCCTGATGCACCTCCTAGCAAACAATGTAAAAACATCAGACAAAATGGAAATAAATAGCCTTACATTTCTCCAATTATGACATTCACTTTCATCTTCAAAATGCATATGTGTGATCTGGGGTGGGTCTCCTCTGTGCAAGAAAAGGCCACACAAAGAACCTACAACTCAGCCACCAGAAAGAAAACACATTACACTTTCCACAGGAAAACACAAACGTTAAGTGGTCAATTGAAGATTTTCACTTAATGGTTTATAAATGCCCAGAAACAGTATTAGCAAGAAAAAGATAAAGCAAATTATTATTACATATCTAGAGTGCACTGACAATCACTTGGAGTTATACACAAAATGTATAAACACAAAGTAGTACCCAAAAATCCAGGAAGTCTTCAGCCGTCTCCAAGAGGAAGGAAACTGTTTAAAAAGGAGGGGAGTGTAGGGTCCATGAGTGCTGAGGACAGTTAGTGCTGAGCACTGAAAGACAACCAAGTATGCTGGTGCATAACTGTAATCTCAGCACTCCAGAGGCAGAGCAGAGGCAGGATGATCACTGCAAATTTGAGGCTACCCTGGCTTTCACAGTGAGCTCCAGGCCTGCTTAGGCTACACAGTGAGATCCTGACTCTACAAAACAAAACAAAAAATGAGTAATAAGAAGTAGTGTTTGCCTATCACCCTTTGCAATGAGGAATGTACAAAGCTGCACAAGCAGGCTGCCAGGAAGGACACAGGCCTTACTGTATACAGATGTTTGTGCTCCCATTTAGCTCTCTGCCACTGCTCGTCACCATTAGTTGGGCATCTAGCCAGAGTCCCAGTATTTGCTACACATGATTTTCATTTAATTTACCCCAAAGTCTGATGAAGATCGTCTTGGTGCTGAGGAATATCATCACGTAGGCTGCTCCAAATTCCTTATGAGACAGAGTGTTAAGTTCTCGTCCCAAGAGAAACCCCTATCCCTGGGTGAATCTCACACCTGAAGTACAGAGTATCTAGCAAAGGGTACAAATGCTGCAGCTACAACTTCAAAACTAGGAATCACCACTGGCAAGAAAGGAAGAAGGACAAAGGAAGGGCTGCTCCAGTTACTCGGGGAGTGGAGAGGCTTCAGGTCCCTGTGTTGTTGGGCACACCCTGTTTCTGGGGTTAAATGCAAAGGAGCACTCGGCCCCTTAAGAAGCTGGCAGGGCCTCCTCTTTAGTGTTCACATGCAGCAGTCAACACTGACTCGTCGGCTATAGAGACAGCCAGCTACTCTTTGACAGAGAGATAAACCTGTCATTGTGAGGCTACTAAGTCTGGCCACCCAAGTGGCAGTACTCCAGTGTGCTCTCATCCAGGGAGAAAACAACGATTTGGTCCCTGGAAGAGCCAGCAGAATACCGGCAGCATCAACCTCCAGTTGGCTCGGGGCTTGAGGAGGCCACAGTGCTTCTCAGGTTGCAATCCTCTGCAGAAAGGGGCAGCCCAGACTTGCTGGCTTGCAGAAACTCAAGAGTCACTGTGCACCTGGGTCCCTAGGGTGTCTATCTTAGTCCCCTGGCATTATTTCTTCATGTTCAAACTGAGGCTCAGTCAGTCTCATCTCCTTTGAGGTCCTAACTAAGCCAGATGCAGGCAGAGTAGGGATTTTTATCTTATTAAAATAGATATGGCTAATTTGTCTTTTCAAATTCATTTTAAATTAAATTGGATTTCCTGGGAAGGCTGCTGGGTCAGTTCCCCTGCTGGAAGGCAGGACAAAGGTTAATTGCACGCCCTTCACCAGCTCTTCTGCTCTCCTGGGCAGACTCTGATAACCTGCCCCAGAGGTGGGGAAGGCTTTGGTTTATTGGGCAATAATGCTGCCATTAGAACCATTTACCATTATGCCAGGAAACATTTTTTTTTTAACAAAACAACAACAACAACAAAACCACCCCAAGATATGACTGCAATAACAAGAAAATGCAATGGTGCTACCAAACTTAAAGCTAGTTTTTAAAACACAAAACCAGACACCTGAACTCTTTGGTTCCCTAAAAAGCCCCAAATGATGCAAAAGTGTACACTCTTCTGGAACAAACTGTTCACTTTAATAGAAAATTCTACTAATGCTTTCACTTAATTTATCTCATTTTAGGCTGTCTACATTCATGAAAATTTAACCCAGTAACTCCCTGTTATACAAAGCATAACAAAGTATGAATACTTAAATACAATGTAAATAAAGCACTTTATCAATTATATTTTTGTATTCTAAATTAGTGACTTCACTTAGCATGTCTGCCTTGCACAGCACCACACTATTTTTCAATTAAAAGTCCAGATGTTTCAAAGGCTCTAGTAGGCAACAGCAGTTATGAGAAATGCTTTCTCTGCATTGTAATCATCACCACCACATCAGCTCTAGGCTGCATTAACATACTCATGTTTTATTCCAGCTCCCCTTCTCACAGAGCAGGGAATTATACAA
This sequence comes from Cricetulus griseus, assembly GCF_003668045.3. Taxonomy (NCBI): domain Eukaryota; kingdom Metazoa; phylum Chordata; class Mammalia; order Rodentia; family Cricetidae; genus Cricetulus; species Cricetulus griseus. Next base: position 146,213,193 of record NC_048599.1, on the reverse strand, counting down.
CACAGCAAAGAAGCACAGGCCTAAAAGTTGGACAGTCAGTTTCCTCTATAAACATTCCTGAGCTGCACATTCTCACACACAACTTTAGGATGTTATGGAGCAGATTTCACTGTAGGTAAACTTGCTTCTTAGCAGGAACAATGACCACTTTGATTTTCCTTCCTGGTGCTAGGGAATGAGCCCATGGCCCTGACATACTTACTGCACAGCAATCTAACAGTGATTGCTTCAATAATCTGAGCATGTGTGAATAAAGAATGAAGCACCATACAGACTTAGGTACAAATACTATTTAATGTGTTATCTATGTGCTTGTGTCTAGCTAATACTAAAAATCAACTAGAACTTTGAGTATTTAAAAGCCACCCATCATTTGTTACAATTAAAGCCATTTATTCTAATTTTTAGTATCAGTGTCATCTCTTGAACAATTCAATTTTTATCTTCCTAAGCAAAACGACAATTTACCTGAGCTGAGATTGAGCAAGTACAACAATTACCCTGTTCCCATTCAACAGAAAACAATAACAGAGCCGAATAGAATGAAGTTCTGTCAGCTGCAACAAAAATGATTCTGCATTTAATATTTCATTAATTAAATGCCTCTTTTCCCACAAATAGAAATGAAAGACCTATATTATAAGAGATATTCCTATGCTTGGTAAATACAGAGTAATTTTTAGAAAATTGTAGGTTCTCATCATTAAGAGAAACATTAAAAAAATTAACTTCAATTCTAATTTTTGAGCTATTTTACAAAGTTCTTTCATCTGGAATATTCCAGGAGGAGCTGTTCTAACGCAGATGCTATTCAAAAGATAAATGCCTTTACAAACGTTTCCACCTCAGAAGGGTCAATCCTGGCAGGTTCTATCTCAGCATCTGCAAACAGACAGCTTCTGCTCTTTCCTGAAGGAATCTTAGGTAGAACATTTTTAATACATCACTATGTCACTTTTTAATGTGCCCCAATCTATTAACCACATGGCAAACTAACAGGGATTTTTAAAATATGGGTTTTATGGCTTTGTGCTGGTGATTAATTAAATAAATAGCCACCATTTCACAAATCATCCCACTAATTAGTCTAAAACAGACACTTTGCATTCACGGGTACTCCTGCCATCTGAAGCTCACAGAAGGGCAGGAGCTGTGCGGCACGGCCATGTCTCCCTCTGCACTTTGGCGCCCATTGTTGTGGCTCATGGCTGGCATCCTCCCCTGCCACCCAGAGGCAGAGGTGCCATCGTTGCAGGTGCTGTAGTCAGCTGGAATTTGGCTCCAGCTGTTCAGGAAAGATGTTCCCCGTAATTATTCTCTTACCCTAAAGGAAACAATGGAATAACAAAGGACTTAGTGCAGCCTCCAGCTGCAAACATAGAGCTTCACCAGCAGGCTCAGGAGCAGGTGAGGGAGCAGGACAGGACCGACCTAGGGAGACTGCTAGGTCAAAGCAGCTTTTCTTAGACCTCAAAACATGTTATATCATTATCTTGAATTCAGATATTAAGCAATTACTTCCAAATTCCTATTAAAGACTGAGGTCACTCTACTTTGAGACTGACTGGAATCAACCATGGTTGTTTTAGTAGCATATTTTAAAAGACAGTAATTCCTCTGAAAGCACATTAAACTGAGAAATACTTCTTAGTGCCAGGAAAGAAAAAAAAAAAGAAAGAAAAAGAAAAAATCAAATGGCAATGTATCAAGAATCTGATATCCTTCAGGAAATGTACTGAGTGGTTTCCAATCTTAAAATTCATTACAGACGGAGGAAGGAGCCTTCCCTAGGAAAAGCACACTATCCTACCAAAAGGGCTGCCCTCCTCCTCAGCTTTAGTTAGCAACATGTCTAAAAATGAGAGGAGGAAGTGGGGGTAGGGAAAAGATCTGGGCTCTGAACTAAGGCAGACCCAGTGTCCTCCCCTGCATCTACCCTCAGTAATTCCACGGCACTAAGACACAGTCCCAGCACATTCTTGTATAGCAGATACTAGAACACCCCAGCCATGAGGAATCTCACGAAATCATTTAAAACTGGGCAAAGGAAAGAACCAAGCAGACTGAACCTAACCCTGCACATGCTGTGCTTTAAATAGGAAGATACAAGCACAAAACACACACAAACACAAAGCACAACAGAAAACCACCATCTGGACCAGAGGCAAAAGAAACGACAGTCTATAGCTCTGCACCAAGCTGTGGGCAAGTGCTGCTGAGACTCTCCAGGCGAAGAGACTGGAAAGAAGCTGACTGGGCTTGAGATTCAACAGACTTGCATTAGAATTCTGGCAACTTACTAGATAACCTACAGCAAGTCCGTCCACCTTTCTAATCCTGTTTCCCTGTTCAAAATATAGTGCAGCCTGCACAGGGAAGCTGAGAAAAAAGAGAAAAGTGTAGACGCATTCTAGCGAACAGCAGACATTCAACAGCATCTAGATTAAGCTGAATCACACAAAACTCCTGGCATTCAGTCATTTATGGCCTACAAAGACTGTAATTTTATATGGCAATATTATAGTGACTGAGACAATAAGTATTATGAGTGAGCTGGAGAAATGAGTGAAAATTCTCAAAAGGTGAGTGAATCTCACTCCTACCAAAGCAAAGGAAAACAGTCATGTTTGTTACAAAGGTGTTCTTAAAAGTCTGTCTCTGATTCCAATAGTTTAGCAGCTGGTGCTTATTAAACACTGCTATGGGTCTTACTATCCCATGAATGACATACACTATGACTATGTAAAAGTCTCAAAATAGCTCAGTGAGGTAGAGTCACCCATTCTTCCTACTTTGCAAGAAAGCTTTTAGAAATGGTATGACCTGCCTGAGGTCATAGATGGTAAATTAGGTTGGGTGCAAGCCTGGAGCTAACTCCAGAGCCTGCATTCTCAGCCATTACTTACACTGCCTCCCTACAACACTACTTACTGTGTATTTAATAAAGCTGTGTGAAGACAAACAGCAAATGACTTACAAATCAATCTTTGCCCCTTGCAAGTGACAGAGGTGTCAGTGGGCCTCAGGGGAGAGAAAGGGTTTCAGAAACACCTGCAATGAGTGAGAGACCATCAAAAGGCAACAGTTCTATTGCAGCTGCATACTGCTCCTCTCTGGCTACAGTACTGTTCAAAAAAAGAAAGAAAAAAAAAAGTTCCAAGAAAAAGCATAAAGTTTTTATCAAACAGCTACTGCGCTCCAAAATGTTATAGGTAACCCTATTGGCTATGGCAAAGTCAGCAAAGCTCCTTGTCTGCTTTTTTCATTTGTCTATTTGTGTTTTCCTCTCTTACTTTCTGAATCCTTTGACAGTCAACAGAGAGGGAAAAGCAGCTAGACATTTAGGGGCTCAAAGCTAGTCTGTTCTACATAGTGAGTTCCAACCCTGCCACAGCTACAGAGTGAAACCCTGCCCAAAACACACAGGCAGTGAGAATTCAAGTCAGAGAAAACCCAAACACTATGCTTTCAAAGCCAATGTAAACAGGTTTCTTGGGCTGCTTTGAGGCACCAAAACCTCCAAAGATAAAGAAGATGCCTGCTGGTTGGAAAGTAGAGATACTGCATACAGAGTATTCCTTCTGCTCTACATACAGCACTTGATAGAGCATCTGCACGGCTGACAACTCAGCCCCAGCTCTTCCCAAGCCCTGCTCAGGAGGTTCCCTGGGGTTTCCCTTGCAACAATTGCAGCAGAGACTCTGGGAGGAGCACAAACGAACTGCTTTAACCTTCCCGTAAACTTATATTTCCATAGAGGCTTAAGACAAACGTTTCAAATAAGCCAATTTCCTCTACTGAAAACCAAAGTGACAATAGTAGTGCCAAGAGAAACACACAAAGACAATGATTAAGATGTACCTCTCTTGTCTCTGGACATGTGAAAAACAGAGCAAAAGGTTAGACAGGTTAGACGTAAGCTCTCCTGTTCCCAAGGAGATGCCCAACTAAGTAGTTACAGAGATCAGATTTTAACCAGCTGTAGCAAAATGCGGGGGGGGGAGGGGAGGGCGTGCTCAGCTTTGCTCCTAACCAATGCCTGCAGTTGTGTATCTCTGCATCCCTGTTGACTACGTGTCCACTAGGAAGACATCAATGCCTCTTTTTCAACAGAGTACTTCTAGAACTCTGGTTACTCTTTGAAGCAGGGAGAATGTAAATATCTACGTATTCTTGTGGTTCCTGTGGGAGAGTGTAAGCATCCTTTGGCACAGAATGAAGGGACCCTCTTTGACCCAAAGGAACAGGGATACTGTGCTCCTCAACTACAAAGACAACACTCCAAACCAGAAAAGTTGAAAATATCCCAAAAGAACATCACTCCCTAAAAGCTCAGAGGCAGACAGCACAAGGCTTTGTCTAGACTACTTTGGCCACCCTATACTCTGCCCACAGGGCTGTGCATCCTTCTCTACACTCCCCCAGCACCCTGTCCTTGGCCACAGTGCTATGCATTCTTTTTGCTGTGTTGCACCAGAGAGTTGAGGGTGATTATTTTCTGGATCCTGTGAATCCTTCTAGCAAACCAGTAAACTAAGGGGTAGTCTTGAAACTGAGAATAAATTTCATTTAACTTCAGCTAGCCTCTGCACTGGCTTCCCCAGTGCTGGCACATGGGCACATAAATGTCATCCAAGGCAACAAGGAGAGACTATCTGTAGGCTGGTAACACTTTCTCTCGCGACTCTCATGGCAACCCAATTCTGCTTTTTTTCTCCCTTTCCTTTCCTTCCCCTCCCCTTCCTTCCTCCTTTTTTTTTTTTTTTTTTTTTTTTTTTTTTTTTTTTTTTGGAGACAAGGCTCCCTGTGTTACCTCAGATTCAATTCCTGAGTTTGAGGGGTCCTCCTACCTCAGTCTTCTTTGTAGCTGTAACTGCAGTTGTCTGCCACCATACCTGGCTCAAACTAAGAGTACAAACAATACAGGTCAGACTTTCTTGAGAACAAAAAAACACAAGTTCTAAAGAACATACCAACAAACCATCCCAGTATGTAGAAGGTTGAGTGAGGCAGGAGGATTACAAGTTTGAGGAAGAGGAGGAGAAGTAAGTAATTGGCAAACCAAGACCACATTATATAAAACTTGATGAACAAAGCTGAGTTTATCCCACCAATTACAGGGCTGCTTTAACACAAAAAAATAAAATAATGTAATCAAATCAAATTAAGGGATAAAAGAAGAAAAGTCTACATAATATAGCCTATATAAATACGGAAAAAGCACTCAATGCATTTAAAATTCACTCATGACTTCAAAAGTAATTATTATTTGGGTAAACTAACAACTCAAAGGATCTTTCTTAACTCAACATGGACCATCTAAAAAGTAGCAAATACTGGAGTTAATAAATATTCAATATGTTTTTTTTCTTAGTACAGTATTGGAGGGCTCAGCCAGCTCTGCAAAGCAAAAAAAGATATAAAAGTGCAAGACTGGGGCTGGGGGGGTATCATTATTTGAAAATGGCTGATTCCACAAAACACCAAAATGGAAAAATTAACAGAATTAAAGAGTTTAAAGTCCTTAAAGTTAAAATCAATGTGGAAAATATCAACTGCATTTCTATCCATTAACAAACAGGAAGTCATTTTTGAGTCTGAAGACAATAAATATGAATAAGCTGAGCATGGTGTCCTTCACCTATAACCTCAGCACTCAGGAGGCTGAAGCTGGAGGAACAGGTTATCTACCTAGAAAAACCCTATCTCCAAAGGAATATTTACATGTGTCTATCTATGTGTGTTGGTGGCTTATATGAATCAATTAAATAAAGCATATATTAAGATTGCCATGAAGGACAGTAGTTGGTGGTGCATGCCTTTAATCCCAGCACGGTGGAGGCAGAGGCAGGCATATCTCTGTGAGTTCAAGGCCAGCATGGTCTACAGAGTGAGATCCAGGATAGGATCCAAAGCCACACAGAGAAACCCTGTTTTAAAAAAAAAAACAAAAAAACAAAAAAACAAAAAAAACCAAAGATTTCCACGAAGAAAATCACATAATATTATGAAAGACTTCATGGATTCCTTAAATGGAGAGAGATAACATGTTCAAATTGGTATAAAAAACAAAACTATTTTTTAAAAAATTATAAATTAAATGAATTTTTAAAAACTTTATTTTTGTGTGTTGAGATGTTTTATTGACACATACATTTGTGCATAGCATGCATGCACCATAACACACAGGCAGAGGCCAAAGGACAGACAGCATGCGGAACTCAGTTCTAATCTTCTCCTTCCACTACATGGGCTCCAGGATTCAAACTCAAGTCACCAGACTCGAGGCAAATGCTTTTCCTCACTGAGCCGTCTTTCCCACTCCACCAACAACTTTTAAATAAAAGATTAACAAATTTTAAAACTTAGTATATATTCCTAATTAATAATGGTAAATATTCTTCCTTGAAATTTTTGTTTCCATTTATCACACACATATACATATCATACAAAATACTAAATTGGGATATAGAATGCAGTTTTGTTTGTTTGTTTTTTGTTTTTTTCTGAGACAGGGTTTCTCTGTGGCTTTGGAGGCTGTCTTGGAACTAACTCTACAGACCTAGTGCTGGGATTAAAGGCATGTACCGACACCCAGTAGAATGCATTTTTATGTGACTTGGGTTTCAGATGTTTGTAAGCCTCCACATTTACTAATTTTTTACACGTGACATGTCTATAAACTGCATTGTTTCCAGTAGCTATTAGCCAGAAACAGCCCAGGTGTCCAACAATAAGATGCGTAAGTATCCTGCAGTATATTCAGGCAACAGAACCTCCTTGCCAATGAGATGAATGACCTGCTGCTATGCAATGGATCTCTGGACCAACATACTGCCAGAAGAAAGCTACATGAGCATACTCCTAGAGGAAGTCCTTTAGGCAAATGTTGGGTAGATAATGTTCAGGAATACCAGTATCAGGTATGAAAGCATAGGCAGCAAGGTAGTTAAAGACACCCTGTGAGTGAAGAGCAAGCTAGAGGGCCTTCAAAAATAATGTTCTTCCTCTCAAAGTGGGCAACAGTAGACAAGTATTTCTGCAGGACTATTTATACTGTGTGTATTTTTAAAAGATGTTTCTAAAGTTACTCAATACTTACTTTAGAAATTTGTAAACAAAAATATTTGTGCATGAACCATTTCCTCCCCTCAGCCAGGCAGGCTTATTCAAAAGGAAGCCCCTGTCACTCCAGGCAGCCAATCCTCCTAAGGACTTGAGGGAGAAGTGTATTAAGTCATCTTCTTTCAAATTCTGCAAGTCTCTGCCAAGCTTACAAATCAAAACCACTGTCCTGGGCTGGAGGCACATCTCAACAGTATGGAGCTTGATAGTGGCTTGCCTTATCTGTACCAAGACCCAGCGTGAGGGAGGGAAGAGGGTGAAGATAATTACAAAAGAACTTCTGGAAGCCCTTAAACTGATTTCAACTGATAGTTAAAATGTTGATCTATATTAAGTTAAAGGCAGTTCTCCTCCTATGTTCATGGAGGAGAACAAATGAATAATTGTCTGTTTACTGTCAAACATGAGCTGCTCCCAGAGGAAAACAAAAAAATACCAAATGATTTCAAAGGTAAAAAATCCAGTCACTTGAAGTGCACATCCCATGTAATGTCTTTCAACAAAGCCTTTATTGCAGCCACAGACACATGACTATTTCATAGGCCTCCCATGAGCACTGCAGAGTTCCACTTAGAAGATTACAGAGGACATTGCTGTCTAGCCCCTGTCTTAAGCTTTCACTCATTAAAACTTGTCACAGTGCTCTTTGCTTGGCATAGCACTGGCTAGCTACATTGGAGAGATATTTACATGTTGCACCTTAGAAAGAGAATTAACAATGACTAAATGCCAGCTTGTAGCTCACAGCTGGCATGATGGCAGTGGAATTTACCATCAGCAACCAGCAGGGTCAACACTAGCAAGAGAAAGCACAGAGATACAGACAAAAGGAAGAGAGACAAAAAAACCATTGCTTTATTCTGTACATTGCTGCATGCTGACAGTATTCTTATATATGGTATATAAAGATCCTACAAAAAAGAATTTTTAAAAAACACTACAGAAAATCTAGTAAGAAAAGGAATACACACAAAAACTTAACAGAAAATGAGCCTATTTTAACAGCAGAAAGTATACAGTAATAAACGTAGTAAATAAACAAGACATTTGAAAAGAACCTTTTATATTAATTAACACAAAACCTAGAAGCTATTAAGAAAATGATATATTTTACTACAATAAAATATTAGTGCATAATGGGTCAAAAAAAATAAGTCCATGAGCAAAGACCCAATACATCCAACTAATCTGCCTCACATATAAAGAACATTTAGGGCAGTGGTGCTTTAATCCTAGCACTCAGGAGGCAAAGGCAGGTGGATCTCAGTGAGTTTGAGGTCAGCCTGGTCTACAAAGGAAGTTCAGGACAGGCAGGGCTACACACAGTAAACCCTGTCTTGGAAAACCAAATAATAATAATAATAATAATAATAATAATAATAATAATAATAATAATAATAATAATGAGAAAACCCTTCAGGAATCATGAACCCAAAACATCTAGGAAGGTCACAAACTGGTCAAGGTTCTTAAGAGGAGGCCAACCACACTCATATAGAAATGCAAATTTAAATTACACAGATTCATTTCTCATCTATTAGATTAGTAAAACTACAGCCAGTGATAAATTCTGTGGCAAAGCCGTGAAGATCAGGCAGTTACCAATACTGCTGTAGGAGTGCAACTGACACAATCCCTGGAGAACAATTTGGAAATGCTTATGAAAATGGCAAATGCACATCCTCTCTGGCCCCACAATTCTGATTCTTGAACTTTACCCTACATTTACAATTACACATGTACAAGAAGTCTAAAATTATTCACCACAGCACTGTTTATAATGGCAAAAGACTAGGAACAGCTCAAGCCTCGATCAACAGAAACTGGTTAAAAAAAAATTACATTGCCTGGATACAATGAACTACTTACTATATAGCTGTGTAAAGAGATAAGAGGCTCTTTGGGTGCTGACTCAAGATACATTTCCAAATTAGGACTGGGGTTGCAGCTTTGGTGACAGAGCATATGCTCACACAAGGCCCTGAGATCCACCCCAGCATCATATATGAGTGAACAGACATATAGACACAACATTTTGTATAAGAGGAGAGAAATGCATATATATATTATATAGAGTTAAGACTTTTCACTGCTTAATGTATTTTTCTATTCTTGAGCCATAAAAATGTATTATCAGATTGGTGAGATGGCTCAGCAGTTAAAAACACTTGCTGCTTTTCCAAAGAACCTGTTTAGTTCCCAACACCATGTTTTGAGTAGCTCAGAACCACCAAAAACTCCAACTCCAGGGGACCCCGGAGATTATGGCCTCTGCATGTGTACACACACAGAAATAAAAGCAAATGTTTTAAAATCATTAAATAATTTTAAAATACATTATATACTAAAACTTGAAACCAAAAACAACAATAACAACATGATAATCTACTCATTTTAACATAGGTGTGATTCTTATTTAATCCATGTGAACACAGCCAAGCAAGTAACAGTAACCCCAATATAAAGAGAGAAACATGAGCTGTATCTCACAGGTGTGATGGGGAGGTCCTTCTCTGTATGTGTTTATCTTACTGGTTGTTGAATAAAGCACTGTTGGCCAATAGAGGAGCAAGTTAGGTGGGACTAGGAGTCGAGGAAGATTCTGGGAAATGTAGTAAAAAGAAGTCTTGTGATACCGGAAGGAAGTGACATAGCAGGCAGACTCAAATATAAGCAGGGACAAGCAGGAAGTCATCCCTTTTCTCTTGCTCTTCCTCCTGGTCTCTGCTCTGGAGCCGCAGCTGGGGTCCGACAAGATAAGTCTTTATGGTTGATAATTAAGACTGAGCTAGCAGATGAGAAATCCTAGTCATTGGCCAAGCAGCATTTGAAACTAATATACAAGTCTCTATGTGTTACTTGAGACCTTAATGTGGAGGTGGGTGGAACTCAGGCGGCTGGTGGAACGCGCCCATGTGGCAGCAGGGCTCGGGTGGCTTTGTTGGAAAGACTTACCGATACACAGGTGTGTGAGGATAATGGAGATAATGTATCTAAAATACTCATCACAATGCCTTCTAAAATCAGGACTATTTTCAAGGACATTTTAATCAGATAAAGTTTAACTAAAGCCCATAAAGTTTAGAAACCATGTTTTGGTATTTTTATATAGGCAGGCTAAACAAGCCCTTCTTATTGGCCAAAGATGACGTTATCAGTGCTCTTTCCTCACTGCATAAGTCACAGGGTCTCAATGTGGCTACTCAGACTCCACGACTGGAGAGGCTTCTAAGCAGTTGTCTGATACTTGATGAGAAAGACAGCAACTGAAAAGTTGGGATGTGTAAATACCATTTATTCTTAAAGGAAAAGAAGCTATAACTTAGAAAATTCCAAAATGAAAGATGTCACTCCAAGACACTGCCAATTCAGACTTCAGTAAAAGTGACTCATAGACAACAGGATATCCCACTGTGAAATTAACAAGATTGTTCCATATTGTTCATTAATGTTGCTGTGATGCAAGGTGCTATCTAGGTGAAGTTTCAAAAGGAATATCAACTTCATTTGCTATAAATACAAGCTACCTAGAACTTGCCTAGAATTTAATCCTGCTCAAAAGATGAGGAAGAGGAACATGCTGCAAATAGGCAGCTGGCTTTTCATAAGCTGACCCCAGACCTCATGCCTGAGCTGTCACCTCAACTGAGACAGGACAACGGCTCAGGGGATGTCCTTTCCTTTGGCAGGCTGGACTCACAAACTACTCATCCTCTCCCACTTAGCATCCTGACTTTTGGGCTAGATATTTCAGCATAGTTTTAAGTTTTGTCTTTGATGAATATGAAAAACAGGCAACACGTGAGACATCCAATGGTGTGGCAAAATACAAGTACTCAGGTCTGAAAACGGAAATTTTATTTTAGGTAAATGTACAATAATTACTATACAGGAAAGGGAACTAGTGTTTCTAGTCCCGGGGCTCCAAATTTTAGCCATAAAATGAATAAAATGAGACTTGCTATGCTTTTAGAAATACTGGAAAGAGCAGTACCAGTAAGAGCAAGTAAGCTGCAGAGCTCACCTGCTCCAGCCCCCTCAGAAGTGCCTCCTCAGCAACTCATTCTGTGTTCTCAGCACAGGGGTCAGGACCTCTACAGCCTTCAAGAAGCAGGGCTCTTGAAGTTCAGCTCTCTGACCCCATTACTAGCATGGGAAGGGTAGGTGACAACAATTCTAGTTAAGCTTGCCTCCTCTGCAAAGCCAATCTTCCTCTGGCTGAGCCATGAATGTGCCTAGACCTGCACTATCCAAGACTGCTGTGCTAAGTCCTGTTAACTACACACATCTGAAACATTTTTATATAAAAATTGAAATCCAATTCCATGACCACACTAGTCACATTTCAATGGCTGAACAGTCCCATCTGGCTGGTGGCTCCCACACGGACAATATAGACTCAGAACATTTCTATCATCACAGAAAGTTTGTGTACAATAGACAAGTGAGGTATTAAGGAAGCCAGATTAGATCTATAGGATCTACCCCAATTCATCAATAATAAAGTGGCTCTATCTAATTCCATTTTCCTGATTACTCCATGTAACTTTCAAGGTTCCTAAGTCAGATCAGGGGGACATGTTTACAAGGAATGTGGAATTCTTAATAGCAACTGGCACATAGGGAAAGTGAATGGTGTGTGAGTCATTCCAAAAGAGGTTTTCAATTATCAATTTACATTCTCAGGATAATTTTATAAAGAAGGTGCTGTCATCATATCCCTTTTACAATTTAACAACAGCAAAACAAAACCAATTAAGGCTGGCAAGATGGCTTAGTGGATAAAGGCACTTGCTGCAGGCCTGAAGGTCCCTGAACCCACATAGTGGGAGGCAAGACCCAGCTCCAGCAGGCTAGCCTCTACCTCAACCTGTGTGCCACAGTACATGCTCACCATATAAATAAATAAATGTAATCTAAACTATTTTAGAAAGAGCAACTAAAGCTTGGAGAAATGATTTGCCTGCACTACAGAGCAGATGGGGGAGCTAAAGCAAACAAATCTGCAACACATTCCTAACTACAGAAGATGGGCTCATCCAAAGCCTCCCAAGGCTCTGTCACTACAGATTCCCAGAAAGCTACAGCAGTAACAGAAGCTACTGCAGAGCCTCAAGACGAGCTTGACTACAATCCCTTTTAACGCCTACCCAAGCTTCACATTTCCCCACAATGGTGGGCACTTTACCACTGGCATGACATGCCTTCTTCATGTTCCTAAATACCAAGTTATTGAAGCTTCACTTATATTGTATGTTGTCATGTAAAAATTACTCTTTCTTTTATTTAACACAACATGAGGATTTTTTTTTTCAAAAATGCTACCATTCCTTCCTCAAACGAAGACACTAGGCCATAAGCAAATGACCTGTCTAGTAACCTCCCCAGTCTTAGAGGTGGGAACAGTGAAGCTAGAAGAGAGTGGGATGGGAATGGCTGCCCTTCAATGACAAGACAAGCTGCCAGAGCTAGGACACACAGGAGGGGCCAGGCCAGTGTGCTGTGTTTCACCTGACTGTTGAGGCAAAACTCCTCATCCTCACACAACTGTGCACACATAGAGTTTAAGATCTAAGGATACGTGTTCTGAAAAGGAAGACCTGGAAAGGCTTCGTCAATAATTCCCCCAGGTGATTGGCATCCCTGTTGGTGCCCCAGGAGACCCTGGAGGGTCATCCACTGCCTGATTTCAGTACTGAGGGACAGAAAATCAGCAAATTATATGTGAAACAGACTTCCTACCTTCTATCATTTCCCAGTCTTATTATCATCTTATAGAAAACAGTGGCCTGCTCAGTCATTTAATTTTCCTAAGTGGCTACTTGGTAGCAGGATATACAGTGACTGCTGAAATTATACAAACTGGACCCCATTCAGGTTTTCATTCACCCAGCTTTCATTTTCAAAAATCAATGATACATAAATAGCAGGGTAAGATGACCAAAGCTCTAATCCTAGCACTCAGGAGGCAGAGGCAGGGGGATCTTTATGAGTTCCAGGCCAACCTGAGTTAAATGATGAGACCCTGTCTCAAAACAAACCAACAAACAAACAAGTAAACAAACAAAAAGATCCTTAAGTGTATAATCACAATGGAGTGAACTTTCAGACATCAGGAGTTCCTATGTGGGTAGAATCATAAAGGATGAACACACCAGCAAAGAAAGGCATTTTGGGTAGAGAACACAGACAGGTCAGGTGGTGTGATAATTTAAGGAAAAAGTCATTCTAAATAAAAAGCTTCAATATGGGGATTATCAAGAAAAGTCAAATGACTGTGTAGAACATAACTCTCCACATCACATTATGCTCCATTATTAGGCTTGTAAGACAAGAATGTGACCCATCAGCAAATCATTCTGGGAAAATATTCACATGTAAAACCTGAGGTTGGACTCATATTTGAGATGATACATAAAAATTAACTTAAGATATATTAAAGACCAACATGTGAAAGTAAAACTGTAAAACCCCTGGAGACAACATAATGGCTAAGCTTTATAACACTGGATAGATCATAAAAGCAGAGACAACAAAAGTGGAAACAGATAATGGACTACGTCAAATCAAAATACAATCATACATACATAGGAAAACTTATAACAAAGGAACAATCAAGAAAGCAAGACACAGCCCCTATAACAAAAGCTGCTTCCAAACCACGAGGTTAATATCCAGAATAAATATAAAAATCAGCTACAACTCAAACAATCAAACAAAGCAGCAAACCTGCATCCAATTTCTTTCTTTAAAGATTTATTTATTTATTTATTTGTTTGTTTATTTATTTATTTATTTATGTATACGACATTCTGCCTCCATATATGCCTGCACACAAGAGGGCACACCAGAAGAGGATACCAGATGTTATTATAGATGGCCATGAGCCACTATGTGGTTGCTAGGAATGAAACTCAGGACCTCTAGAAGAGCAGCCAGTGTTCGTAACCTCTGAGCCATCTCTCCAGCCCTCTATCTAATTTCCTAAAGGCAAAGACACATCTCGAAACGCACACAGATGAGAAAGAAATGACATCAGAGGGCTGCGAATCAAAACTTCCTGTTAGCAATGTCCAAATGAAAGGGAGCAAGCACGCAAAGGAGGGAGGGAAAAACAGTGTTGGTGATGACCAGAGAAACTGGAATTCTGTATTACTGGTGAGAATGTATATCTTCGCTTGTTATGGAAAACAATGCACAGGCCCTGGGCTAGGGACATGGCAGGAGGTATGTAGAAACACTACAGACTGAATTACCATGTAATCCAGAAACACTACTTCTGGGTATATTTTAATGTTACTGAACATCCATGTTAATTATAACATCACTCACAGAAGCCAAGAGGAAACTGTAATATCCTCCTATGGATATTACTTTGTCTATTCCGTGTTTCCCACTCTATACAGCCTCTGGGTGGCCCTGCTGAACAGACTATCGGCAGTTATAAACATCTATTTATATATTCCTCACTTTTCATCCTCTGATTTTCCTAAGTGGTGACTTATTCTGACCTTATGTGTCAGTGTCCTACTTCATGTTACAGGAACAAGTGCAAGCCTTTCTGTCAAGATTTCTGGCCTCTTCTACCTGCGTTCCAGGCACATTCAACTTTCACTTGTTCACATTAACAGAAATCGAGTTCTTCACAGCTTTTTAATTAGCATTTCTACTGCCTAAGAGTCTCTGGTCAGCCTAGACCCTCCTTCTTCAAATGTGTCTTGTCCCTCAGTCCAAATCAGTGATCCTTCAGTAGCTCAGCTTCATGAATGTCCCCTCTCCTAGCTTATCACACTGTATCATGCTGTAGTTCCTTAAAGATCACAAATACTGCTAGATTCAGGACTGTCTATCTGGTTCAGTGTGGTGTCCTTAACATTCACCATGGCTGGGACACATGAAGGAACTCAAGAAGTATCTAAGAAATGAATGGCTACTCTACTTGTAACCATCTAGCTCTGATAAGTCAGACAAGCTTATGACCAATTGGTTATAACTTCAAAGCTTTTCCTTTATGTACTATTACTGTGTTAGGCTTCATCTTCCCTTTCCTTTCTCCATCACAACTTTCTGCCCAAATTATTTGATAATCTAGATACAAGGATCATTTTGGCTTGTCATGACATCGGTCCCTGGCTTTGCCAATGAACATGCCTTCTATTCACCTAGATTTCTGTCTCACTGTGTGTTCAGCAATGAACAAACACTGTCCTGCACCTTACCACAACAAATGGCTCTCAAGTTTTCATAAATCCATTAATCACCACTCTAGCTACTCACTAACCAGGTGAAAGTCTACCTGACTACAATGTTACTTTTCAACATTCTCCAGCTTATCTACAAGAAGATTGCTAGTTTCTGCTAAAATAGGTAGTTCATTGAGAATGTAAACATAGTGACCAAAATGCCCTAGTAACCACCCCATCCAAGAAGGGAACCAAGTTATCTTGCCCTTTCTAGCTCTGAATCAACTCATAGTGGCTTCTAGTGGTTATTATTTCCCCTCTACAAGATTACAAGCCTTGGGCAGAGGAGATGGCTCAGCATTTGCTGTGCAAGGCTGAAGACTGAAGTTCAAATCTCCAGCACCCATAGAAAAAAAGTTGAGCACGGCTTGGTGCATGCTTGAAACCCTATTGCTTGGGGGTCGAGGAGATGTGGGTGAGGGTGCCACAGAGAGGAGACTCACTGGGGCTTGCTGGCTCCCATGGCTCCAGGTTTAGTGACAAACCCTATCTCAAAGCAACAAGGCAGAGAATGACAAAGTATACCTGACCTTTCCCTCTGGCAGATACACACATAAGCATACATAGCCCCTGCCGCAACACACACACACACACACACACACACACACACACACACACACACACACACACACACACACACACACACACACACACACCCGAAGCTCTCCAGTGGCTAAGTAGACATTTGTAAAGGCAAGAAATCATGTTCCCAGAGTTGAAAAGAGAGTCTATATGTACAGACTGGTTGCTAAAGGAGAGTTCAAGAAAGAAGGTTAAGTTTTATGAAAGATTTCAGTGCTCAAGAAAGAGGGAGGATAATCAAGCCTCAATGTGGACGAGAGGGACAGCAAGCCAGAAAGCTTGGTCCAGGGACAAGCAAGGACTAAGAAAAAGAAAGTTCATTCTGGTAGGCTGTCTCCTTGATCAGAAAGGTCAACCATAGCTGGGCCTCTGCCTGAATTTTCACTGTAAATGTAATAAAATATATACTAGCAGAGTGGAAAGTAACCCTTATGTAAAAGACAGTTGTCAGAACAGTCGATTTAGTTTCTCTAAAGCACTCTCTGATGACAAATCCACACTAGGATTATGTGCTATGGGTAATTTTGCAAAGAACTACTGTGCAACATTTTCCTATTTCTCTTCCAGAAAAATGCAAAGGTAATTATGGAATCATAGCCAGTGTAGCAAATCAGTTAAATTAAACCTGTATTTCATCTAACTCATATAGGATATGAATAACATAACTAACTTTTCTAATTTCATACTCTAGCAATCCCAAGTAAATAAAAAGGGGAAAAAAAGTAAAGTTTTCCCCCTACAAATAGAACCTGTCACTTCCTGGGATGTGCACTTTTCAGCTCATGTATCCTAAGTGCGTGTGGAGATATTATATGCACTTTCTATTTAGCAATTTAATTATATCTTTGCATTCAAAGAGTGGCAATGGTTTGCAGTAATAATCAGGTGAAAGCATTCTAACATTAATATGCTGGAATCCGATGTGTTAATTTGATGCAACTTTGCCTTGACAATATGTGATTAATTTGTTCTTAGGCTAGCCCTGCTCCCAGCTCTGACAGTTTAAAATGCTGGGTTTCTTTATCCATATTGCTATTTGACACGCCTTAGCCCACTGCTTTGCTAAGACCACTGTTAATTTGTAATGAACTTGCTTTTCAGGGGGGTGCCTTCATTTTTAATTCTGTCAGTGTCACCTCCTTGAGGAAAATTACAAGTTTCCATAGGTGTGATTACTGCCAAGCTCTGTTGATAAGGGGTTTGAGAAAACAGGGCTTTATAAAGAAGTCTGTATTTAATCTGAAGCAGATTTATTGCCTCCAGACAGATAAATATAATACAAAGTTCTCTTATTTAAAAATCATCCCCAAGTTCTCCCTCACCACCTCCTCCTAAACAAAAACACAGTTTCATTTCCAGGACTCAATAATGAGTCACTCAGGGAAAAGAGGTGAACCTGTAATAAATTTAGCAATAACGGTGATTCTTGCCATCAAATTAGACTTGCAAGGGAGTCTTAGAAAACATGAATACACTTCTCACCAAGGTAGGAAGAAAAAAAAAAATCCCACAGAAACTATTATAATTTCACCTCCGATCTAACTAGGCAAATCAACATTACAGAGACACCCTCCCATTTTCTTTGGGCAAACTGAGTACTGACTGGTGAAGCTATGTATCAGCAATACAATCCTGATACTGCCTGTCACAGGATGATAAGAGGTCAAAGCCTAAAAAGCCACAATACTTACAGTGTGGTAGTCTAGCCCCTGGTGACTCCTCAGGGTTTTCACCAGGGCTCTGTTGTGTCCTACCTTTGTGATGGCCTCAGCAGTAGGCCTTACTCACCTCACTATTTCCTGATGAGGACAAAAGAATGTCCCAGTGAGTTTATTTACAGTTTATCAGCAAAAAATAGAACACAGGGATGGAATCAACATCTTTTGATGGATAACCCTCTGCTGCTCTCCATCACAACCTCTGGATGAACTCACAGCCTTTCTCTGACCAAGCACCTAGGTGTATGATCCATTCCCCTTGACCCTAATTCTTACTCTTCTCCAGCTATATTCCACCTACTACTGCCACCAAATCAGGCAGACATGAGTCTTTTAAACCTACTCTCAGATGTTCTTAAATGTCTATTTACAGTAAAAGCCAGAAGCATAAAAGCACCCCAACTCACCTCGAGCATCACTAGCAGAATAAGCCCCTTGTCAGAAGGTGACAATCCAGTACTTGGTAAGCTATACTAAAGCTGCTGGACATGATCGACCTGAAGTCACCTTATGCCCCCATCATCTTTTTTACCATATGCTCCCCAACTGCTGCTCAGTGAAAAGTCAGCCAGACTTCATGGGCTCATAAGTCTTGAGTGCAGCTGACCAAGATCATGCTCTATCACTTGCTCAGACACTCCTTGTTTTACCTTCTCCAAGACGGTACACAAAGCAATCCTGTCTGCAAAACAAGTATCTAAACTGTGGAATAGCTGCTAGAAAGAAAGTGGTCATACTGTTATTTGCATTATATATGAACTAGAAAAATTCAAGTTGAAAAAACAATGCAAAACTCCCACTCCTCTTTATGCTAAATGGCACAAAGAGGATTTAGCATGTATTGAGAAAAAAAAAGGGGGGGAGATTCTGACTGCAAGCTGAGTCTTAAGTACAAAATGATCTCAGTT
Source organism: Cricetulus griseus (assembly GCF_003668045.3). Taxonomy (NCBI): domain Eukaryota; kingdom Metazoa; phylum Chordata; class Mammalia; order Rodentia; family Cricetidae; genus Cricetulus; species Cricetulus griseus. Next base: position 146,194,617 of record NC_048599.1, on the reverse strand, counting down.
CTTTATTAGGGTATACACACCTACTAGTTTACAAGTTCTTTCAGAACAGAAGCAAGCACTCATATCTGTACCCATGGGGCTTCTCAGGTTTTTCACTGAACAAAATGTTTAGAAGGCATGTCTGCATTCACTTGCATATGGAACTCAATGAAAGGTTAGCTTGGCACATGTCTGACCTCCTGGTATCAACCATGGCTGCTGTGGCAGGAACAGCTGCTACTCTGAGATGTCTTCCCCTGAAGAACATGCAGGCCAGGGCGAAGACCACATAGGAACTATTCCCCAGTCTCCCTCCTCTGCTGGTTTGTGTCAGAAGCCCTAGAGACCTACTGCTGAACAACAGGGAAGGAGACAAGCTCTAAGAACAGCTAAGCTCTGGGCCAGGCAGACGCTGAAAACACCATTCCCGCAACAGGTGCCGGACCCAGAAAGACATGAGGCTATTGAAAAAGGGATGTACAGAAGAGAACAAAAATGAAAAGAGACAAAACACACACACACACACACACACACACACACACACACACACACACACACACACACGCACACCCCTGTTCATATTAAAAACACTAGGAGCAGTGGTGGTGCATGCCTTTAATACCAGCACTATGGAGGCAGAGGCAGGTGGATCTCTGAGTTTGAGGCCAGCCTGGTCTATAGAGCAAGTTCCAGAACAGCCAGAGCTGTTACACAGAGAAATCCTGTCTTGAAAAAGCAAAGCAATAACAACAACAAAATCAACAAACAAACCAAAACAAAAAAACAGTAATATAATGTTGGATGCAGTAATATAGGATGCAATAATAGGATGCAGTAATATAATGGAAGCTAAGCATGGTGGTGCACACTTTTAACCCAGCACTCAGTAGGCAGAAGCTGGCTATGATTTTGAGGCTAGCCTGGTCTACATAGTGAGTTCTAGGTAAGTCGGGGCTCCACAGACCTGTCTGTCTCAAAACCTTGTCTTAAATGTACAAATAAAACAACAATAAAAAGTATAGTGAAAAAGGACAGGGGGAGAGAAAGAGAAGAGAGGGAGAGGGAGTGAGAGAGAGAGGAGGAAAGAGAGAGAGAGAGGAGGGGAGAGAGAGAGGAGAGAGAGAGAGAGAGAGAGAGAGAGAGAGAGAGAGAGAGAGAACGCACCAATAGGGAGAATCTGGCCACTATGACATAGGACACAGTAAACAAGAGAAGAGGCAGAGAAGCCAACCTGGAAGTGGCTCTAACACATTAGATATGAAATGGGAAAAATTAATAAAAGTCTAAAAACTTAGACTTCAAAGCCTATATAGAAAAAAGAAAACTTTCAAGCTCGGAGCTCCCAAAAGGCAGCCAGACAGATAAGGCTAAACAAAGAACTGGGTATGTGACTAGCGGCCTGAGACCAGATAACACACCCCTGCTGTATCAACATTTCTCTGTCCTAAAGAAGATCAGATAGCCATCAACTTGTGGTTGTAAAAATCCCTGGCCCAAGAGATAATTAACAAACTTATTTCCCCTAGAATATTCTGCTTAATTGTATCCTGCCCAAATATATAGTTATTGTTTTGTCCTATGTAACCACTAAGCCTTGTAATCTCAAGACTTTCAATCTTGTGGACTTTCCCTTTAAAACCCCCCCTTAGCTGTAAGTGGTATTCTGCTTGCTCCCGAGTAGGCAGAATCCCTGCTGCAACTTGCCAATAAAGAAACCTTTATTCTTGCATTCGGTGAGTCGTCTCCTTGGTGGTGGACTTTTTGGGGTCCCAAGAACTGGGTATAACAGGTGTGATAAGTCCTAACCCAAGGGCATGAGTGACTGGTGAGTCTGGAAGATGCTGAGGAAGAGAATGATAGAAGGAAAGTACATTCTAGAAACAATCCTTTATTGGATGTTATTTCGTAGAAAGACCCTGTCTGACACACCAACCACACTTGAATACTCTGCTTTTTCTGTAAGCTCCTAGTCATGTTTAAACCTTCTGTAAAGCAGAAGTTACCGACTCCCGCTCCTGTCTCTCAATCAGAGGAAGCAGATCTGTGCCCTTCAATGCTGTAGGACATAAAGCACTGTGTCCTGAGCAGAACCCCAGTACTCTGTCCTTAAGCACCTCATTGTCTCCTAAAAGGCCCCAGCTACTGCAAAAGGACTTTATGAAAACCTCATGGCAGAAGGAACCATTACTACCTTTGTGGCAAAGCCCCTTGGGCAAAGTGGTAGGCACTTAAAAACCAGTTGAGAATTAACCTTACAATAACAAGTGGAAGCCCTCTGGGGGTCTGTCACATGGTAAATACAACAGAGGTCAGGAACACTACAAAATGCAACAATGCCTGGGTTTAAGTGCTAACTCCTCCTACTGAGACACATGAACTCAGGCAAGCCTCAGTTTCCTGTGTGGTCACTGGGATTATCATAGTACCATCTCACTGGGCTGTGGTAAAAGTCAATTAATCCAAGCAAAGCACTCTGAACCATGCTGGGGAACACTAGGAAATCGTCAGGGTGTATTCATTCACTGCTATTATCAATAGAACCAGGTACATTTCCTGCTGCCCTCCTGTCCCCTTCCAGTTCCTAACAAGCACTGTGTGGATTCCCTGTGATGGAGAAGAAAGGTAGAGGGACACACATGGACAGATCTGTAATCTGAAGAGGCACAAACAGGTGCAGGCACAGTGCAGTACAGGAGGAAGCTACTGCAAGGCGAACAAAGGGAATGTTCCAGAAGTAGCAGCAGCATCTCAAGTTTACATGGCACAAGCACAGCATAGGAATTCTAACATAAAACCTCACTGGGAACTTTGAGGGTTCTGGCTGGAAGGCTGAGATGAGAGAGCAGTGAGAGGCTTGTCCTCTGATGGTAAGTATCTATGCTACAGGCAGGGGCAGAATCCTCAAAGGAGCCATTGAAAAACTAAGCCATAGTGTTAGGAATAAAGCAGCAGGGGTTGGGACCCCATGGCGGGCAGGTGACTGACTGTGGGTAGATTGACTCTTGGAAATTTTATCGAGGGGGAGGTAAGAGGTAAAGAGACACAGAGACAGTGGGGGCCAGAGGACAGAAGAGAAGCGGGGAGTCCTGTCTGCCCCTTCAGAGGAAATAGGATTCTTCCCAGAATCTCCTCATCCCTGAAGCTGGTCTTTTTAAACTAAGACCCTGTCTTAGATTCAGCTCATTTCTCTGAACTTACAGATCCTTCTATCTTTGTTTATTCAGGCAGATTTTGGGGTGGACCCTTGAGAGCAGGATGTACATTCTTATCAGTGTTCCTCTGGGACCTCTTAACTCTGCTAGAAGCCAGGTAAATAACAAACAACTGATGAATGAACATCTGGCCTTGACTACAGTAGTGTATTATGAAAAGTAAGCTAAATGCTTAAGGGGTTTCAAATAGCCCTACAATGCCTCATAAAATTATTTAATTTTGCCAGATGGTGGTGGCGTACGCCTTTAATCCCAGAACTTGGGAGGCAGAGGCAGGCGGATCTCTACGAGTTCGAGGCCAGCCTGATCTACAAAGCTACACAGAGAAACCCTGTCTCGGGGGAAAAAAATTAATTATGTAATTTTAATAATAGATCACATTTCATGTTACCATCTGGTTTTAGCTTAGAAGGATATGATGATGCAATCAAAGTCACACAGAAAGCTAGGCTGGGGTCAGTCTGAGATACATAGGAAGAAAAAGAAAGCTAGTGACAGGAACTAATAAAACCCAGGACTTATAAATCAAGGACTTTTCTAGAAGTGACCTAGAAAAGGCCAAGTCCAGTAAGCCTTTCACTACCTAAACATGTAGTATAATTGACAAGGAAATAATATGCATTCAAAACAATTTTCTTTCTCTCTTTCTTTTGGTAGGATCTCTCTATGTAGCTCTGGCTGTCCTGGAACTTTCTGTATAGACCAGGCAGACATCAAACTCAGAAAATATTTTTCTTAAGACACGTCATTCTTCTTAAAATAGTATAAACTCCAAGCATCATATAACCTGGATTCAAAGCTATACCATATCAGGTATGACTGACTGTAGACAAGCTACTTAATTTCTCCCAGAGCTGGTCAGTATCAACATGGGGCAAGAACATCTACATTATAGAGAAACATGCTACCTGGCACAGAGTAAGACCTCAGAGCACAGCAGACACTGCTACCTGTCTGTAATCCCTGGAGGCAGGGGCCTCCTTTCCCCTTCCCCCCAGTGACTAGTCTGTGCTCTGTGCACAACAGATACTTCATTGGGAGGGGAAGTGTTCAAACAAGTCCTCAATGGTTTTTCTTAACCTGTTTTTTTAAAAAAATAATCTAACAATTCAAGATGTTAGTAGTAGACATACAAATGCAGAGGGAGGGAGGGAGTTTTTATTTTCATTGTGTGTTTGTGTTTGTGCATATGAATGCAGTGCACTCAGTGGGTGTAGGGTTCCCTGCAGCTGCTCTGTGAGTGCTGGAAATGAAAGTCAGGTCCTGCAGAGCCATCTCTCTAGCCCTGCAATAGTACTTATGAGTGTATTTCACTATTTTGAAACTCAGGCTCTTCTCTGTTTAAACACAGATTACCAGGTTTCTCTAAATAAAATCAGATGTTTTTTTTTTCTTAAAAGTTTACAGTCTAGAATCTGTTTCTTTGTCATCATCACAATTAAAAGAGCAATGCAATCACCTTAAAAAAGGAATCAGAATACAAGTTGCTGAATCAATAAAAACGTGATACTCTGTATTCTGTGCATATCCCCACATGCTTTTCCCTATGTATATAGTCATTATAACAAAACTTGATGACAATATACACTATTCTATAACCTGCTTTTACTTATATTACAAAAGTCTGTCTGTGCCAAGAAGCAACACTGGTGCCACAATTTAGACCACAGTCTAATAGCTGTTATGTGGAAACTAATGCCCAAATTTTCTCAGTCCTCTAGCACTGGATATTCAGGTTCTTTTCTGGCATTTCCATCACATAAATAATGACATCCCTTATTTTTGAAGAGTTTTTCTTATTAATTCCTTAGAATACACTTTAGATGGGTATTTTCAGGAACAGGTGTGTATGTATGTATATGTATGTGTGTGTAGGTGTATCTGTGTATATATTGTATATATGTTTGTGTATATATGTGTGTGGTTCTGTGCATGTGTGTCTCTCTGTGTGCATGTATGTATGTATGTGCCTCATGTGTGCGTGCGTGCATGTGAGCAAACACACGTGCATGTATGTACCCCTGATGTACCATGATGTTAATCAAAACTTCACTATTTGGTCTTATGAACATGGGAAAGAAATCCTCTGTCACCATTATTTTTGGCTCATCTTGAAATTCCTGAACTGTTTAATATATGCAGAAAGACATTGTCTTTTAAGATAATCAGCTGGACACTCGGGAAATATCAATTCTTAAACTTACAAACTTAAAACTGGGCATGGTGACAGCCATTTTTAACCCCAGCACTCACGAGGCAGAGGTAGGAAATCTGTGAGTTCCAGGCCACCCTGGGTAATATATGGAGACCCTATCTCAAAACAAAACAAAAGAAAAAACACAGCTGCAAAAAGAAC